>NC_082713.1:117114815-117424935 GCF_030144855.1 Hypanus sabinus | reverse complement strand
ACCCTGGCAGCTGGGAGGGAGCATACCATCTAGATGTCTCTATTGTCTCCACAGAATCTTGTGTCCACTCTAACTATGGTATCCCCTGTCACCACAGCAGTCCTGTTCTTCCCCCCTTCCCTTCTTAGCCATACTGCCAGATTGAGTGCCAGAACCCTGGTCGTTGTGGTTCCCCAGACCCCTGGTAGGTCATCCTCTCAACAGTATCCAAAACAGTGTACTTATTATTGAGGGGAATGATCCAGGAGTACTCTGTACTGGCTGCCCATTTCCCATGCCTATCTTGGCAGTCACCCATTTACCTGCCTCCTGCAACTTAATGGGGGCTACCTCTCTGTAGCTCCTGTCGATCATCTCCTCAGTTTCCCATACGAGTCGAAGGTCATCAAGCTGCAGCTCCAGTTCCTTGGCATGTGTTCTGAGAAGATGCCGTTCTGTGCACCTGGTGCAGACGTGGTTATTTGAAAAGCAGGAGGTCTCACAATTTCCCACATCTTACACAAAGAACACAACACAGATTCTGGAGCCATTCTCACTGTTTTAACTCTGCACTAACAGATAAAGAATGAAAAAGAAGAATCTTACCAGATACGTCCCTCACCTAAGCCTGATGAGCCAAACCCTCCCCACTCTAATACTGGCCCACTCATATAATGGCTGTTCTGCATATCCTTGTCTTATTTTTATTTGCCCTTGCTAATGAATCATAACTGCACTGCTGAAAAAGCTGAAATCCTACAAAAGCTCCTTTTTTTAATCTCTCACTTCCAGAACTGCATGAGGTCTCCTTTGCTGATTTGACTGCAATAATACATGCCCTCTAATCCAGGCAGCAACCTGTTAAACTTCTGCTTCCTCTCCAAAGCCTCAATATCCTTCCCATAATGGGGTGACCAGAACTGTATGCAACACTTCAGATGTGGCCTGACTGGAGTTTTATAAAGTTTCAACATAATTTCCTGACTTTTGAACTTAATGCCTAGGCTAATAGAGGGGAGCATGCTATAAGCCTTCCCAACCATCCTATCATCCTGTGTAGCCACATTCAGGGAGCAATGCAAGGTGCAGAAAAATGGCCAGTAACATCAAGAAGGATCCCACCCGCCCTCCTCTTGGACTGTTTGTCTCACTCCTATGCAGAAGGAGACTATGTAACATCCATGCTAGGACCACCAGACTCAAAAACGGTTATCTTCCCAATGCTGTAAGGCTGATAAACATCTCCACCCACTATCTCACCCCTTTGCATTCCCATCACCACTACTTTATCATTTCCTGTCAGATCCTCCTTATGTAGAAATAGACACTCCTGTGTCTAGTGCCACTTTATGGACATAAATTCAATCTATTTATATTGTAGGTTCTTGCAAATAAAACAAAGTGAGGTGTTTATGTTTAATGAAAGCTGGGACACATTTTATGGACATCCAAATCCTAAACACAAAAAGTGCTAAAAATCTTTATGTAATAACGTCATCATGTCTGACCAGCCTCTTCAGGTGAAACTCCAACTCAGGGTCAGTGGTTGTGAATTATACACATTTCTCCCCCACAGAATTCACTAAAACAGGCATCGTGGGCCTGTCCAGTGCTCGGACAAGCTGCCTGGTTCAGGTTCTGTGGAGAACCAGCAGGTACATCTGGCTTGTCCAGAGGTGCATTGACATGCTCATAGTCATGTTTGTGATGCTGGGGGCAGAGCAGTGGAGTACTCCAAGTCTTTACCCCTCTTATCTATGATAAAAATCTTTTCTCCATGTAAGGGGATGTTGGTGTGCATCATGGCAGATGAAAACAAACAAGGCGGAATGTAGATCAACAGAACCCAAGATGGGAGATAGAAATAGGTGAAAAGGATTTGAATTTACTGAGAAGCCAACCAGACGGTCATGGCATCAGGAATGGAATCATCCAGTATTCATAATGGCTGCCCGTTTGCCAACTCTGCCATGGACGACTGCAGTATGGGGCAGTTCTGAGCCCCAGCAGGGACCCATGATCATGCCAACATGGTGTGATGTAGCCTAATGCTGAGGTTCTGGGCCATTGCAACCCAGAAGTCTGAAATTAATTGGGGATTATGGTCACAGGAAATTTCACATGAGGTGCCAAACTGAGATGCTGATTAACAAACACCCGAATCACATCTCTGGCCGTTGTCGATGTGGGATGACCTCTGGCCACCTGGTGGAACAGTCCACCATGGTAAGGAGGTGTGTGAAACCACAGGAGGGGGAAGAGGACCAACAAGGTCCACATTGACATGGTCAACCCTTTGCTTAGGGACTTCAACAGGCATCAATTGTGCCTGAACATGATGGTTAATTTTTGCCCACTGGTACTCCACACAGGCTGCGGTCCAATCATGCACATCCTTTCTGGCTTTGCCAAACAAACTTCAGTGCAACCAGTTTCTGTGAGGCCTTCCAGCCCGGATGTAAAGAGGCCACGTGTGGAGTCGAAAACAGTCTGTCTCCAGTTTGCAGCCCTGATGAGGCCAGAGCAACTGGTTGAAACGTCGCACAGGAGGGAATACCCAGCTTCTCCCAACTTGATGTCAGCCAACCACAGGCCTGTGACTGCTGTTCGGTAAGCCTGGACTTCTGGGTCAGCTGCCATGCTGGCATAGTCAATCACTATGTGTGCAGGTCCAACAGCTAGCCATGAGAGGCAATCAGCCCAGGGATTATTTTTCCCTTTGATATGTTGTATATCCAATGTGAACTTGGATATGTAGGCCGGGTGGTGTTGCTGCAGTGCAGATCAAGAATCTGATACTTTGACCATCATGTACGCACTGTGAAATGGCAACCCTCTAGAAGAAAATGAAAATGGCAGACAGTGAGATAGAGACCAAGAAGCTCATACTCATGGTCCTTCTGCGGGGATGGAGCAGCTAGCTGAAGAAGGTGAATGGCTGTCACAAGCCCCTTACTAACTTACTAGCATAGACTGAGGCATCAGTAGTAATGGCTATAAATGCATTGGTGCACCAATATAACACGTTAGAAAGAGCTTTTTCGTCATTAAATGCCTGCTCATGTCTGCTGAGAATAGGAATATTGCATTTAAGCGCTCAGTACAAGGGGAGCATAAGTTCAACCACACGCAGAATGAAGCATTGATAGAAATTTACAGTTCCTAAAAACTCCTGTCATTTTTTTGTAGTGCAGGGTGGTGGAAAATCCATAATAGGGGTTACTTTTGATGGGAGAGTTTTGCACCTTCTTTGGAGATGTGAATGCCAAGAGCATCAATGTTTGACAAACCAACCTGGTAGTTAGCAGGGCTAATAACCTGTGTTGGCTGAAGGGCAGAAAAAGTGTGCAGAGATGAGATACGTGTTCGTATTTGAATGCACTGGTGATTACTGATCCAGGTAAACAAAAAGAAAATCTAAGTCTTCTGATACAGAGTCCATCAGCTGTTGGAAAGTCTATGCTGCATTTTTCAGTCCAAATAGCATGTGCAGAAACTCAACAAGACCAAATCAGGTTATCACAGCTGTTCTGGGAATGTCCTCTGAGCTCACAAGAAGCCCCTGACTAGATCAGCTTTGGAAAAAAATTAACTTTCTAGCTAAACATGCCAAAAATGTCTTGAATATATGGGACCGAGTAATGATCAGTGTTGGTGGCCTTGTCAAGGTGTCAGTAATCACCACATGGGTGGCAACAACTTAGGGACCATATGGAGGGATGAAGCCCAGAGGCTATTCGACCAGCCTGCAATGCAACTCTTTCCATGTTGCCAAACTCAACCTTCACAGTTGCCAGCTTTTCTGGGTCCAATCTATGGACATGGGCATGTACTGCCAGGCCAGTTATGGGAATGTGGTGCTTGACCCCATGTTTTGTAACTGTAGTGGAGAATGGGGCATGGTGATGTTTGGGAATTCACCCAGCAGTTGAGTAAACTCAAATGCAGTGGTGCATTGTGCTTGACAGAGTTGTTGTGGGGAACTTACTGGTAGAGGAGGGTAATGACCCAAAGTCTTTGACATCCACAAGCCAGCAGTTCTTAAGATCAACTAACAATTCTTGGGCACACAGAAAATCTGCACCGAGCAGATGTCTAGCCACTTTAGTCAGGATGAAGTCCCATGTGTAACGTCGTCCACTGAAGCAAAGTGTCATCAGTCATGTCCCATAAGTCTAGATCTTGCTGCCATTGGCAGCCTCCAGTGAGGTTTTGTCACTCTTTGCCTTCTCATCAATAGGCAATGCTGGCAGCACACTCACTTGAGCAGCCATGTCACAAAGGAAAAATCACCCTGAAGGGATGTCTGTAATGAATAGTAGATGACCCTGGCAACTGGAACCCATGATGTTCACAGACCCCTGATGTCCCAATCTGCTGGCACTGTCGAAGCTGCAAGGCAGTTGGTACTTCCTAACATTCGTACCGAAGCCAGTGTGGTAAAAACTAACGCCTGCCTTTGTGTGTTTCACAGCCATGAGCATCCTTAGGTTGGGGACCTTGTTACTGGACTTCTTGAGGTAGCGAAGGGAAAAGGAATGATGCACCACTGCCTTGTTGAGTGTGGACTATCAGCCATTTTAGCAAGCTCCCTATAGTCCATCATGAGTGCATTGGCGAGGGCTATGTAAACTTGATCAGGCATTTGCTGCATCAAGAGTCCTTTAAAAATAAAACAAGAGTGGTGATTTCCCTAGAAGAGAACGCATGTGGTCCATTAGCTCTGACAACTTAGCATCACTGAAACCAGGTAAGGAGAACAACTGTTTGGCATGTTCAGACTTCGATAGTCCAAAAGTCTGTAAAAGTTGAGTTTTCAGCGATCAGTATTTATCGTGTTCAAATGGGTGTTCCATCAGCTCTCTGAGCCATGGAGTTGCTGAGTGATGCTACCATAATAGTAGAATTTGGTGCCGTCGGTAGTGATTTCTTGCAGAGCAAATTAGGCCTCAGCTTTTACAAACCAAGTGATGGCATTTTGCTCCCAAAACTCCAGCAGTTACAAAGCGACTTCATTGGCCGGCATGTTCAATAACTCTGGAATTGTCCTGAAGCATTGGGATCACCAATGTAGGTTTTTGCAAATAAAATAAAGTGAGGCATTTTATGTTTAATAAAACCTGTTAACATGTTTTATTGAACTCCAAAACCCAAACACAAAAGTGCAAAATCTTTTCATAACTTCATCTCATCAGACCAGCCTCTTAAAGTGAAACCCCAACTCAATGTTGGTGGCTGTGAATTATGTACGTCTCTCCCAGTTACGTTACTCTGCAAAAATGTATTTATATCTATTGTGATTTTCTATTATTGTGGCCTTTATCCTATTGTGTTTTTTGGGCTGCATTGGATGCGGAATAACAGTTACTTTGTCCTCCTTTACATTTGTGTTCTGGAAATGACATAAAACAATATTGAATTTTGATTGAACTTGGACCCCAAAATCCCTCTGCTCATCAATGCTGTTTCAGGGTCTTGCCCATTTCAATGCATTGAATGTTCCGCAAACAGTCCTTCCAGCTGAGGCAACACTACACTATCTGCTGGGGTCATCTATTGTGTCTGATGCTCCCCATGCGGCCTCCTCTACATTGGGGCACCACTTCATGAACCATCTACACTCCATCCCACAAGCGGAACTTCCCAGCTTTAATTCTAAATGTACACTCTAATTCTGATTCCCATTCTGATATAAGACCATAAGATTTATGAGAAGTAGGCCATTCAGCCCATCGAGTCTGTTCCGCCATTCAATCATGGGCTGATCCACTTCATCCAGTCATCCCCACTCCCCTGCTTTCACCACATACCCGTTGATGCCCTTGCTAATCAAGAACCTTTCTATCTCTGCCTTAAATACACCCAATGACTTGGCCTCCACAGCCGCTCTTGGCAACAAATTCCATAGATTTACCACACTCTGACTAAAGTAATTTCTCTGCATCACATTTCTAAAAGGACATTCTTCAATCCTGAAGTCATGCCCTCTTGTCCTAGAATATCCCACCATGGTAAGTAACTTTGCCATATATAATCCATTCAGGCCTTTCACCATTTGGAATGTTTCCATGAGATCCCTCCTCATTCTCCTGAACTCCAGGGAATACAGCTCAAGTACTGCCAGACATTCCTCATATGGTAACCCTCTCATTCCTAGAATCATTCTCGTGAATCTTCTCTGAACCCTCTCCAATGTCAGTATATCCTTTCTAAAATGAAGAGCCAAAAACTGCACACAATACTCCACATGTGATCTTACAAGTGCCTTAGAGAACCTCAACATCACATTGTGCTTCTTATATCCTATACCTCTAGAAATGAATGCCAACATTGCATTCATCTTCTTCAGCATCAACTCAACCTGCAGGTTAACCTGTTGGTCCATGGCCTCCTCTTGTGCCAAGATGAGGCCACTCTCATTGTGGAGGAGTAACACCTTATATTCCATTTAGGTAGCCTCTACCCTGATGGAACAAATATCGAGTTTCTCCTTCCCATAAAATTTCTCCCCACTCCAAACTTCCTCTACTCCCCACTCTTGACTTTTCACGTCTTCTCACCTGCCCATCACTTCCCCCTCGGTCTCCTCCCTTTCTCCTCAAGTCCACTCTCTCCTATCAGATTCCTTCTTCTCCAGCCTTTGACCTTCCCCTCCCACTTAACTTCACCTATCACCTTCGAGCTACCGTCCTTTCCCCCCCCCCCCCAGCACACACCCTTTCTATTCTGGCATCGTCCATTTCTTCCCCCCTCCCCTTTTTTTGTTGGTCGAGAGGAAGGGTCTTGGTTTGAACGGTGATTGTTTATTCATTTCTATGGATGCTACTTGACCTGCTGAGTTCCTCCAGCATTTTGCGTGTGTAGCTTTTGATTTCCAGCATCTGCAGACTGTCTCGTGTTTATCAGTGCATTGTGTAATGGTTTGATTTGTATGAACAGAATGTAAGAGGAGCTTTACACTGTACCTCGCTACATGTGACAATAACGGAGCAATTTCCAGTAACCATTGCTAAGCACCTCTACGCCTTTTGTTTCAGCGAGCGCTGAGTGCACACGTGTGGAAAGCTATGGGTCGGCTGCAGTTCCCGCTGCTGTCGGCGGGCGGGAGCAGAGAGCGCCGGACAGGGAGCGTGGTCCGGGCAGGGAGCGGG
This sequence comes from Hypanus sabinus, assembly GCF_030144855.1. NCBI lineage: Eukaryota > Metazoa > Chordata > Chondrichthyes > Myliobatiformes > Dasyatidae > Hypanus > Hypanus sabinus. The sequence continues at coordinate 117,417,805 of NC_082713.1, read as the reverse complement.
AGCGAGGAGCGAGGGTGCCGCAGAGAGCGGCAGAGGCAGAAGAGGGGATCCCTGCAGCAGACGGAGCCCAGTGCGTTCCCCTTCTCAGACCGGGTGGCCAGCATGCTGGAGGGCAGCGGCGAGGTGATGAAGGAAGGCGTACTACAAAAGAGGAGTGAGGGTCTGCTCCAGCTCTGGAAGAAGAAGCATTGTGTCCTAACCGAGGAGGGGCTTCTGCTGCTCCGTCCCCGGCAATACCTGGAGGTGTCCCGGCACCAGAGCGGCGTCAGCGGCAGCGGGGCCAAGCAGCTCCGCTTCGGCGACATGAAGACGGTGGACTGCGTGGAGAGGAAGGGCAAGTACGTGTACTTCACAGTAGTGATGGCCGACCGGAGGGAGCTAGACTTTCGGTGCCCGCAGGACGCGGGCTGGAACGCCCTTATCACCCTGGGCATGGTGCAGTACCAGAACCGGCGGGCCATGGAAGCCGTGCAGTCCAGCCGACAGAAGCTGGCTCAACGGGGCATCGGCGTGGGCATCCACAACGCGGCGTGATGCCTCTCACCCCGGCCCTGCAGAGGTGAGGCACCCCTCTCCTCCCCTCCTTCTGAACTAATCCAAGAGGCAACTCTTCCCCCAATCCCATTGTTCTGACATCTGTACTCGGTTTAGAATATCAGCCGTCCAAGGGTTAAATTACTGACGGAGAGTGTACTGAAATGAAATTACCAAGAACTTTAGCTACGGATTATTTTATTAAACTTAAAACAGTAGTACGTGTTGTAACTTTTCACTGATTCTAATGTTAATATAGATACATTATCTTTATGTATAGTATATATAATGTGTATATAATATATACACTTACATAATATATAATATTATGTATATATCAATATTAAATAATACATACTCAATTGCCACTTTATTAGATACATTCTGTACTCAGTGAGGCCACTTTAGACGCTCGTGGGCTTCTGCTGCTGTCGCCCATCCACTTCAAGATTGGACATGTGAGTTCAGCAATGCTCTTCTGCACTCCACTGTTGCAGTGTTACTGTTTCTGTCAGCTTGAACCAGTCTGGTCATCGTCCTCTGACCTCTCATTAACAGGGTGCTTTCACCCCTCACAACTGCTGCACACAGGATTTTTTTTTAACCATTCTCTGTAAACTCAAGTGACTCGTGCATGAAAATTTCAGGACATCAGCAGTTTCTTAGATACTCTGGCAGCAGCAAGCTTTGACCATGAAAAGTCACATGGATTACATTTCTTCCCCATTCCGATGCTTTGTCTGAACCTCTTGACCATGCCTGCATGCTTTTACACATTGAGTTGCTAGTGCAGGATGAACTGATCAGATATTTGTATAGATGTACCTAGTAAAATGGCCATAGATATACAGTGTCAATGAAAAGTTATAACGTGTTGTCAGGTATAAAGTGGGACTGATTCCGTCCATTTCTCTTCAGGTTTGGGTTGTTTTAGACAGTTCTTGTGATGAGTGGATTTGGAGACACTTTTACTGAGTGAAGTGAGGTACACACACACTTAAAAGTGTTGTAAAATTCAAGACCTGGGTTTATGGGCATTTAAATAATTGCTTAAGCACGAGGTTCTGCAGATGCTGTAAATCCAGAATAACACATGCAATGCTGAAGGAACTCAGCAGGTAGGGCAGCATTCATGGAGAGGAATAAAGAGCTGCAATTTTGGGCTGAAACCTTTCCTCAGGACCTCCTTTCGTCAGGGAGAAGGTACTGCAGGATAAGAACCGAGACTGTTAACAGCTTCATCCCCTAGGCTGTGAGACGCCTATACACCTTACTGTCACCCAATGCACGTTATTTATGACAGGACAAGAAGCAGTATTCTTTGTATATGTCATACATGCACTTTATATCAACTTGGTACATCTACAGGATACTTTTTACCTGTTAATATTTTATGAGCTGAATGTGATGTATGTCACTGTGTTTTGCACTTTGGTCCCTGAGGAACGTTGTTTCCTTTAGCTGTGTACATATGTACAGTTATATGACAATACACCTGACCTTAAAAAGAAGGGAAGGGAAGCTAGAATCATTGCTTATACATGATTCTGGGTTAATCTTAATCAAATGCACATTATAAAAGTGAAACATTTGAGTTCATTCATTACAAACAATTTATTTTTAATGTGTAACATATTCTGAGTTCAGTCTTTACTGTTTGTTTCCTTGTGTGTCTATTGTAAAGTATCTTTCTCTAGACCAAGTGCTCCACTATTTTGGTGGTTATCTAATATATTCCTTGTGAGGTGTTTTATATCTGTACTCCAAAAAGTGTGCAGATGCATAATGTCCATTATGCTTGTGTCAAACAATGTATTCAGCGGTATTGAGCATTGAATCAGACCACTCAGCCTGTCTGGTCCATGCTGTTCTGTTATTCTGCCTGGTGACATTGACCAGAACAAAAGCCCCCGTACCAATCCCATTCATGTACTTATCCAAACTTGTCTTCCAGTTTTGCAATCCAACCCGCATCCACTAATTCTGTTTGCACTACCCGCTAATTAAGTAGTTCCTTCTCAGGTTTCCCGTAAATATTTCACCATTAACCCATAACCACTAGTTTTAGTCTCACCATATACCTCTCACAGTTTTGTATATCCCTATTAAATCTCCCCTCTTTCTCCTGCGCTTTAGGGAAAAATGTCCTAGTCTGCTCAACCTTTCCCTATAACTCATGTCCTCAAGTCCAGGCAACATCCTTGTAAATTTATTCTTGGTCTTTTTTTTAAAAGAAGGCATGTATGATCTCCAGTTGGCTGTCTGAGATAGTTAGTTCACTGAGACCAGTGTGGAGGTTTACCATACAGGCTGGAGCTCCTCTGAAATAGTGTGTCCAGCTCTGCATCCACACTTGGCCAGGAGTCTGAAGATGGAGTGTTGACAGAGATAATAGACTTCAGTTAATAGACCGGAGAGCCTGCAGTGTTGCATAGAACATAGAGAATTCCACACGGTACAGGCCACTTGGCTCATGATGTTGTACCAACCTATGCAAAGATCAATCTAATCCTTCCCTCCCACACACCCCTCCTTTTGTTTTTGTCCATGTGCCTATCTAAAATATTCTTAAATGCCCCTAATGTATCTGCCTCTACCACCACCCCATTGGGGGGACATTCCGTGCACCTTCCATTCTGAGTAAACTACTTGCCTCCTACATCCCTCCATTCACCATAAAGTTATGTCCACTCATATTAGCCATTGTTTTCCTGCAGTGGTTTCTGATTATACACCCTATCAATCATCTTGTACACCTCAATCAAGTTATCTGTCATCCTCCTTCATGCCAAAGGAAAAAGCCCTAGCTCATTTAGACTATCGTCATAAGGCATGCCCTCTAGTCCAGGCAATGTCCTGCTAAATCTGAGAATCAGAATCAGGTTTAATATCACTGAAATGTCATGAAATTTATTTTGTGGCAGCAGTACAGTGCAATATATACGAAACACTATAATTTATAATAAGAAATAGTGTGTGTATATATTAAATAAGTAGTGCACGTGCTTATTTAAGTAGTAAAAATGGTTAAGAAATAGTAAATCATAGCAGCAATATCTCTTCTGTACACTCTGTAAAGTTTCCACATCCTTCCTATAATGAGGCAACCAAAACTGAACATAACATTCTACTGTGGTCTAACCAGAGTTTTGTAGAGTTGGAACATTACCTCACACCTCTTGAACTCAATCATCTGTTCTGTTGTTACAGCAGAGAACATTATGGAGAGATTAAACATTCCAGATTTGACACATTTGTGCAGTGAACAATTATAAATAATTTCCATTGGCAAGTGAGCCTGTAACCGAATGTAAGATTATTAATAATGGAAGTGGGGATGGGGAACTACACTCATCTTAATATGTACAGGAGGTGGTCTTCTGCTGCTATAGCCCATCTACTTCAAGGTTCAACATGTTATGATCAGACCCCACTTGGAGTACTGTGCTCAGTTCTGGTCGCCTCACTACAGGAAGGATGTGGAAGCCATACAAAATGTGCAGAGGAGATTTACAAGGACGTTGCCTGGATTGGGGAGCATGCCCTATAAGAATAGGGTGTGAACTCAACCTTTTCTCCTTGGAGTGATGGATGATGAGAGGTGACCTGATAGAGGTGTATAAGAAGATGAGAGGCATTTATCATGTGGATAGTCAGAGGCTTTTTCCCAGGGCTGAAATGGATAACATGAAAGGACACAGTTTTAAGGTGCTTGGAAGTTAGTACAGAGGAGCTGTCAGGGGTAAGTTTTTTATGCAGAGAGTGGTGAGTGCATGGAATGGGCTGCCGACGATGGTGGTGGAGGGGGATACAATAGGGTCTTTTAAGAGACTCCTGGATAGGTACATGGAGCTTAGAAATAGAGGGCTGTGGGTAACCCTATGTAATTTCTAAAGTAAGTACATATTTGGCACAGCATTGTGGGCTGAAGGGCCTGTATTGTGCTGTGGGTTTTCTATATTGTAACATGTAGTTATTTGAATTACTGTCGCCTTCCCGTCAGCTGGAACAAATCTGGCCATTTTCCTCTCTCCTCTCTCATTAACAAGGCATTTTTGCCGACAGAACTGCTGCTCTCTGGATTTTTTTTTGTTTTTTGCCCCATTCTCTGTAAACTCTAGGTACTGCTGTGTGTGAAAACCACAGGAGCTCAGCAGTTTCTGAGATGGACAAACTACCTCATTTGGCGCCAACAAACATTCCACAGTCAAAGTCACTCAGATCACATTTCTTCCCCATTCTGATGTTTGGTCTGAACAACAAACTGAACTTCTTAACCATGTCTGCATGCTTTTATGCATTGAGTTGCTGTCACATGATTGATTAGGTATTTGCACTAATGCACAGATGTACAGGTTCACCTAATAAAGTGGCCACTGAGTGTATTTTTTTTTACACATGTTCAGCTGCAATGGCTTGGAATGCAGTGAGAGCAGAATCAGTGCGAACTTTCAAAAGAGAATTGTATAGGACAACATTTACTAGTTTGTGGGTAGATCCTGCACTGGTCAAAAAGCCTCCTCCACAAAAGTGAGATTCTGTGAGCAGCACAAAATGCTGGAGAAACTCGGCAAGCAAGACGACATCTATGGAGGGGGATAAACAGTCGACGATTTAGGCTGAGACCCTTCAATAGGATAAAAAAGAAAGGGGGCAGAAGCCAGAATAACAAAGTTGAAGAGTGACATGTGAAGCCAGGTGAGGGGGAAGGTGGATGAGTAGGAAGGGGATGCAGAAACCAGGAAAAAAAAAGGTGAGATAATAGGTGGAGCAGATAAAGGGCTGAAGGAGGAGGAATCTGATGGGACAGAAGTGGAACATGGAAGAATAATGTAATAAATAGTATCATTATTCTGATTCCATCAGACTGCTCAATAACTATTTCACCATTCTTGAAGCAAATATGCTAACTTATAAATTCAGTAAATGCACTGTAATGTACATTTAACTGTCATTTTTTTAAATTTGCTTTGTGTCAATTTGTGAAGTTCTAATTTCAGGCAGTTCATTGCAATGTGATCATTAGGAGATGTATGAAGATGTCACCTTTGGCCATTGGGTTGAATTGCACCTGCCCACATACATTTTGTCAGCATCCGATAATTTTAACATAAAATTATCAATCATTATTCAATCATTTTGGTAACTCATAGGAGTTTTTTTTTCCTCTATTCATATTTTCTTTCAAATGTAGAGACAGTACATTGTTAAGGGCAAAACTTTAACAGTGTTTTTGAGCAGAGGGATCTTGTGGCCCAAGTTCATAGCACCCTGAAAGCGGCTACACAGGTTGATTGGGTGGTTCGGAAGGTGTATAACATGCTGGCCTTTATCAGTTGAGGCACTGAGTTCAAAACTGAGTAAGTTATGTTGCCGCTTTATAAAACTTTAATTAGGCCGCATTAGGAGTATTGCATATAATTCTGGTCAGATGTCAAGGAAGGGTGAGGGTGTTGAAGATGTTTATCAAGATGCTGTCTGGATTAGGGGGCATGTGCTAAAACAAGAGGTTGGACAAACTTGAGTTGTTTTCTCTGGACTGGCAGAGGCTGAGGGGAGATCTATTATGGGGTTTATAAGATTGAGAGGCATAGAGTAGACAGTATCTTTTTCCCAGGGTTGAAATGCCTAATAGCAGAGGGCATGCATTTAATGTGGGAGGGGGTAGGTTCAAAGAGGATGAGGAGCAAGTATTCACACTGAGGGTGGGTGCCTGGAATATGCTGCCTGGGGTTGTGGTAGAGGCAGTTAAATTAGAGACTTTTAAGAGACTTCTAGTTAGCCCGTGAATGTGACAGAAATGCAAGGGTAGGGACATTGTGTAAGGAGAAGGGATTAGTTTAGTTGGCCATTTGTTACTAATTTAATTGATTCGGCATAAAGGGCCTGTTCCTGTGTTGTAATGCTCTGTGTGCTATATAATTAGAATCAATCACTTGTGATAACAGTTTCTTCTGTTCATTTCTTTTGAAATAACATTATTTTTAATTTTTGATCCCATATAGGTTCGAAAAACACTACGCTGTAATCTAGCATACAGGAGTGAAAAATGGAAAGCAAAATCTCTGTCCATTGCAAATATCTGAATAGCTTATTAGATGCTGGAGTGTCTTAAACTATAAACTCAGCAGAATGAATCAACATGGAACATTCAATCAGTATTCTCCAGGAAGAAGATTTAATGAATTTCATTATTGGACAGCGTGATGCGGACATTTTTTCATTATTTATAACCTATTGTTTATATATCCTGGAACGGCCAGTGATACAAGATATGTAATTGTAAATTATTGCTGCCTTTGATTCTCCTAATTTATGATGTTTTAATTTAGTGCCTGATGTTTTTGAATGTATGGGTTTTGTTAAAATGGAGCCAGAGGACTTGGAGCAGAGGCGGATTAAAGTTAATAGCCTCTTTATTCTGTGACAGTGCATAGAAAGAAAGGGTTTATATTCTCTGGTTTAGAAGAACAAGCAGTGATCTCATTGTCAGGGCATCTAAGAATTTTATATGATTCATAGCAAATGTCAAAAGGCTGTTTTCCCTGGTTGGTGAGTTTAGAAATAGAGGTCATCATCGCAAGATAAAGGGATTGTGTGAAATTCCTTCATTCAGAGGATTGTGACATTTTTTGGGTTTTATTGCCCTTTAATGGAGTAACTCAGGGGGCTTTTCAGAGGGCAGGTTTTTGAAATACAGAAACCCAGCAAGCTGTGATCAAAACAGGGAATTTGGGTATTGGATGGCAAAGGGGAGTTAAGTTAGAGGATTAGCTTGATTGTGTTAAATGAATTGAGTGTTATCTCATCTCCAAGATAGAAACTTAGATTTTAGCCATTGTCCAGCTATAGACTCTAAATGTGTAAGATTGTGGAGCTGCCAGGTTATTTCCAAGTCATGTATATAGCTCTCACAATTTATGATCAAGTTCAATGGAAGTTATTTTCAAAAGCAGAATGCTGCAAATCCTGGAAACTTAAAACAGGAAAGAAATAGCAGGTAATACTCAGCAGACCGGGCAGCATCTGTAGAGGCAGAAAAAGAGATGAGGTTTTTCATCAGTTATTTTTATTATGGGCTCTTAAGCATTCCATGAGTTGTTAAACTGCTTTCAACTATAAAGGGAATATACAGTTGTTATTTAGTTATGTTTAATATCCGTACTGGGAATTTGTTTTGTTCACAAATGAAGGAATGTTCAGCCATATCGTTTTATACTATGGCCTTTCTGCTTTATGAAGTGCAGTTATTACCACATGAATGCAGCAGTATTGTGTAAAAGAATTTTGCATACTATAAAAAGATAGTAAAGTTATGTAACGTGATTTTGTCCTTCATAATCATAGCATACCACTAAGTCGTCCACAGATTTTTAGGGTAATTATCTGATGCTTATTTTACACTGCTCTGGGTGGGTTGGATTTATCTTAATGCTGTAATTTAGTAGGATTCTTAATAAGAAAGTAGTGCAGATTCAATTCACATGAGATGGCATTCAATTAAGCATTGAAATGCATGGACAGTCTGGTTGCATGGTATTTTTTTCTAGGTCTCTTGAGCATATTATATAAAACCGGAATGCTAAAAGATAATACTGTTCATGACTTTATCTCAGTGTAGTCTGGAAACATTATATTATAGCATCTAGGTTTTGCATCTTCCATGCAGATTTATGCCGCTCTTGGGATTGACAGATATTACAGAACAGGTACTTTATTCATCTACAAGGATGTGGGATTTACCACCGTTCTTATTTACTCTCCTTGAATTGGGTACTAGCCTCTGGCATCCAGCAGTTAAGAGTCCACCATTTCGTTGTGGCAGGTAAGATGATGGGTTTTTACCCCCTAAAAGACAACAGTGAACTAGATAGTGGTTATCCAGTGGTTTGATTGATATTATTTTAATTTCTATTTAACTAAATTTAAATGCCACAGTTGAACATTTCTGTTCAAATCATTCAGTCAGATCTATGGATTACTGCTCCAATAACATAAACATCACTGCATGAGACATACAATATAAGCTGAAGCTTTATAAGGCATTGGTCAGACCACATTTGGAGTACCGTGAGCAATTCTGGGCCCTTAAGAAGAGATGTGCTGACATTGGAGGGGGTCCAGTGGAGGTTCCCTAAAATGATTCCAGAAATGAAAAGCTTAACATCTGAGGAGTGTTTGATGACTCTGAGCCTGTACTCTGGAGTTTGGAAGAATAAGGGGATATCTTATGGACATAGGAAAAGAATTGGGCAATTTGGTCCAAGAAGTGAATTCTGTCATTCCATTGTGGTTGATTTATCCATCTCAACCCCATTCTTTTCCATTCTTCTCTTAACTTTTAATGCCCTTACTGATTAAAAACCTATCAGTCCCTGCTTTAACTATACCCAATGACTTGGCCTCCATAGCCATCTGCAGCTAAGAATTCCACAGGTTCACCACCCTCTGGCTAAAGAAATTCCTTCTCATCTCCATTTTAAAGGGATGTCCTTGTATTCTGAGGCTGTGTTGTCTGGTCCTAGACTCACCCACTACAGGAAACATCCACAATGTCCTCTCTATCTAGGCCTTTCAATACTCGATAGGTTTCAATGTACCTGGACAAATGTATGTACCTTTAAACCAATCACAAGCCAACAAATCAAACATGGAACTAACTTTTCCTGATAAATGATGTTCACAAGTCACTGATTTAAAAATCTAATATTATTCCTTTGCATTTTTGTATGAACTATTAATATAGAAACTCAGAACTTTTTTCCTCAGCATAGAAATGTCAAACACCAGAGGGAAGATATGCTCTTAAGGTTAGAGGGGGATGCTTAAAGGTGATGTGAGGGGTAAGGTTTTTTACATGGAGAGTGGTAGGTGCCTGATAGCAAGTAGGTTGGTAGATGTAAGAGGCTTTTAGATAGACGCGTGAATACAAAGGGAATGGAGGGATATGAGTGATACACAGGAAGAGGACATTTAATACAAATTGGCATCAGGATCTGCACAAAATTTTAGGCCGAATGGCCTGTCTACTGCTGTTCTGTTCTCTGTTCTATTGCAACTAAGCTATCACAGAAGATTTGGTTGTGGAATCAGTTCCGTGTTGAGGTGAGTGAAGTTATCATGCTGGTTCAGAAACCAGTGATTCCATCCAATTTCATTAGAGGACACAATGGGTGTATTGGCAAAGGGAGAATATAAATTCTCAAAAAATGTTCACTTAGCACTGTTCCTGTCCGTTAGAATTTATGCATGTTATAGATCCTTTTCTGCATTGGAGAAGGGTGGTTGTGTGGTGGAGTTGGTTGGAGACAGGAATAAAGAGGGTATTGACATGATTAGAATTACAAAATAGCTCTGTAGGTTTAATACAGTTAAGGCTTTAAGAACTTGATTTAAGCCTAGCATATGTTGAGCTGTTTAGTCAGTCATACAGCTGAGAAACAGGCCCTTCAGCCCAACTCATCCGTGCTGACCATGGTGCCAACTAAGCTAGTTCCATTTGTGTTTGGCCCATATCCCTCTAAATCCCTCCCATTCATGTACTTATCCAAATATCTTTTGCATGTTGTTGTTATACCTCCCCTGCAACTTTCTCTCGCAATATATTTGCTACCCTTTTGTGGGAAGAAGCTCCCTCAATAAATCTTTCACCTCTCATCATAAACCTATGCCCTCTGGCGTTTAATGTTGTTTCACTTGGTAACAGACTGTGCCTTCACCCTATCTATGATCCTCATGGTTTGATACACTTCTATAAGGTTACCCCTCGGACTCTACACTCCAAGGAATAAAGGAGGCATATATTTGATCTCAAGCCAGTGGAGGAATTGCAGTTAAATAAGGTGTCCCTGGATTAAAGGTGGCAGTGCTTTCTTGCTGGTTGACCACCACTCCCAGAAGGACAGTCACCCGGTGAAGGCAGAGACGGTGATTGGCAAATGTAGTTCAGTGCCAAGCCTTGACACACAAAACGAAGGTTAGTAACTCTCTTTAAAGCAGAGGTTTATAATGTTGTCATCAGTTAACTAGACTCTGAAAGCTCTCACTCATTCCTCAATCGTACTTTATTTTACTGTGCACAAGGAGAATAGCATAGTCCTGGTCACCACCTTGTTCTGAAGTCGGAATTTTTAAACATGTTATTTTATACAGAATTGATTTGCAGCTGCGGATATTAACCACTTGGTAAGCTATGTTGGTTCAAATCTATTTTATGTATGATCAATCACCATTCATAGTGCAGGTGTTAAAAATAAATTGAAGATGCAAATAGGTAATCCAAGATAGTTTAATGTCATTTCCAGAACACAAGTGTAAAATGGAATGAAATAATTGTTGCTCCAGGTCTGATGCAGCAAAAGAAAATCATAAGATAAAGAACACCATAATGAAAAAAACAACAAATACAAATGCATAATATAGCTAATATACATTGTACGTCCATAAAGTGAAGCTGGGTACAGGAGTGTCTGTACATAAGGTGACTGACAGGAAATGATAAAGTAGTGGTGGTGGAGGTTGTAGAGGGGTGAGTTGGAGCGTGGGGGTGATGATCAGCCTTTCTGCTTGGGGAAAGTAAATGCTCTTGAGTCTGGTGGTCCTTACATGCTACATAGCCTTCTCCCTGATGGGAGTGGGACAAACAATCCTTGAATAAGTGGGTGGGATCCTTCATTAATGTTACTGGCCCTTTATCCTTGTCCCTTTGTTTTGATGATTATGCTTCTCTTGGTATGCTGAATGACTATAAGACATGGCAGTGAATTAGGCCACTCAGCCCATCAAATTTCTCCACCATTATTTATTAATTCCATCAACCCCATTATTCTGCCTTCTCCCCATAATCTTACAATTTGCACTTTAAACGTACCCAATGACTTGGCCTCCACAGTTGTCTGTGGCACAGATTCGACAGCCTCTTGCTAAAGAAATCCCTTCTCATCACTGTTCTAAAGAGATATCCTATTCAGAGGCTGTGCCCTCTGGTCTTAGACTCCCCTACTATAGGAAACATCCTCTCCACATCCACTCTAACTAGGCCTTTCAACATTTGATAGGTTTCAATGATATCCCTCCTCATTCTTCTAAACTCCAGCAAGTACTGGCCCAGAGCTATCAAACGCTCCTGATATGTTAACGCTTTCATTCTCATGGGCCTCCTCTGGATCCTGTCCAATGTCAGCACATCTTTTAGATAAGGGGTTCAACATTGCTTACAGTACTCCGTGTGGTTTCATCAATGCTTTATAAAGGCTCAGCATTACATCCCTGCTTTTATATTCTAGTCCTCTCAAAATGAATGCTAACACTGCATTTGCCTCCTTTGTCTCCCTGGCCCCACACTCTGCAAAGAGAAATAGTGCTCTTCACAAGCTTTGCTTGTCTGGCTTGGCTACCTAGTGTCTGCAGCCACCTTGCCTGGATGTTATCTTTAACCCTTGTCTTGCCTGTCACTGTAGGTTGTTAATTAGTAAGGGTGTTAGTAAGGTTACAGGGAGAAGGTAGGAGAATGAGGTTGAGAGGGGTAATAAATCAGCCATTAAGGAATGGGGGAACCAACTTCATGGGCCAAATGGCCTAATTCTGCTCCTGTGTCTTGTGATCTTAACCACATTCAAACAAGGTGGCAGTGCTGTAAAGGGAGGTGGGGACAGTGTCAAAGAAATCAATTGTAACACAAAAGCCTCCCAAACGCTGTGAAATAATTACTCCATTTTTTCCGCTGTGTAACTGTGTCTAAAGCTTGGATGGCTGAGCAGCTGATTTTATTGGGTTTATTTTGCAATGTGCGGCTTGGGTCCAGCAGTTAACATGCAGGCAAGTAATCCAGAAGCTTGGACCAACAATCCAGAGACAGGAATTCAAATCCCACCATAGCAGGTGAGGACATTAAATTCAGCTAATTAAATAATCTAATATTAATAAAAGCAAAACTAGCTTCAGTAATGGAAAGCACAGAGCCACTGGATTGTCAAAAGCCATTTTGTTTCATCAGGGCCCATTAGGTAAAAAACTGTTTTTATGCTGTTTGGTGTGTTGGTGGCTCCAGATCAGCAGCAGAGTGGTTGTCTCTGAACTGCCCTTTGAAATGGCCCAGCAAGCCACTCAGTTGTGTTAATCCTACAACTAATAATTCGGGAAGTCAGCTCGCCACCACCTCCTCCAAAGCAATTGACCTTATCACTAACACTCATGTCCCTGAAAGTGAATAAAGAAATTTCTCAATCCTTTTAATTTAAGGTGTTTTCTATCTTGTATTTTCAAGCTTGATGCAAGAAAAGTAAGTCAAAGTAATATTTATTATCAAAATACATATTTACTGTATATGTCACCATATACTACCTGGAGATTCATTTTCTTGCAAGTGTTTGCAGGAAAATAAAGAAATGCAATAGAATTTACAAAAAAAACTGCATAAAACTGACAAGTAACCAATGTGTAAAAGAAGATTCGTGCAAATAAAAAAAATACTCAGAACATGATTTGTGAAGTCCTTGAAAGTGTGTCTGTCGGTAGTAGAATCAGTTTGGAGTTGTGGTGAGTGAAATTATCCACACCAGTTCAGGAGACTGATGTGATAGGGTAATAACTGTTCCTGAACCTGCTGGTGTGGGATCAGAGGCTTCTGTAGCTCCTGCCTATGATGGTAGCAAGAAGAGGGCATGGACTGGATGCTTGGGTCTTTGATGGATGTTGCTTTCTTGTGATTTCTTGATTATTACAGAAATCGGTCTACTACTAGACCGGTTACTACTAGTGTGGTAATAAACGTATAGAAAATACAATAAATTGGAGCTCAGTCGATTAAATTTTAAGGACTTATTCAGCATCTGGAATATTTAACTTTTGAATACAGCAGCCTTAAATTCAACATAATTACCTTTTTATATGAAACTCTTGGGATTCTTTGTGATGAGAAATACTTTATGCTAAATTCTAAACAAGAATTGTATTGCAATGGACCTGGCTGAGTTGAATCCTGTCTGTGTGCTTTATTCTGGCAGCTAAGGTAATTAGACTAATCTTACAGACTATAGAAGTTGGGATTTATAGTGGGTTTTTAAATGAAAATGGGTGCCTGGGCTTCACTTACATATGTAAGACATAGGAGCAGAATTAAGCCCTTTGACCCATCAAGTCTGCTCCACCGTTTCATCATGGCTGATCCATTTCCCCCACGGGCCCAGTCTCCTGCCTTCTACACATATCCTGACTCATGCCCTGACTAATCAAGAATCTCAGTCTCTGCCTTAAACATACCTAATAACTTGGCCTCCACAGCCACCTGTGGCAACATATTTTAATAATTCACCATTCTTTGGCTAAAGAAATCCCTCTTCATCTCCATTCCAAATGGACATCTCTCTATTCTGAGGCTGTATCCTCTAGTCCTAGTCTCCCCACCATAGGAAACACCCTTTCTCCATCCACTCTGTGGAGGCCTTTCAACATTCAATAGGTTTCAATGAGATCCCCCCTTGTTCTTCTGAACTCCAGTGAGTACAGGCCTAGAGTCATCAAACGTTCTTCATATGATGAGCCTTAAAATCCTGGAATCATTTTTGTGAACCTCCTTTGAAACTTCTCCAATGTCAGCACATACTTTCTCAAATAAGGGGCCCAAAACTGCTCTCAATACTCCCAAATGAGGCCACACCAGCGCTTTATAAAGCCTCAGCATAACATCCTTGATTTTATATTCTAGTCTTTTAAATGGAATGATAAGTGCCTTTGCCTTCCTCACTATCGAGTCAACTTGCACGAGGACTCAGGCACATTGGGATTTTGAATTTTCATTTGAAAAATAGTATATGCTTTTATTTCTTCTATCAAAGTGCATAACCAAACTCTTCTCAACACTGTATTCCATCTGCCACTTATTTGCCCATTCTCCTAATCTGTCTTAAGTCCTTCTGCAGCCTTTCTGCTTCCTCAGCACAACCTGTCCCTCCACCTATTTTCATATCCTCTGCAAACTTGCCCACAAAGCCATCAATTTCATCATCCAAATCATTGACATATAACGTAAAAAGAAGTGGTCCCAATACAGAACCCTGTGGAACACCACTAGTTACCAGCAGCCAGCCATAAAAAGGCTCTTTATTTTCACCCTTTGCCTCCTGACATCAGCCAGTGCTCTACCCATGCTAGTATCCTTCCTGTAATACCATGGGTTCTTAACTTGTTCATAACCTTGTCAAAGGTCTTCTGAAAATCCAAGTACACAACATCGACCAATTCTCCTTTGTCTATCCTGCTTGTTATTTCTTCAAATAATTCCAACAGATTTGTCAGGTTAGATTTCCCTTGACTTTGGCCTATTTAAGTACCCAGAAACCACAGCCTTAACCATCAACTCCAACATTTTCTCAACCACTGAGATCAGCCTAACTGGCCTATAATTTCCTTTCTCTGTCTCTCTCGTTTTTTGAAGAGTGGTGTGACATTTGCAATTTTCCAGTCCTCAGGAACCATGCCAGAATCCATTGATTTTTGAATTACTAATGCCTCCACAATCTCTTCAGCCACCTCTTTCAGAACCCTGGAGTGTAGACCTTCTGGTCCACTTGACATACCTGCTTTCAGACTTTTGTTTCCCAAGCACCTTCTCCCTAGTAATGGCAACTTAACTCCTGCCCCCTTACACTCTTGAATTTCCAGCATACTGCTAGTGTCTTCCACAGTGAGGACTGATGCAAAATATATATTCAATTCATCTGTCATTTCCTTGTCCCCCATTGCTACCTTTCCAGCTTCATCTACTCTCACATCTCTTTTACACCTTGTATATCTGAAGAAACCTTTCTTATCCTCTTTAATATTATTGGCTAGCTAACTTTCATATTCCATCTTTAAATAATGACTTTTTTAGTTGCCTCTGTTAATTTTTAAAAGCTTTCCAATCCTCTAACTTCCCATTAATTTTTGCTCTATGATATGCCCTGTCTTTGACTTTTATATTGGCTTTGACTTCTCTTGTCAGCCACAGTTATGCTATCCTGCCTTTGGAATACTACAAATCTCACAGGTGTTCTACAAAGTCCCCCTCTTGGTATCCAGCACCAACCTAATTTTCCCAATCTACCTACATATTGAAATCCCCATGACCATGCATTCTCCATCTCCCTTTGTGATTTGTAGATCACAATTTTGTTATTGTTTAGAGGTCTGTAAATAACTCCCGTCAGGATCTTTTTACCCTTGCAGTTTCTTAGCTCTACCCAGAACGATTCTACACCTTCCAATCCTATGTCACCTCTTTCCAACAGAGTCACCCAATCCCCTCCACCCACCTGCCTGCCCTTTTGATACAATGTGTAGCCTTGGATGTTAAGCTCCCAGCTATAATCTTCTTTCAGCCATAATTCAGTGCTGCCCACAACATCATACATGCCAATCTGTAACAGTGCTGCAAGTTCATCTACCTAATTCAGTATACAGCGTGCATTCAAATCCAACACCTTCAGTCTTGTATTCATCATCCTTTTCAATTTTGTCCCCCTTTTACATTGCAACACATCTTGTTAACTGCAGTTTTGTCCTATCATCAACCTTTCCTTGCTGGTGTATTTTAAAACAACTACCCCATCCTTAGCCCTATCACTCCATTTCCCATACCCCTGCCAAATTCGTTTGAACACTCACAAACAGCTCTAAGCAAACTCGCCTACAAGGAAATTGGACCCCCTTGAATCCAGGTGTAACCCATCCCATTTGTACAAGTCGTACGTTCCCCAGAAGAAATCCCAATAATCCAGAAATTTGAACCACTGCCCCCCCCCCCCCCCCGCACCAGTTCCTCAGCCACGCATTCTTCTGCCAAAGCATCCTGTTCTTACTGGCACATGCAACAGACAGCAATCTAGAGATTGCTACCCAGGAGGAACTGCTTCAGTTTTCTACCTAGTTCTCTAAAATAGTTCTTCAGGACCTCCTCGCCTTTCCTACCTATGGCATTGGTGTCAATATATACCAAGACGTCTGGCTGTTCACCTTCCCCCTTTAGAATGCCATGGAAATGATCTGAGATGTCCCTGATGCTGGCACCTGGGAGGCAGCATACCATCTATGTATCTCTATCGCATCCACAGAATCTGGTCTCTGTTCCTCTGACAATGAAATCTCCCATCACTACTGCAGTCCCTTCACCTCTCTTCTCTTTTGAGCCTCAGTGTCCCAAGTGAGTGAAGAGGGGACAAGGATGGAGATTCAGCCCAAAGAGAGTGTGATGCTTATTTCCGTGAAACCACAAGATTAGGAGTGGAGTTAGTCCATTTGGCCCATTCTGTCTGCTCCACAATTTAATCATGGCTGATTGTGTTTTGCAACCCCATACTTCTACCTTCATCCTGTGACCCTGGAGCTATTTTAGGGTGCCACAGTTGCAGAGTGATCAGTGCAATGCTATTATTCGGCATTCCAGAGTTCAATTCCAAAACTGTATGTAAGGAGTTCGTGCGTTCTCCCCATGACCACGTGGGATTCCTCCAGGTGCTCCGGTTTCCACCCACACCCAGTTTGTAGATTGATTGGTCATTATAAATTGTCTTCTGAATCCTCTAGGGTTAAATAGGTGTTTTACTCGGTGGTGCAGCTCATTGGGATCTATAGGGCTTGTTCTGTGCTGTTTCTCTAAATCAATAAAATGCTTAGCAATCAATGACATAAATAAACCCAACAATAGCCTTTGCCATTCTGTATTCCACAGATCATCCACCCTTTGACTGAAGATGTCCTCTTCATCTCTATTTTAAAGGAAAGCTCCATTATTCTGAGGCTGTGCTCTCAGATCCCAGTCTCTCCTACTAACAGAAACATCCTCTCCACTTCCACTCTGTCTATGCTTTCCAGCATTTAATTGGTTTAAATAAGAACAACCTCCCATCACCAAAGCCATCAAATGCTCATACATAGATCCTGTCATTCCTGGAATTTTTCCCATAAACCTTTCAAGCAACAATTGTACATGAGCACATTTCCAGGAATAGCAGGCAGCCTGGTGCCAGTGCAATTTACTCAGAAATCCTGTGGTTTCTTTATTGCTGCAGGAACCATTGCAAAATCACCTGTACCCAGGTCCACTTCCCAGGATATTTGTACCATTCCAAAGGGAAATTTTTAAAAACTTTTGAATTGCTAGAAACACTCTGCTAGTAAAGAACTGCTGTAGAGAGAGGAACAAAATTAATGTTTCAGGTTCGTGACTTCCTGGTTTTCCCACAAATTACTCAACAAAATGGATTGGAATTATCTGGTTTGTCTTCCATTTCCTCTCTTGGGATAGAGGAGAACTTGGACTAAAGTTTCTTTGGTTCTGAGATGAAATAAATGCAGGAATCCATCAAAGTAAACTTGGAAAATGAATCACATAAAACAGGAGCAGAGTTAGGCCATTCAACCCATCATGACTGCTCTGTGATTTAATCATAGCTGATTTATTTTCCCCTTCTGGTTTTTCTCTATAACCTTTGACACTAATCAAGAACCTATCAACCTCCACTTTAAATGTACACAATGTCCTGGCCTCCACAGCTGTCTGTAGCGATGAATTCTATAGTGTTACCACTCTCTACCTAAAGAAACATGGAAAAACCTACAGTACAATACAGGCCCTTCTGCCCACAAAGTTGTGCCAAACATGTCCCTACCTTAGAAATTACTAGGGTTACTCATAGCCCTCTATTTTTCTAAGCTCCATGTACCTATACAGAAGTCTCTTTAAAGAACCTATTGTATCCGCCTCCACCACCGTTGCCAGCGGCCCATTCCACACACTCACCACTCTGCATAAAATACTTACCCTTCACATCTCCTCTGTACCTTAAAACTATGCCCTTTTGCGGCAGCCATTTCAGCCCCGGGAAAAATCCTCTGACTGTCCACACAATCAATGCCTCTCATCATCTTATACACCTCTATCAGATCACCTCTCATCCTCCATCACTCCAAGGAGAAAAGGCCGAGTTCACTCAACCTGTCTTCATAAGTCATGCTCCTCAATCCAGGCAGCATCCTTATAAATCTCCTCTGAACTCTTTCTATGATTTCCACATCCTTCCTGTAGTGAGGTGACCAGTACTGAGCACAGTACTCTGAGTGGGGTCTGACCAGGATCCAATACAGCTGCAACATTACCTCTCGGCACCTAAATTCAATCCCACAATTGATGAAAGCTAGTACACCGTATGCCGCCTTAACCACAGAGTCAACCTGTGCAACTGTTTTGAGCGTCCTATGGACTTGAACCCCAAGATCCCTCTGATCCTCCACTCTGCCAAGAGACTTACCATTAATACTATACTTTGACCTACCAAAATGAACCACTACACGCTTATCTGGCTTGAACTCCATCTTCCACTTCTCACTTCACATCTGTTCCCAATTTAAGTTTCCAAGTTCCTGCTTGATAGCCTCATAATTCCCCTTACTCCAATTAAATGCTTTTCTAACTTGTCTGTTTCTAACTCTCTCCGATGCTATTGTAAAGGAGATAGAATTATGATCACTATCTCCAAAATGCTCTTTCACAGAGATATCTGACACCTGACCAGGTTCATTTCCCAAAACCAAATCAAGAACAGTCTCTCCTTTTGTAGGCTTATCTACATATTGTGTCAAGAAACCTTCCTGAACATATCTAACAAACTCCACACCATCTAAACCCCTCACTCAAGGGAGATGCCAATCAATATTTGGGAAATTAAAATCTCCCACCACAACAACTCTGTTATTGCACCTTTCCAGTATCTGTTTCCCTATTTGCTCCTCAATATTCCTGTTATTATTAGGTGGCCTATAAAAAACACCCAGCAGAGTTATTGACCCCTTCCTGTTCCTAACCTCCACCCACAGAGACTCCGTAGACATCCCTCCATGATGTCCACCTTTTCTGCAGCCATGACACTCTCTGATCAACAGTGCCACGTCGCCACCTCTTCTGCCTCCCTCCCTGTCCTTTCTGAAACATCTAAAACCCAGGACTTGAAATAACCATTCCTGTCCCTGAGCCATCCAAGACTCCGTAATAGCCACCAAATCATAGCTCCAAGTACTGATCCACGGTCTAAGCTCGTCCGCTTTGTTCACAATACTCCTTGCATAAAATAGACACATCTCAAACCGTCAGTCTGAGTGTGTCCCTTCTCTATCACCTGCATATCCTCCCTCACACACTGCCACCAAGTTTTCTCTATTTGTGAGCCAACAGCCTCTTCCCCAGTCTCTTCAGTTCAGTTCCCACCCCCTAACAATTCTAGTTTAAACTCTAATTCCTCCCTATCTCTATTCTGAAGGGATGACCTTCAATTCTGAGGCTGTGCCCTCTAGTCCAAGACTCCACCACTAAAGGAAACATTCTTTCCACTTCCATCTATCTAATTGAAGTGCTGTGCATTACTATGTATATAGCAGTGGGGACTCCTGCATGTGTTATCCTGGCAACTATGGTAGTTACACCAATCAAACAATGTTGGGACCTGCACAAATGAGTCAAGAGGTGCTTAACAGGGCTGCTGGGGAAGTAGTTTTGGAGGGACAAGCCTCTCCTCTCATTTATACCGGCTGAAGCAGACTTGAAGGAATCACTGGCAGCCATGTTTTATTTTGAATTGTCATGTGCCAGGGAATGTTGCACCCTTCTATAAAGGGCTCAGAAGCAGTCTCAAATTTCCTCATCCCTCTCATTAAGCCTTCGCCGTGAGCTTGGAATGACATCTCAGTTTCAGATTTAGATTGAGTTATTTATCACATGTGATGAGATGATGAGGCCTCTGTCAGTCACGGTCGAGCACGGGTGTTGCTTTCTCGCCCTCTAGGTACGCAAGCCAGGGCAGTACAATATGGAGAGCAAGCTGTAGTCCCTGTAACAAGCTCCCCCTCCCCATGCATCTGACAAACCCAAAGGATCAGCAGGGACTGATACAGTTTGGCACCAGCAGCACCACAGGAGTTGCCAGACAGCATTAAACTCAACGTAGGACAACCTTAGGGACTCCAGCTCCAAATTCTTCCTTCTGGATCTACTCCTGAATCCTTCCCCATGAGTGAGTATAGCCACAAGGCAGCAGAAGTTTGAGATCAGTGTTTTCCTTTTCCTAGATGAGCCTACAACCATGGCTCATCAGCCCAAATCAATTGGTTTTAAGGCACTAGCAGCCCGCCTTTGCCCTTTCTCCTGTCAGCAGAAATGGTTCATCAAAACATACAGTGAACTGTAATGACTGTGTTAAAAACCAGTGCAACATTAAGATGTGCTGGGGGCAGCCCACAAGTGGATACTAATTCCAGCACCAACATAACATACCCATAATGCTCAACCGAACAACACAAGCAACATCAACAACTTCCCTCCCCTCACCCCCCTCTCACCATCACCCCATCCCCCTCTCACCACCCACCTCAACCCCCTCACCTCCTCTCAACCTCCTCACCCCCACACCCCTCACCCCTCTCACCTCCCTCACCCCACTCACCTACCCCCTCACCCACTCCCACCCAGCCCTCTCACCCATCCCCCCTCAACCCACCCCTCTCAGCCCACCCTCCCAACCCAACCCCCTCTCCCCACCCCCTCAACCCATGCCCGTCTCAACTCAACTCCCCTCTCACCCCATTCACCCTCACCCCAACCCCCTTTTTACCCCACCACCATTTATTTGATATTCATAACAAGGAAATAACAGTCACCAATTCATTTCACTATAAGTGAAGGAGAACTAAACAAAGACAAGATATCATACCACGTGGTTGTCTTTATACTGAAAACGCACTCAAACTAGAAACATGAGAAAATAGTTTGTTGAATATTGAGACAGTTTGATTTATGCTGGCATAACACAGGCCTAAGGACAAAGAAACCACAGACCCAGCTCTCCTATTGAAAATCCACCGAACATGTAGGGACAAACAGGTGATTACTAATAAAGAAACTGGACGGACAAGCTTATATCAAACCAGCTATGCCTTGTGTTGAGCAACTGGAGGTGAACATTGCCAATGGGAAGGTTGCCATCATCCGTAAGCCAAGACAGAAGTGTGATGGAACATACTGCAAAACCAATAGAAAGTGAACTTGAACCCACCAGGACAAGGTGGCCATCACTGTTACAACCTACAGGGGGAGCGTATTAACCATGATGAGTGGTTGGACAAACCTTCTCAGCACCAGAGGCTGCAAGGACGCCTGATCAAAGTTTATAAAATTATAACAAGATGATCTGCTGTTCCATTGTGCTGTCTCTTCCAGGTATACCCTGAAGAAGTTTAAATCTTCTGCTCCAAAAGAGATCAGTGAGACCAGCTCTCACTGCTCCCCGTCTGTGATCTCTGCGGCTCTTTGACCATGTTCCCACCCAGACTCGCTACCAGCCACATGTCCTTTTTGGCAACATGTCTCACCAATCACCTAACAGCTTGTACTCCTTTACCCCCTTCCCCCACCACCACCTTATTCTGGTTTCTGTCCAGTCCTGACAAAGGGTCTCAGCTCAAAATGTTGACTCTTTATTTCCCTCCAGACTTGCCGAGTTCCACCAGTATTTTGTGTGTGTTCAATATTTCCAGCATCTGCGATATCTATTGTATTTGGAAATATCAAACACTAGTGACATTGGTTTAAAGTGAGAGTGGATAGTATAAAGTTTATAAGAGATGTATGTGGCAAGATTTATATACAGAAAGTCTTCAAGGATCACAAGTTTTTGTGGTGAAGAGGCTTGTAAGATCCCAAGATCCTGAGAGCAATGCAGCCTGGAGTTTAGCCATCTGGTGCTTTGCTCCTGGTAGAAGCAGCAGCAATTTGAAGATTCAATTCCCTCCACTCTCTGTAAGGAGTTTGTACTTTCTCCCTATGACCGCATGAGTTTCAACTTGGTGCTCTGTTTTCCTCCCACATTCCAAAGGTGTAAGGGTTAGTAAGTTATGGGCATGCCTCGTTAGCACAGGAAACGTGGTGACACCCGCAGGCTTCCCCCAGTAATTGATCTCGGAGTAGCTTAAAGGATCAGTACACCACTGTGGGCCGGACAGACTGTATCATTCATTTTCTATGTTCTGGAACTTACGAGACTGCAGAGCAGAGATATCCAACAGAAAGAAGTGAGGAGGAGGGCTGAGGCAGAAACTGACAGGTGATAGTTGGATCCAGGTGAGCAAGGGTGATCAGGAGATGGAATGAATGGGAGTAGGACATAGGAAACCCAGAGCAACGGAATTGATGTGGATATTCCAAATGTGCCTGTCTCCACAGAATGAACAAATTAAATTTTATTCCTTGCATCTTAACCCTGCAGTAAACATGGCCACAGTTCTCATCAACGCAGCATTCTGGGATTATACATTAATGGCTGCTCATGACAGAATCAGAGTCAGGTTTAGGATCACAGACATGTTGTGAAATTTGTTTATGTAAGTATTTGTCCCTAAAACGTTGAGTGCATGTCTTCAGGCTCCTCTACCTCCTTTCTGATGGTAGAAATAGGGAGAGCGCGTGTCCTGGGTGATCCCATCATCAATAACTCTCGGATACTGGAAGTGAACAATAGGCTTTTATTAACAGCGAAAAGAGAACACGACCATGTTGAAGACTGAGGGAGCAGCAGTGCCCCAATTGCCTTTATACAAGGGTCTGTGGGAGGAGCCGCAGGAGCAGTCAGCAGTGGGGCGTTTCCAGACAGGTATACATAGTTTACCACACCTGTGCAGTGGCCCCTCTGTACGATACAGTGAAGCAATCAGTTAGAATGGTCTCCACAGTACTTCTGTGGAAATTTGCTAGCATCTTTGGTGAAATACCAAATCTCCTGTAACTCAGGACATGACCTTCTTCTCAAGATAGATCCAAATCAGGCTTCGCATTTTGACACACTGCTTTTATTTTGATCACCCTCTGCGCGCACACCAACTTTCTAAAAAATGCAGACAGTGCAAACACTGAAGAGGGCGATGAGGCAGATATTAAGAACCAGGCATGTTTGATGAATTAAACCCTTGTACCAACAGCCACAGACGGGAAAGCCTTGTGTTTATTTTGCCAGTAATTGAAAAGTCATTAAGGATTTAGTACAAGATACTTCGACCGGAATTGGGCAGATATAATTTAAATTGCTTTTA
This sequence comes from Hypanus sabinus, assembly GCF_030144855.1. Taxonomy (NCBI): domain Eukaryota; kingdom Metazoa; phylum Chordata; class Chondrichthyes; order Myliobatiformes; family Dasyatidae; genus Hypanus; species Hypanus sabinus. Next base: position 117,394,162 of record NC_082713.1, on the reverse strand, counting down.
TCTTTGTGCTTTAGAAATACTATTGGTGTGCCTTGATGGAGAAAAACATAAATGTTCTATTCATAACTTATCGTGGGGCTGTTTCAGTGCAGTTTCAGTCAGCTGTCTCTTTCACAGTTCTCAAAACTTACTGAGGAGGCATAGGCAGCAGACTTCTTGCTTCCAGTTTATGTTGTCCTTGATCTGAGTCCTTCAACAATGAAATAGAAAGCAATAAAGTTAAATGGAGAAGCAAGTAAATTTCAAATATGGCTTGTTTAATTGCAACATAACATCTCAACTTCATGATTGCTAACTGAGCCCAAACAAAGCACTTCTCAGGCCACAAACGGGGTATTGTGTCTTCTTGTGTTGCCCTGACTTTAGAACGGACACGAGAAAAGAATGTCCAGAGTGGCAGGAGTCTGATTATATTGGCTGCTTTACTGAGAGAGTGAGAAGTGTAGACACAGTCCACAGAGGGGCAGCTGGTCTCCATGGTGTGCTCAGCTGCATCCACAGCTGTCTTCAGGTTCTTGTGGGTATGGTCAGAGCAGTTGCCATACCAAATAGTGATACATCCAGATAGGATGCTTTATACGGTGCATTGTCTCCTGAGGAAGTAGAGGCATTGATGAGCTTCCGTAGTTGTGCCAACCACAAGGTTGGGCCAGGACAGATTATTGGTTATGTTCACTCCTAGGAACATGAAGTTCTCAATCTTCACAACCTCAGTACTGTTGATGTAAACAGGAGCATGTGACCTCACCACATCCCCCTTCTGAGGCTTTGAGTCACGAAGTCATACAACACAAAAATGGGTCCTTTGGCCCATCATGTTCATACTGACCTCTTTGCCCATGCAAAATATTCCTATTTGCATTGGGTCCTTATCTTTTGCCTATTTGAATATTTAAATGGCTTTTAAACCTACCAATTCTATCTTATTTTACCATCTCCAATGGCAACAACTTTTCCAAATAAACTCTAAAACTAGGGAGGTTACACCAGAGTCATAGTCATACAGCATAGTAACAGACCCTTCAGCCCAACTAATCTATGCTGACCAAGATTCCCATCTAAGCTAGCCCCATTTGCTATGTTTGCCCCATATCTCTCTGAACCTTTCCTATCCATTTACCTGTCCAACTATCTTTTAAATAAACCTTTCTCAACCACTTCTTCTTGCAGCTCATTCCATACTCCATGTAAAAAAAAAGTTACCTCCTCTCCCCTCTGATCCTAAGCCTCTATCCTCCTCTAGTTCTTATTTCCCCATACTTGGAAAAAGACAATGTGCATTTCACCCTATATATGCTCCTCCTGATTTTATGCACCTCCAACAGATTACCTTCTTTCTCCCCAACTCCAATGAATAAAACCCCAACTTGCTCAAGCTCTCTCCATAGCACAATCCCTCAAGTGCTGGCAATATCACCAGGAATTCCTTCTGCCCTCTTTCCAATTCAACGGCATTTTTCCTATAGCAGTGTTAACCAGAACTAAACACTGTTCTGTTCCTATCAGATTCCTCCTCCTTCAGCCCTTTGCCTTTTCCACCTATCACCTCCCAGTTTCTCACATCAACCACCCCCCTCCTCCACCTACCCACTTTCACTCTCACCTGATCTCTTCTCTCACTTTCCAACTTGTATTCCTTCCTGGACACCCCCCCCCCCCCGCCCACTTTCTTATTCTGGCATCTTCCCCTTTACTTTCCAGACCCTTTGAAGGATCTTGGCCTGAAATGTCAACTATTCCTCTCCATAGATGCTACCTGACCTGCTCAGTTCCTCCAGCATTTTGTGTTTATTGCTCTGCATTTCCAGCATCTGCAGAATCTCTTCTGTTTACAATATTCCAAAGGCAGCCTCATGAATGGCTTGTACAAGTGCAACTTAATGTCCCAACTGCTCAATTAAATGCCCTGACTAATAAAGGGTAGCTGAGCCTGAACAAAACACTGCTCAGGCCATAACCGGGGTATGTGTATTCTTGTGTTGGTCTGACTTTTGGAAGGATGAGGAGATCCCAGAGAAGATCTGCCAAAGTGGTTCCAGGGATGAGGGATTCGGCAATGAGACTACACTGAAAAATCAGGAGAATCGCAGTCCTGATGAAGATCTCGGTCCGAAACATCGACTGTTTATTCCTTCCATAGATGCTGTCTCACCTGCTGAATTCCTCCAGAATTTTGAGTGTGTTACTCCAGAATCATAGTGAGGTTTATTATCACTGGCTTACAATATGTTGTAGCCACCCATCCTGCCAACAGCCTTTTCCAAAAGCTGGAAAGTGCCTCAGGGCTAGTAACACAAAAACTTCATGCCATCTTCAAAGTTTCTTCTCCCAAACAGTTAACCCGATCAACTATTCTAGTTAGCCCCCGTCATACCCCTCTATCTCTTACCCCATCACTGCACTGCAAGTACTTTAAACTACTTTTTATAATACTGTTTACATTGTAAATACATGTGTTTATGTATTTATGCACACTTTATTCCATATTTGTACTTCTACCTCTAACTTTATTTTTGTACAATATTTTATCCATATAATTGTTGAAAGTTGTTGTCTTTTGTCCAGACGAAGGGAATCGGCCTCAAACGTCAACTATTTATTCAGTTCCATAGATGGTGCCTGACCTGATGAGTTTCTCTGGATTTCCAGCATCTGCAGAACTCTAGTGATTATATTGTTGTCTTTTGTCGCATCTCGCATCCTGATCAACAAACCACACCAAATTTCCAATACAGCTAAACGTACATGGTGAATAAAGTTGATCCTTGATTTGCAATTTTGCAGCTCAGTACTTAAAAAGGATTACTGTAGGTTACAATAAGATATATAAAAATAAACAATAAATAAATAGTGCAAAGGGAGAGCAAAATAGTTCATTGACCATTGAAAACTACCTCACCATCTTGCTCTCCTTATATGATATAATCAATGGGATGAAGGAGGCTGAATGGCGATTTGAATCATGTTTAGAATGAGTAACCAAAGGCCCCTATAGTCTTGTGGAATATGCCAACTATCTCTGATCTCCTGACCAGTCTTTGTGCTCCAACCAATGCCTCTGAAGCAATTTTGTTTCACACATTGCCAAAAGCAGCTAGTTGGTGGCAAAAGTATAGTGAAGTGAGAGAGGTATAGGGCAGGAATGTTTCTGAAGATAATGCAGGAAGTGGTGTTGAGGTGAAAGATAATCAAGACATGGTTGATGACTGTGAGATGGGATACCAAGTGTCCTAAAATAAGATGACATAAAGATTAGCTTTATTTGTCACGTGTACATTGAAACATCAAAATATACAGTGAAAAGGGTTATTTGTGTAAAATCAAATCAGTGAGGCTTGTGAGGGAGGCAGCCTGCAAATGTTGCCACACTTCTGGCACCAACATAGCATGCTCGCATCTTACCAGCCCTAATCCTAAGCATGTGATTTTGGAATGTGGGAGGAAATCAGAGCATCCGGAGGGTTCCACAGAGACGAGAACATACAAATTCTTTACAGACAGTGATGGGAATCAAACCCTGATCAGTGATTGCTGGCACTGTAAAGCAATTGCACAAACTGCTGTGTTATGTGCTGGAAAAAGTATAGATAACACAGGAAGCCTAGCAGTGAGATTTCCACAGAACAGTCTTTTGCTGGAATCCACTCTTAGTACCAGGGTGAAGTAGACAGAGAATGGAGCTTTGCTACTCAAAGGCTGACTCTGCGTTGTACAAAAGCTGTGCCAAAGAAATATAATGCTGGAATTGAAGCATTGAGTCCACAACCCTGCCGCAGATAAATACCTTGGGAACCCATTCCAATGAGTCAGTTTCAGCCACCATCTGGTGATCTTTACATCAATGTATCTAAGATTCCTAACTAAAGATACATTGCCCTTATGTTCTCCTCTAACTTTCACCCATAATCTTGAGGAAAACTGTTTACATGGAGAGTGATGAGTGCACAGAATGCCACGCCAGGGTTTGTGGTAAAGCCAAATATAATAGGGATGATTAAGTGACCCTTAGCCTCATCAGATGGATAGAGGGCTATGTAGGGGGGAAGGGTTAGATTGAACTTGGAGCAGTTTAAATGGTTGGCACAACATTATATGCATTGTCTGTACAGTGCTGTAGTGTTCTATGTTCTCCTGAATAAGGGAACTCTCTCTGATAGTGCAACTCTTTACAATACCAGTAATCACTGAATGGAGTTCAATTTCTGCAGCTGTCTGTAAGGAGTTTGTGCGTTCTCCCCATGACTGCATGGGTTTCTTCTAGGCGGTCCAGTTTCTTCCCAAATTCCGAAGATTTACGGGTCAGGATAGTGTTAGTGAGTAGTGGGCACATTATGTTAGCACAGGAAGCGTTGTGACCAGAAGATCCTCGGAGTGGTGTTGGTCATTGACACAAGTAACGCAGTTCACCAAATGTTTCAATATACACGTGATAAGTAAAGCTAATCTTTATCTTTCTCTATAGCAGAATGTTTCAGAGTCTGAGGGCTTTGAGATACATGTGATAAATAAAGCTAATCTCTCTTAAACTCTTCCCTGACCAATCTTTCTGCTCTAACCAATGCTTCTGAAACAATGTTGTTATTAACAGCACTGATTGGTCTGATCCTGTCTCCGCTGATTACTTGTCAAAGGATGCTTACTCTGCATGAGTTGATCAGGAGACCCCATTCACATGAGAACAAAGAATATAGAACATGCACTCTTTGGTCATTTTATTAGATACATCTGTACACCAGCTTGTTAATACAAATATCTAATGAGTCAATCCTGTGGCAGAAACTCAATGCATCAAAGAATGCAGACATGGTTGAGAGATTCATTGTTGTTCAGACCAAACATCAGAATGGGGAAGAAGTGTGACCTAAGTGACTTTGACCATGGAATTACTGGTACCAGACTAGGTGGTTTGAGTACCTCAGAAGTTGTTGATCTCCTGTGATTTTCATGCACAACAGTCTCTAGAGTTTATAGAGAATGGTGCAAAAACCAAAAAACAAGTCCAGTGAGCAGTAGTTGGGTGACTGAAAATGTCTTGTTAATGAGAGGTCAGAGGAGAATGGCCAGACTGGTTCAAGCTGACAAGAAAGCAACAATAACTCAAATAACCACGTGTTACAACAGTGGTGTGCGGAAGAGTATCTCTGAACGTACAATACGTTGGCCTTGAAGTGGATGGGCTACAGCAATAGAAGACCTTGAACATATACTCAGACTCATTCTTTATTAGGTACTGACCACTGAGTGTAGATCAGTACAACACCAAACGGGTAGGCCATTTGGCACACAATGTTCTGCTAATCTGGATGCCAATTTATACTAAAAATAAAGATTGGCTTTACTTGTCACTTGTATATCAGAATATTTGGCGAAATGCATCATTTGCGTCAATGACCAACACCATTCCAATGATCTGCTGGTCACAAAGCTTCCTGCGTCAACATAACTTGCCCACCACTCCTTTGTATCATCTGTATCCCTCCATTCTCTTAACTTTCATGTGTTTATCTAAAAGTTTCTTAAACTCCACCAAACTGCCTCTGCCACTACTATTCTTGGTAATCCATTCAAGGGAACTACCATGCTCTGTGTAAGCAATGTGCCCTTCTGAACTTCCCGCTTTTCTTAAAAGCTCATCCTCTGATTCTTGACATCTCTACCTGTTGTGTTTGATATTTAAGGATAGTGCAGAGCACACCAAGATGCCATCATGCAGAATATTTAGCTGAATTTTATTGATATCCCTACTTGTACAGTATGTAAACTCCTCCCATGTGGGAGTGGCTAATTGAGTGGCATAGGTTACAGCACTGTTAACTACCAGAACATCTCCTATTAGAAACATAGAAAACCTACAGCACAATACAGGTCCTTCAGCCCACAACGCTGTGCCGAACATGTACTTACTTTAGAAATTACCTAGGGTTACCCATAGCCCTCTATTTTTCTAAACTCCATGTACCTATCCAAGAGTCTCTTAAAAGACCCTATCGTATCCACCTCCACCACCATCACCGGCAGCCCATTCCATGCACTCACCACCCTCTGCATAAAAAACTTACCCCTGACATCTCCTCAGTACCTGCTTCCAAGCACCTTAAAACTGTATCCTCTCCTGTTAGCCATTTCAACCCTGGGAAAGAGTCTCTGATCGATGCCTCTCATCATCTTATACACCTTTATCAGGTCACCTCTCATACTACGTCACTCCAAGGAGAAAAGGCCAATTCCCCTTCTTGGTAAAAAAAAAGACTAGGTATGTACTTCTTGTCAATGGAACTGCATTGAAATTAGAGTCACTGAAATTGAGCAATTCAGTTCGCTTTACTTACAGCATGTAACTTAGGCACCTTACATAAAAATAATTGCCAACATTATAACTGCCTTTCTCTTTGTTTTTATCCCTTTTTTTAGAACAGTCTCATTTTGTGAAATGTTTTCAACATTAGAGCTCTTTAAAAATCACAAAATCTAATAGAGGACAAGGTAGGCTACATGAACTCTCTGGCAAATTGAAGGGATTATTTTACCTCTTTCATCATTTGCCCAAAACTATCATGCTATGGAGTATAACTCTGTAGTGGGACAGTTAACAACCCAATCTGGTATAGGTTCCTGGAAGTGTTGGAGCGAAATGAAGTTTCTTGAACAGGTGTGTCTACCTCAGGTAAGTAGTCCTTGTCATAAGGATCAGCCCACACTATTTCTTTCCTTGCCTTTTGTGGATGTTGAAGGAGCACAAGCACATACCTGTTCCACTTGATTTCACCTTGTGATGCCCTGATCACAAATGATCATGGTGCATGCTGCCAGACTATAGCTCCTTAGGTGAATTGGGCTGAAACTCAAGCAGCTTCACCACTCCTGACTTCATGCATGTTCTTTGTTTTCTTACATTGTGTTGTCTCAAAATTTCTCACTTTGTTTAAGCCTGATAAGTGAGGTTGGTGAAGGGAAAGAAGAATGAGCAAGCTTGTTCTCAGTATCCAGCCTATTGACCACTCTGATGGTCTGTAGCCATTCGCAAGAGTTGTGGAACAATAAGCCAGCAGTGCTTTATAGGGGCCCTTTGCCTTCTGCAGTAGTCTCTTAACAGTTAACGATTTTCCACTTCTCTGTTTGCCTGTGGGTGCCGTGGACTGCTTGTCTGGTGTTTGAACTCATAGTCCTTTGCAAAGGGTTTAAATTCTGAGCAGCTGAATTGTGGGCTGTTGTCTGAGACAAGTGTTTTGGATATTCCATAATGAGCAAATACAGCTTTCAGGTGCTGTGTGACTGCTGCTGAGGATGTAGGGGACAGCTTGGACACCTCAGCATTCCCTGAGCAGGAATCCACACTGAGAACATATTTGTCTCTTTTCAATTTGAAAGTGTATGCACCTGCAATTCGCCATGGTAAGTCTATGAATTCTGTAGGACAGCAAGGTTCAGCATGATTTTTGTGCTGTTTTGTGTATGCTTCATATTGCCTTACATAATCTCACAGCTGTGTGCTCAGATCAGGCCACTACATGGATTGGTTTACTCTTAAGAACATAGAACATAGAAACCCTAAAGCACAATACAGGCCCTTCGGCACACAAAGCTGTGCCAAACATGTCCTTACCTTAGAACTACCTAGGCTTACCCATAGCCCTCTATTTTTCTAAGCTCCATGTATCCATCCAGGAGTCTCTTAAAAGACCCTATCATTTCCACCTCCACCACCGCTGCCAGCAGCCCATTCCACGCACTCACCACTCTCTGCGTAAAAAACGTACCCTTGTTATCTCCTTCAGCCCTAGGAAAAAGCCTCTGATTATCCACACGATCAATGCCTCTCATTACCTTATACACCTCTATCAGGTCACCTGTTATCCTTCGTCACTCCATTGAAAAAAGGCTGGTTTCACTCAACCTATTCTCATAGGGCATGCTCCCCAATCCAGGCAACATCCTTGAAAATCTCCTCTGCACCCTTTCTATGGCTTCCACATCCTTCCTGTAGTGAGGCACAGTACTCCAAGTGAGGTCTGACCAGGGTCCTACATAGCTGCAACATTACCTCTTGGCTCTTAAACTCAATCCCACGATTGATGAAGGCCAATGAACTGTATGCCTTCTTAACCACAGAGTCAACCTGCATAGCAGCTTTGAGTGTCCTATGGACTCACACCCCAAGATCTCTCTGATCCTCCACACTGCCAAGAGTCTTGCCATTAATGCTATATTCTGCCATCATATTTGACTTACCAAAATGAACCACCTCACACTTATCTTGATTGAACTCCAGCTGCCACTTCTCAGCCCAGTTTTGCATCCTATCAATGTTCCACTGTAACCTCTGACAGTCTTCCACACTATCCACAACACCCCCAACCTTTGTGTCATAAGCAAATTTACTAACCCGTCCCTGCACTTCTTCATCCAGGTCATTTATAAAAATCACAGAGTAGGGGTCCCAGAACAGATCCCTGAGGCACACCACTGGTCACCGGCCTCCATGCAGAATATGACCCGTCTACAACCACTCTTTGCCTTCTGTGGGCAAGCCAGTTCTGGATGTACAAAGCAATGTCCCCTTGGATCCCATGCCTCCTTATTTTCTCAATAAGCCTTGCATGGGGTACCTTATCAAATACCTTGCTAAAATCCATAGACACTACATCTCTGGCTCTACCCTCATCAATATGTTTAGTTACATCCTCAAAAAATTCAATCAGGCTCATAATGCACGACCTGCCTTTAACAAAGCCATGCTGACTATTCCTAATCATATAATGCCTCTCCAAATATTCATAAATCCTGACTTTCAGGACTTTCAGGATCTTCTCCATCAACTTACCAACTACTGAAGTAAGATTTACTTGTCTATAATTTCTTAGGCTATCCCTACTCCCTTTCTTTAATAAAGGAACAACATTCGCAACCCTCCAATCCTCCAGAACCTCTCCTGGGACGGTTTGATGATGGGGACCATTGATGATGAAAAATCATCACCAGAGGCTCAGCAATCTCTTCCCTCGCTTCCCACAGTAGCCTGGAGTACATCCAGTCTGGTCTCAGTGACTTATCCAACTTGATGCTTTCCAAAAGCTCCAGCACCTCCTCTTCTTTAATATCTACATGCTTGAACTTTTCAGTCCTCTTAGGCAATTTCTTTTTTTTTGAGGAACTTTGCTCCACCCAGCATACCCAACATATGGTCAACAAAGGGCAGAAGAAACTTTGTCTCACTGTTTTATTCAGTTTTGTTAGATCAACACAGATCCTCAGTATACCATCTGGCTTTGGAATAGCAACAATGCCCGCACACCAGTCAGTAGGTCCATTGCCTCTAGTAATGATGCCAAGGCCTCTACTCTCTCAAGTTCAGCTTTGACTTTTATTCATCAATGGGACTGATACACATTCCGCTATGGACAGAGAGTAGGGCATCACTCCTGACCCCAGTTGGATACAATTCTCCTCTTTCAGTACCCCCAGGCCTGTGAACAACTCCAGGTGCTTCTCCTGCCATTAAACACTGTTTAGAGAATCCAAATTTACAAGGTTCAGCTTCTCGATGGCATATCATCCCAGTAGTAGTGAGTGGTGAACAACATACACATCCTTTTTTAACTGTTCCTCATTTTTACGGATGGAAGCAGTAAACATTCCTTTCACACTGAGCCCCACAAGCTCTTTCCCTGACTTTGTCTTTATCCTTTTTTTAGAACAGTCTCATTTTGTGAAATGTTTTCAACATTAGAACTCTTTTTTAAAACCACTAAATATGAACACTCCGGCAAGGTGAGATGATTATTTTGCCTCTTTAGTCACTTGTCTGGTTTCCCTGGCCCCATAAGCACTTCCTTTGTTGAGGTTAGTGTAATGTCTGCTTTCTTCCCCAGTTTTGTAAAGACATTCAGGGATGGCTGTGGCATTTGCCCCAGTATCCATTTTGAACATCTCACTGCCTCATTTTGCAACTGGGCTGTTTCTCACCAGCATTGTCTATTTAAAACTAACGCCCCAAGGAATGCTCTCTTCATCTGAATCATGGTCTCTTTGACCTCTGGAAGAACTGTTTTTGAATGACGCTGGCTTTTACAATGGCCAACTCTTTTACACTGGGGTATTTCACATCTTTTGCTGGACAGAGCTCTTTGACATGGATTAGAGACTTGCCACATTTTAACTGCTGTTTGGTTCACTTGCCTGTTTTGTTAGAGCTGAGCTCTATGTCACCTCTTTCTGTGGTCTTTCTGACTGCATCTTCTTTCTTTGTACCCTTCTTTTAGTACAGCTTCTAGCTTTACCTCAGCATCATTTTATTGATTTCTCTGACTTCTCTACTGTATCTGTGTCTCTGAGCACTTCCCCAGGCTAGTGGCCCACAGATTATTACAATATATCTACTTTTGGGTGTAGCTGCCCTGGCTAGTTCTCAGCTCATACGGTACAATTAGCACAGGCAGTTTAGGTTGATAAGTTTCTGGATATTTTTCATAGATATATGCAAACAAGAACAGTCTTACTGTAAGTTCTTTCTTGTTGAGGATCTCACCTGGTCTGTAGCATCAGTTCATTGATGATCAACCACTTCTGACATCATGTTGTGTTCGATTTTGAGGGACAGTACAGAGCACACCAAGATGCCAGCATGCAGGATATTCAAGTGAACTTCATTGATAGACCTGCTTGTACAGTATGTGATCTCCTCCCACTTGTGAGTGGCTAACTGAAGTGGCATACTAATAATACTATTAACTACCTGATGCACCATCAATAACTCTCTGAGATGTGAGGCGATATATCAGCTTTTATTGACTGGAAGAAAGAACAAGCAGTAGTTGACCACCATACTACATCCTGGAGACTGAGGGCAGGGCTCAGGCCTCAATCTCCTTTATACCGGGGTCTGTGGGAGGAGCCACAGGAGCAGTCAGCGGGGGGGGGGGGGGGTGTCCAGACAGGTATATGTAGTTCACCACACTACCACAATGTACAGTAGCCAGTGCGCAGGTGCAGGAAACGTCAGAGACATCAGAAGGCAGGCAGGGCACCACTAAGTGCAGTGAGTTCTTTCTCCTTACATGGGGGCTTTTCTTATTTTTTAAAAACCATAAAAGAGAGATAGGGTCTACTGGAGCAGCCATCATCGGAGTGGGGGCTAGAGTCAGAGTAGGAACGGGGCTTTGACAAGAAGAGGTTGAGGCGTAAGAAATAGTTAAAAAGGGTCAGTTTTTCCTTTCGTTCTTGCTGAATTGGTCTTGCCCGTAGTACAGAGCAGGTAGGATGGCAGATATGGCAGTGGAATGTAGGAATTCATGGAACCTAATGGTCTCCCAGATGACTACACCTGCGAGAAGTGCAGCCAACTCCAGCTCCTGCTCCCAAAAGACCACTTTAAGGAACAGGAGTTCGGTGTGTCAATTTTAATGGAAAGAGAATCATAAACAAGGTGGATGAACTTAGAGCGTAGATCAGTAAGTGGAACTTTGATGTTGTGGCCATTAGAGAGACTTGGGTGACTCAGGGGCAGGAATGGCTGCTGAGTGTTGTGGGCTTTAAGTGTTTCAAAAAAGACAGGGAGGGAGGCAAAAGAGGTGTGGGCATGCCATTGCTAATTAGGGACAGGATCATGGCTGCAGAAAAGGAGAAAGTCATGGGGGATTATCTACTGAATCAGTGTGGGTGGAAGTCAGAAACAGGAAGGGAGCAATAACTCTACTGGGTGTTTTTTATAGACCACTCCTGTAGTAACAGAGATGTCAAGGAGCAGACAGTGAGGCAGATTCTGGAAAGGTGCAATAATAATAAGGTTGTTGTGATGGGTGATTTTAACTTTCCTAGTACTGACTGGCATCTCCTTAGAGCAAGGGGCTTAGATGGGGTAGAGTTTGTTAGGTGTGTTCAGGAAGGATTCCTGACACAATATATAGATAGGCCAACTAGAGGAGAGGCTGTACTTGATCTGGTATTGGGAAATGAATGTGGTCAGGTATCAAATCTCTCGGTGGGAGAGCATTTTTGAGGTGGTGTTCACAATTATCTCCTCTACCATATCGCTGAAAGGTTTAGGAGTAGACAATTTGGGAAAACATTTAACTGGGGTAGGAGGAAATATGAAGCTATTAGGCAGAAACTTGGAAGCATGATTTGGGAGCAGATGTTCTCAGGGAAATGCATGGCAGAAATGAGGCAAATGTTCAGCAGCATTCTGCATAGGTATGTTCCATTGAGGCAGGAAAAGGATGGTAGGCTAAAAGAATCATGGTGTAGAAAAGGATGTAGAAAATCTAGTTAAAAAGAAAAGAAAAGCACGAAAGTTTCAAGAAACTAGATACTGTTAGAGCTCTAGAAAGTTACAAGGTTGCCAGGAAGGCTTAAGAATAAAATTAGGAGAGCTAGAAGGGGCCATGAGAAAGCCTTGGAAGACCCCAAGGCATTCTACAAGTATGTGAAAAGCAAAAGGATGAGCCGTGTGAGAATAGGACCAATCAGATGTGATAGTGGAAACATGTGCATGGAGTCGGAGGAGGTAACAGAGGTACTTAATGAATACTTTGCCTCAGTTTTCACCTGAAAAAAGGACCTTGGCAATTTTGGGATGACTTACAGTGGACTGAAATGGTTGAGCATGTAGACATTAAGAAAGACTATGTGCTACAGCTTTTGAAAAGCAGTAAGTTAGGTAAGTTGCCAAGTGTGGATGAACTATACCCCAGTGCTACTGTGGGAAGTGAGGGAGGAGATTGCTGAGCCTCTGGTGGTGATCTTTGCATCATCAAGTACCAGAGGATTGAAGGGTTGCAAATGTTGTTTCCTTGTTCAAGAAATGGAGTAGAAATAACCCAGGAAATTATAGAGTAGTGAGTCTTACTTCAGCGGTGGGCAAGTTGTTGGAGAAGATCACGAGAGGCAGGATTTATGAGCATTTAGAGAGACATACTCAGATTAGGATAGGCAGCAAGGCTTTGTCAAGAGCGGGTCATGTCTTATGAGCCTGATTGAATTCTTTGAGGATGTAACAAAACACATTGAAGAAGGTAGACCAGTGGATGTAGTGTATATGGATTTCAGTAAAGCATTTGATACGGTTCCCCATGCAAGGCTCACTCATGAAGTAAGGAGGCATGGAACCCAAGGAGACTTTGCTTTATGGATCCAGAACTGGCTTGCCCACAGAAGGCAAAGTGTGGTTGTAGATGGTTCATAACCTGCATGGAGTTCAGTGACCACTGGTGTTATGCAGGGATCTGTCTGGGACCCCTCCTCTTTGTGATTTTTATAAATAATCTGGATGAGAAAGTAGAAAGGTGGGCTAGTAAGTTTACTGATGACACAAAGGTTCGAGGTGTTGTGGATAGTCTGGAGGGTTGTCAAAGGTTACAGCAGGATATCGATAGTTTGCGGAACTGGGCTGAGAAATGGCAGATGGAGTTCAACTGAGATAAGTGTGAAGTTGTTTACTTTGTTAAGTCAAATTTGAAGACAGAATATAATATTAATGGTAAGACTCTTGGCAATGTGGAGGATCAGAGAGATCCGTGTCCATACGATACTCAAAGCTGTTGCACATGTTGACAGTGTTGTTAAGAAAGCTTATGGTGTGTTGGCCCTCATCAACAGTAGGATGGAGTTCAAAAGCCATGAGGTAATGTTATGGCTATATAAAACCTTAGTGTGTTTTTTTGTCATTTTAAAACCTTAGTTAGACCCCACTTGGAGTACTTCAAGAATATTTCTTGAAATATTATGTACAGTTCTGGTCACCCATTAAGGAAGGATATGGAGATTCTTGCGAGGGTGCAGAAAAAGTATACCAGGAAACTGTGCCTGGATTAGAGTACGAGCCACAAGAAAATGTTGGACAAACTGTTCTCCCTCAAGCCTTGGAAGCTGATTGGAGACCTGATAGAAGTTTTTTAAATTATAAGAGTTATCCATAGGGTAGGCAGTCAAAATCTTTTTTAGGGGTACAGAACATAGAAATTTACAGCTCATTACAGGCCCTTCGGCCCACAATGTTGTGCTGATCATGTAACCTACTTTAGAAACTGCCTAGAATTTCCCTACCCCAAAGCCCTCTATTTTTCTAAGCTCCATGTACCTATCTAAGAGGCTTTTAAAAGAACCTATTGTATCCACCTCCACCACTGTTGCTGGCAGTGCATTCCATGCACCCACCACTATCTGTGTGAAAAACTTGCCTCTGATATCCCCCCCCCACCCCCGCACCTACTTCCAAGCACCTTAAAACTATGCCCCTCGTGTTAGCCATTTCAGCCCTAGGAAAAAGCGTCTGGCCATCCACACAATCAATGACTCTCATCAACTTATACACCTTTATCAAGTCACCTCTCATTCTCTATCGCTCCAAAGAGAAAAGGCCGAGTTCACTCAACTTATTCTCATAAGGTACACTCTCTGGTCCAGGCAACATCCTTGCAAATCTCATCTGCACCCTCTCTATAATATCAATACCCTTCCTGTAGTGAGGTGACCAGAACTGTACACAATATTTTAAGGTTTATACAGCTGCAGCATGACTTCTTTACTTTTATGCTCAACATACTTACCAAGGAAGGTGAGCATGTTATATGTCTCCTTTATTACCTCATCCATTTGTGACAGAAGCAGAATTAGGCCATTCAGCCCACTGAGTCTACTCAAGAACTTATTAATCTCCTCTTTAAATATACCCAAAGACTAGGCATCCACAATGGTCTGTGGCAATGAATTCCACAGATTTATCTCCATCTGGCTGTAAGGGGATATCCTTCAATTCTGAGGCTGTGCCCTCTGGAGCTGAACTCCCCCACTATTGGAAACATTCCCTCCATGTCCACTATATCTAGGCCTTTCAATATTCAGTATTCAGAAGGTTTCAATGAAATGCCCCTCATTCTTCTAAACTCCAGTGAATACAGGTCAAGAACCATCAAGTGCCCCTCATATGATAACCTTTTTATTACTGGAATCATTCTCATGAATGTCCTCTGGACCCTCTCCAGTACCAGAACATCCTGCATTAGATAATGGGCCCAAAACTGCTCAAAATACTGTAAATGTGGTCTGAGCAAAGCTTTATAAGTCCTACACACTACATCCATGCTTTTATATTATAGTCCTCTGGAAATCAATGCTAACATTGCATGTGCCTCACGACTAACTCAACTTTTAGTGAACTTTGAGAAGGGCAAAGGTGAGGTGGGGTTGGGGGGTGGGAGAGCGTTGTATACTTTCTCTGTTTCTGTAAAACGCAAATCCGTCTCTGCTATCAGCTGGTTTGTCATTTCATGCAGTTGTTACGCAACATTATAATGAATTGTGAAAAGCTACTGTAATCAGTGACTAATGGGCATCAGTAGAGCACGTCAAGAAATGCCCCGATTAAGATGTCCCGAGGGCAGCCTACAGTTCAGACAAAAGGAGACTATTTCAAGTTTCAGACAGTGACAATTATGGACCATGTCAGATCAAACTAATTAAGAAGAGTATCTATAAAGAAAGCAAGTGCTGTTTTTCAAGCCTGTTTCTAACTTTGCCATTCAGCTAACATTGTCTTTCAATGTGTGGTTAAACTGCGAGACCCAGAGTCAGTGAGATGAACACTGACTCCACATACAGTTCCACTCTGCTTGAGACTGGGAAAGCATGCACTTGGCTGACATTGAGAGCAGTTGTAGAATAAGTAGCAGTTTTGTTAGCTGCTCGCAAAACGTCAATGTATGTCGCCAACGCCAGGACCCCCTCCTGAGCCTGTCCCATCAGCACTGATCTGACTCCACAGCTTTGGCCTTCAGCCATCAGGCTCCTGGATTGGCTGCACTTGCCTTAGCATTGTACCAGCTCCATGGCTGTAGACTCACTTTTGGGGACTCTGTGGTTTGTGTTCTGTGTACTATTTGTTTACTTTTACTATTGTTTTCACAGTGTGTTCTTTCTTTTAACATTAGATATTTGACTGTCTTTGTTCAGAGTTCAAAGTAAATTCATTATCAAAGCACAGATTCATTTTCTTGTGGGCATACTCAATAAATGCATAAATTATAGAACCAATGAAAGACTGCACCCAACAGGATGGACAACCAGTGCGCAAAAGATGATAAACTATGCAAATACAAAAGAAAAATAAAGAAGTCATAATAATAAATAAATAAGCAATAAATATCAACAACATGAGATGAAGAGTACTAAAAAGTGTGTTCATAGGTTGTGGCAACAGTTCAGTTATGGAGCAAGTGAAATTGGGTGAGGATATTCCCTCTGGTTCAAGAGCTGATGGTTGAGGAGTAATAACTGTTCCTGGGAGTGTGAGTCCTAAGGCTCCCGTACTACCTGCCTGTGGGCAGCAGTGAGAAGAGAGCATGACCTGGATGGTGGGGGTCCCTGATTATGGATGCTGCTTTCCTGCTCTGTGTAGATGTGCTCAGTGGTGGGGAGGGCTTTACCCGTGATGCACTGGGCCATATCCACTATTTTTTCTAGATTGTTCTATTCAAGGGCACTTGATGCAGTCAGTCAATATACTCTCCACTACACTTCTATAGAACTTTGTCAAAGTTCTATACATCTTGCTGAATCTTGCAAATTTCTAAGGAAGTAGAGGCACTGCATGCTTTTGTCATAATTACACTTACATGCTGGAACCAGGACCTGTTGTGTGGGCTTGTTTGTGGATTCTATTGTGTTTCTTTATTTTGTGGCTGTCTGCAAGAAGATGAATCTCAAGGTTGTACAATATATGGTATTCATACTTTGATAATAAATGTACTTTGATACTTTGAATCAGTAGTGGAAAGGGCAGTGGGCTGTCAGAGGTGCTCAGTATGGATCAGACGTTAAACATTCTTCCCTTCTGAACCTATGCACTCAGTTTCAAGGACTCTGCAGCTCATGTACTCAATATTATTTATTTATTTATTATTGTTGTTTTTATTTTTCTTATATTTCCACAGTTAGTCTTCCTTTCCACATTGGTTGCTTGTCAGTCTTTATGTGTTGTTTCTCAGTGATTCTATTGTACTTTGTTCTACTGTGAATGTCTGTAAGAAAATGAATCTCAGGTTTGTATATGGTGACATATATGGACTTTGATAATAAATTTACTTTGAACTGCTCTTATGAGGAAGCTGGGAGATTCCTCATGTATACAAAGCAATATTTAATCCTGACCAATATCTCTAAAACTTACAATTGCATTATTATGGTGTTGTTGTTTTTAAAAGTTTGTAAAGATCAAAAATTACAAAACATACAAAATTATGAGGGGTATAGATAGGGTAAATGCAATTAAGTGTTTTCACCTAGTTTGGGTGAGGCTAAAACTGGAGGTTATAGGTTAAGGGTGAAATATTTATGGGGTACCTGGAAGAGAATTTCTTCAGTCAGAGGATGATGTGCATGTGGAGCAAACTGCCAGTGTTAGAGGTAGATGCAGGGTCAATTTCAACATTTCAGAGAATTTCGTATAATTAAATGGATGGGAGGGATATGGAGGTGTAAGGAAGGGTATGGAGGAGTATGGTCCAGGTGCAGATCTAAGCAGAATAACAGATCGGTCCAAACTTGATGGGCCAAAGTGCCTGTTTCTTTGCTGTACTGCTTTAAGACTCTGTGTCTGTATTAGCTTTATTTGTCATGTGTACAACAAAACATCAAGATCTACAGTGAAATATGTTCTCTGTGTCAAATCAGATCCAGCTTGCGAGTGTTACTATGGCTACCAACACCAATGTAGCATGTCCACAACTCACTAATTCTAACCATAGGTCTTTGGAATGTGGGAGGAAACCGGAGCACTGGGAGAATGTGCAACCTCCTTACAGACAGTGGCAGGAATCGAACCCCAATTAGTAATCTTTGGTGCTGTAAAGCGATTGTGCTAACCACTATGCTACCATGCCAATTCCTACAGAAGCTGATTGCATGTTCTGTACATTAAAGCTGTAGACCAACATCCTGAGGATGGGACAGGTACTACACAAATCTTCATGTTCCTTCCTTTACTTTGATCACATTTATGGGTTGAATCAAGGTAGTTCACAGATCAGAATTATTACACCAAAAGACATTTAACTCCAAATGTGTTAGATGGAAAATAAATACTCAGACTAACAAATTTATAGTCATTAGGCTGATGGAGAATTAATTGCAAACCTCTTCAATATACTTCGTACATATTAGTGGGACAAAATGTGGTACAAAAAGTTTCCCATGTAAGCTTAATGGCTTGACATTTGCTACCCTTGAATTTTAACGCACAAGCCTGTCTGCAAGGTCACATTCCCTCTACACGTAATTCAAGAACACTTCAACGGGAGGAGTCAAGTCAACCCTCAGCGTTTTGAGAATGTAAGAGACAGAGGTAGAATGTCTCCTGCAGACAGCAGATGCTGCAATTTGGAGCAACTCAAAGGAACAAAGGAATCTAAGGAATTGAATGGGTCATGCATTGCTGTGGAACAAAATGGACAGCCTGACTCAGACTAGTTGAAAGGATTCCCCCCGTGACAGAGATACAACCAGCCAGAATGCTCTCCACCGTACATCTATAGAAATTTGATAGAGTTCTTGGTGACATATCTCCTTAAATTCCTAATGAGGTATAGCTGCTAGCAACCCATGTCTTTGGGATGTGCGAGGAAATCATTTGTCACAGAGTGACCATGCAAACTCCACACAGACAGCACCAGTGGTCAGGATTGAACCCGCGACTCTGCCGCTGTGAGGCAGCAGCATGCAGGTGTTATGTAAATGCAATTCTAGTTTTTTTTTGTTTCAAGATAAATTTTATCAGTATCACTAAACAATGAAGAATAATTTTTAAGACTATTTAAGCTTGCCAGCTTGATGTGGTATTTTATTGTCTTAAAGGTTTATTAAAATCCCAAACTCAATCTACCTCATCATAGTCTTGCACTTCATTGTCTGTGTGCCCTGCTCTTTCTCTGAAAATGTAGCACGCTATTCTGCATTCTATTGTTTACCCTTGTTCTAACTCAATGCATTACGTAATGAACTAATTACATAGTGGGGTATGAGCCCCACCACCCAGTAACCATTGATTTAACACTTTACAATGACCAGTTAATCTACTAGTTGATACATCTTCACAATGTGGGAGAAAACCAGAGCACCCGGAGGAAACCCATGCTCTCACAAAGAGAAGGTACAAACTCCTTACAGGCAGCACTGGAATGGATCCAGACTCTGGAACACCCCAAGCCGTTACAGAGTTGTGCTAACCACTACGCTACTGTGGCGCCTACAGTAGTTCTGTGTTCTATAAAACAACACAATACAATGAAGCAGTGAAGGCTACTTCAGGAAATACATTTAAGACAGGGTTGGGTAGCTTTTTTGCATATTGGGGGAATTAAGGGTTATGGGGAAAAGGCAGGTAGGTGGAGATGATTCCATGGTCAGATCAGCCATGATCTTATTCAATGGCGGTGCAGGCTCGACAGGCCAGATGGCCTACTCCTGCTCCAATTTCTTGTTCTTATGTTTTTATTAAAATGGAGAGCTGAATTTTACCATCTAAATTCAGGTTCAGGCTCTCTGTAATACAAAATGAGAGCCTGTGATTTAATAGCAGCTTACGGAGGAACTATTTGTCAATGAAATGGCCCTGGTGATACGTTGCCAAAGACTCTCTGTGTTACTCAGCAAAGTTTAAAATATTGCTCTGTGCCTTCTCGTCATTGTTTAATAGTCCAAAACACTTCAAAGTTCTGAGAAGATGGTCTGTAAGGACAGTGATGAATGAATTGGAAACCTTGTGAAAAAGGCTACTGTGAAGATCAGTCTATGGCTGGTGAGGGAATTGTCAAGAGGAATCCTTGATATAAAAATTCTTGCAATTAGGTCTCAGAGAATGATAAAGAAAAGCATGTTAGAGAGTTGAAGTCGAATTTATTGTCATAGGCACAAGTAGATGTATGAAAAGATGTAATGAGAAACTTGCAGCAGCAACACAGGCATAAAGCAGAGAATCAAAAATATAAATTATATGTAGTTTTCACAAAAAAGAACACAATTATCACAAAAAAATCACAGAAGATTCTGCAGAAGCTGAAATACTTGAACAACACAAACAAAACACTGGTGGAACTCAGGAAGTCAGACAGCATCTACAGAGTCCAATAATCAGTCAGACTCAGATTTATTTGTCACATGTACATTAAAACATGCAGTCAAATGCGTCACTTGCGTTAACCAACACAGCTGAGGCGGTGCTGGGGAAGCCTGCAAGTGTTGCCACACATTCTGACGCCAACGCAGCATGTCCACTGTTTCCAGCAGAAGAACATAGAACACAACAAACAACAAAACAACAGCAACAAAACAAGACCCTTTGCTCTCTCCCACCCAAATGCACCTGGACAATGCTCCAACCCCAGAGCAGGCCTCTGAGCCTTCAGTCTTCAGACAATGGCCTTTGACTTCCAGACTCCGATTGACCTTCAGGCTTCGACCTTCAGTATTGACCCCCAGACTACCTGATGATAACATTTATTCCAGCAGCACACCATCCAGGAGTCTATTTGACATCCATAGCGATGTTTTTAACAATGTTTGTTTCAATCAAAGTAAAATTATTCATAATAAAAAAATATACATTCAGTAGCCACTTCATTAGGTGCACCTGCTCGTTGCAACTATCTAAGCAGCCAACCACGTGACATCAACTTCATGCATAAAAGCAGGCAGACATGGTCAAGAGGTTCAGTTGTTACTCAGACCGAACATCAGAAAGGGGAAGAAATGTGATCTAAATGATTTCGACTGTGGAAAGATTGTTGGTGCCCAAGTATCTCACAAACCGATGATCTCCTGGGATCTTCACACACAGCAGTCTCGAGAGTTTATAGAGAATGGTGATAAACAAAAAGACACCCAGAGAGTGGCAGTCCTGTGGGTGGAAATGCCTTGTTAATGAGAGAACTCAGAGGAGAAAGGCCAGACTGGTCCAAGCTGACAGAAAGGTGACATGGTAGCGAAGCAGTTAGTGTAATGTTTTACAATTCCAGCGACCCAGGTTCAATATCCACTGCAGGCTGTAAGGAGTTTTACGTTTTCACCATGAGTGCGTGGGTTTCCTCTGAGTGTTCTGGTTTCCATACCACATCCCAAAGACGTACAGCTTAGTTGGTTAATTAGTCACATTGGCATAAATGGGTGGCATGAGTTCGTTGGGCCTGTTACCACATGATATCTCTAAGCAAGTCCAAAATAACCGTGCATTACAACAACGGTGTTCCAAAGAGCATTTCTGAACACACATCAAACCTTGAAAGTGGATGAGCTACAGCAGCAGAAGACTATGAACCTACACTCAGTGGCCACTTTATTAAGTACCTCCCATACCTAATAAAATGGCCGCTGTATAAGAATAAACAGTGCTAAACCTTTACATTTTGGATAATGTATTCACTAATGTTGAATTTTTTTTTGACCAATAGTATTTTGGCAGCCCTTTGCCCTCCTAAAAGATACACCAGTGGAATACTTGAGGGGCTTCCCCACCTGGCTTAGCCCCTTGACAAAGGGAAAGGTAAACTTAGGTAGAGGGATAGGTAATTGGGGGAATGGATTAAAGGGTGTGATTAGCTTATGATCTATTGTCTTACAGGTACCTTACGTTACTGAGCAGTCAGAAAGAAACTCTACCCAGCAACAGGTGACGCACTAGGCATTGTTCTCTAAAAGTGCTAAGCATAACTAAATATGGGTATAGAATGATTGAAGGGGCATCTCAAGGTATAACTATTTGGGACAGAACATTCGAGAGAAGGGGGAAGTGTCAGGGGAAGGTGCCAATATGAGGAACTTAGGTTGTATCCAGGCTAGTCTTGGCAGAAATAATTATAACTAACCAATAATGATTTTACATCTAATTGTATATTAACATGTGATCGAAACTATTCTAAAATTGTCTTAACTCACATAATTGTATGATTTCCTACAAATAATACTATAAATTGGGTAGAATTGTAAGTCCAGACGGAAAAGCTCAGACTATCTCCTTGGTTAGTCTATGATTTCCCCATAGCATCCTATAAATAAAAAGTGAAGCTGGATGAAGCATTGCTTGTTTTATGGTTTTATTCAATTCATGGTACGTTGCATTATTGCATCGGGTCGATCTGTCTTTGACACCCTCACTGTCCAGTAGTGGAAGAACATTAGATTGTGGTCCTTTCCCACCGAGCCTGTGCATTGGCTGCACCAAGGTAAGTATTGGCTGGGACTCTGAGGTCAGTCAACCTCCTTCCCAGAGTGGAAATACTACTGGGCATAGCTTTGAGATGAGAGGGAGATGTGCAAGGCATGCTTTTTTACACAGAGGGGTAGGGATGTGCTGCCAGGGCTAGCTGTGGAAGCAGACACAATAGTAGCATGTAACTGGCACTTGAATGGGAAGGGAATAGAAGGATATGGATCATGTGCAAGTAACTGAGATTAGCTTCATTATGCATTATGGTAATCATGGAAAGGCCTTGTTCCTGTGTTACTCTGTTCCGTGTCCTATTCAGCCATAAGAACTTGGAATCACAATAATGAATTCAGAGCTGGGTGAACTTCTATAAAGTTGAAAGTACACTCTCAAACATCGAAAGGCACAGATAGAGTAGACATGGAGAGCATATTTTAAATATTTGGAGAGTCTAATAGCAGAGGGCAAAGCCTCAGAATAGAGGTTCACCATTTACAACAGAGATGAGGAGGAATTTCTTTAGCCAGAAGGTGGTGAATCTATGGAATTCATTGCCACAGATGGAAGCCGAGTTTTTGGGTGTAGGAGTATTTAAAGCAAAATTTGATAGGTTCTTGATTAGTCAGTGCACCAAAGGTTTTGGAGGGAAGGCATGAGAATGGGTTTGAGAGGGAAAATAAATCAGCCATAATCAAATGGCAAAGCAGATTCATTAGGACAAATGGTCTAATTCTGCTCTTATGTCTTATGGTCTTCTAGTATGAATCAGAAACAGAATCAGGTTTATTACCACTGACATATGTCATGAAGCTTGCAAGCATCTTTGATGACATAGCAAGTCTCCTCAAACTCCTAATGAAATATAGCTTCTTTGTAATTGCATCAATATATTGGGCCCAGGATAGATCTTGAGAGACGTTGACACTGAGAAACTTAAATCTGTCTATACTTTCCACTGCTGACCCCCCTCGATGAGCACAAGTTCTCAGAGAAAGTGGTTGAGGCGGGTACAATAACAGCATTTAAAAGACATTCATAGGGAAGGTTTAGAGGGATATGCACCAAATGCAAGCAAATGGGACTTGTTCAGGTAGACAACATGATCAGTATGGATGTGATGGGCAGAAGGGCCTCCTTCTGTGCTGCACAACTATCATTCTTTGACTCAGCCAACCCCTTCCTCCTGTTTCTGTGTAAAGATTTACTGTTGTTCCTGACATGCCAATATTCTGAAGTCATCGCTTTGATTTCCAGGATGAGGGAGCATATAACTCCTGACCTTGCTATTCTGCATTGTCTTCCTGTATCTTTTAGAATTGATTTTACTTATTTTTAAAGCTTTTAATGGTCTGGGACAGTAGTACATCACAGAAGCAATTTTGTTTTATAATTCTGCTCGAACCAGCAGGTCTTTTTCCACAGGTCTTCTAAATTTAAACAATCTCCCTCAAAAGATAATAGGCAGGTCAGTTTGTTTGAACTACACTCTTAAACTGTGAAACTCAATACCCAAAACTATATGGGATGCAGAAACAGTTGTCTCTTATAAGTGTAAAGGGGATTTCTTCTTTTTCTTTGTTACTGTGTATGTAATCAAAATGGCTTCTTTGTTTTGTTAAAAGTAGGAATGCCTCTTTGTTGCAAGAGAGTGCTGGAAGCTTGTTTGGGTTCAAATTTACTGATAACGAGAATTGTATTCCTTTGTAAACCAATTGGGATTAATGTAGTTCTTCTGAGTCTGTAAGTTATTGTTTGCGGGCTTTTGGGCAGATCGGCGCGAGGGGGTGAGAGAGAGAGGACGCAATGCTGTAAACTGGGTGAGGAACGGACCCTAAGTGGGGGGGGGGGTCCAAGGCCAGGAGGTACCCTGAGGAGAGGAGACGACGATAAATATGCTTGGTTGACCATTTCGGGTGGTCCTGAGCTGCGAGTCGAGGAGTTCAGAGGAGATTGAATGGTGGCCAGAAGACTTCAGTAATTGAGCTCCAACAGTTGTGCATGAAGTGGTTTGGACTTTGATAAGTTTGGCGCCTTTTCTTTATTGTTTTTCCTTCATATATGCTGTGTCATTATTAATCACTTAGTTATAGTAACCTTTATAAATTGTACTCATTTAATCGCATATGGTGTACTGTCCGTTTTTGGACGAGGTGGGGACATCACACAGCATCCACACCAGCTGATTACCCAGTTTGGCAGGGCCGAAGGCTGCTCCCCCTAGACGAGAACGAGCTGAGCGAGCCTGAGGCGACCCGGGGGTTACATTGTGGGGGCTCGTCTGGGATTGATCTCTGTGGAAGCTGTGTGATCACCCTCTTTAAATTATGTCTGCGGCAGAGAGCTGGTGTGCCTTTGTGGGTGTGCGATTGCTGGTTATCACTGCGTGTGTGTTGGTTGGGGTGGCTGCTGTTGGTCGCCCGGAGGTCATTGTTCGAGTTCTGACTACCGCTGACGAAATGGTGGTGGAACCATGGGTTGTCCATACTGTTTGGAGAGTGTGGAGTGGAAGGTTGTGATGTTTCAGCAGTGGTAGGCTCAGCCCAGTTGTTGGAATAATGTCCAGCCCTAAAGGGGCGGAGACATGGGCGGAGCAGACCTCTCAGTTGTTGGGTGAGTGGCAGTGCTTGGCTGAGGGAAAGTGACAGGAATTGGTTGGAAGTTTGAGTAGGTGGGCTGGTGACGTTGTTAGAACTGTCTGTTCCAATTACCTCGAAGTGACAGCTGCCAGTTCTGGGAAAGTGTGGGAAAATACATGTGGTTCAACTGGAAGTCAAATGCCGCAGCTGGGGGGCTTATCATATCCGTGGCAGGAGATTGGTGGAAAGTTTTTAGGGTATCCCTTTTGGCTAGGGGGGCAGATAAATTGCTTGCGGTGCCAAGGGGATCTGTCAAGGGGATCAGTTGTTCCATTGATCCGAGAGGTGTCAGGAAACTTAGAGGAGGCCCAGTGGGGGAACGGCTTGGGGTCTTTGGGGGTGCACGTTCCCAGCAACGTACCAAGGAACCCGAAAGGAGCAGACCCTATTCCTGAAGGCTCAGAGGGACCAAGCGCACAGGCGTTGTTACGGATGGATGGAAGTCAAGTTAAATCCATCCTTGGCACCTGGATGCCGGTTAAGTTGCTGTACAGTTTGTTTTATAACCGTTATTGGAAGCATTTACCCTTGATGACATTGAGGGCACTGGAGATTTGGGGTACCAGTGCCAGTGATTATCCAGACGACGGTTGTTGGTCAGTGAAAATGGAGTTCTTGGAGGCAAAAGTAGAGGTGACTGAGGTTTGTGAATTGTTAATGCTGATGGGTCCGGACACTGTTGAGACGGGCAGCGTTTCTGTTCTGGAGAGAATCAATATCCTGCTGGTGCACTTGGGGGCCTGCCCGGAGGAGGCGGGTGAGTGCTGTTTGGAGGCATTGTCGATGCACCCAGAGATTCAAGCTAGTTGTGCGGACGTGTGTAGCAGCATTGGGCCAATACCGAATTCAAACAAGAGCCGGTGAGACCACGAGGGAGGGGAGTTGACCGCTGAAGACACCTCGGAGAGAGAGAGGTTGCGGCGACTGGGCCCTGAAGCCGTGGAAGACGTAGGCAGTGTGTGTGTGGATTATATTGCGCTGAAGAGGCACACTGTCAGTGACCAGAATATGGCCCTGAGGGCCGAAGAGGCGATGGCCTATCTGAGTGGTGCAAAGTGGTTTAAGGTGCTGGATCTGAGGAGTGAATGTTGCCAGATCCCAATGAGTGGGGACGACAAGGAGAAGACAGCCATTATAAATTCCCTAGGAGTCTTCCAGTCCGAAAAGATGCCAGAGGGCAGATCTGGAGCCCATGCAACCTTCCTGCGGGGCAGGTGGAAGAACATAGGGGATGTGGAGGCGTTTGGAGTTTTGGTGTATGTGGATGATCTCTTGGCATTTGGATTTGCCTCAGGAGAATATGAAGTGAGGTTGTTGCAGGAGCAGCTGATAACTACAGAGTTAAAGTGTTTTCTGGACACGTGCCAGGGCTGGCGAAGGTCGCAGCTCGTGAGTGACTGTCTCTACAGAATCAAGTTTGAAATGAAGACGGAGAGACTGGAGAAACTTGATCTGGAAGAAGTCATGAGGAAGAAAAAGCTGGAGAGAAGTGCAGTGAATACTGAACAGGAGGCTGAAGAGACTGCAGGAGCAGTGCAGGCCACGTGTTTCCATTTGGAGAAGATCAAATAGCAGCTACTGATCACAGAAATGAGGAAGAATACAGATTCAATGGATAATGTGCTGGATGTGTGGTACATGCTGCCTTTTACTGACTTCCCTCGATTGAAGAAGAGACTTTTGGCCCTTCTCCCACTGAGTCAGGTGTAGTGGAGAGGGTTAGCTGTGTGCAGTGGGGGTCATGAATGAGACGTTGAGAGAGGAGTTGGTAGTGGGCCCAAGGTATCCCCAGTTGTGTCCTAGCAAGGGTTTAGGTGAGGGGGTACGGAGGTCTCAGAAGGGTTAGGGAACTCCCAGATAGTTGGCCTAAGTAGTGCCTGAGGAACAGGGCGTGAGGTTTACTGTGTGGGGAGGAGATGTCACTGTTTGTGCTTGGGTTATGGTGTGTTGGCAGGAAAGGTGGCGAGTTATTTAATAGTCATGAGGACATGAATTTTATTTGATGGGGGGAGAGTGTAAAGGGGATTTCTTCTTTTTCTTTGTTACTGTGTATGTAATCAAAATGGCTTCTTTGTTTTGTTAAAATTGCTTCTTTGTTGTGAGAGAGTGCTGGAAGCTTGCTTGGGTTAAAATTTACTAATAACGAGAATTGTATTCCTTTGTAAACCAATTGGGATTAATGTTGTTCTTTCTTCTGAGTCTATAAGCTATTGTTGGCGGACTTTTGGGCAGATCGGCATGAGGGGGTGAGAGAGAGGACGCAATGCTGTAAACTGGGCAAGGAACGGACCCCAAGCAGGGGGGGTCCAAGGCCAAGAGGTACCCTGAGGAGAGGAGACGACAATAGATGTGCTTGGTTGACCATTTCGGGTGGTCCTGAGCTGCGAGTCGAGGAGTTCAGAGGGGATTGAATGGTGGCCAGAAGACTTCAGTAATTGAGCTCCAATAGTTGTGAATGAAGTGGTTTGGACTTTGATAAGTTTGGCGCCTTTTCTTTATTGTTTTTCCTTCATATGTGCTGTGTCGTTATTAATCACTTAGTTACAGTAACCTTTATAAATTGTACTCATTTAATCGCATATGGTGTACTGTCTGTTTTTGGGTGAGGCGGGGACAACACACAGCATCCACACCAGCTGATTACCCAGTTTGGCGGGGCTGAAGGCTGCTTCCCCCTAGACGAGAACGAGCTGAGCGAGCCTGAGGCGACCCAGGGGGTTTCATAACTAACAGCTCAAAACCTATTTATTTAATCTTGCTTTTTAACCAACATCATTTTGTTTTCAATTTTCATGTTAATTTTTATTTATTTTATTTTCATGTTTGCACTTTGTCCCATTGTGAAGCACTTAGAACTACGTTGTTTGTATGAAAAGTGCCCTATAAATACTAAGCTATTATTATTTTATTTTCTCAGCTCAAGCTGGTAAAACCTGAGGTAAGGACATAGCCAAGCACACTCATTTCTCAATTGCTATGACCTTTCAGACTTTTGTCCTGGTATTTAGTATTCTGGTTTTCCGGAGGTTTACATAAATATTGCTGTGTATGCTAATTGTTTAGTGCTATTGTGTAGTGAATTTGGAATAATGCCAGTTGTAGATATTACTATTGGGACAATGTATACCCTGTTCATGTTCCATAGTCTTTCAGTTTCCTCTTTTAATTCAGAATGTTTCTAACGTTTTTCAGTTATTAATTTTTATGTATTGCGTATGTTTTGAATGGCTATATTTATTTAGTAAGTTGTTCATGCCTGTTTATCCTGTATTATTATATCTGGATGGTTATTATGGATTGTAATAATGGATCTGTCATAATATAATTTGTAAGACTCTAAAACTGGATAAAGTTTGTATTTATAGTAAGATGTGTTCATTATATGCCATGCAGTGTGACAAAGGAGATTGTGGTCTTTCCATGATCATGATTCTTCTTGACAAATTTTTCTACAGAATTGGCTTGCTGTTGCCCTTTTCCAGGCAATGTCTTTACAAGACATGGTTAATATCTTCAGAGATAGTCTGCCGGCGTCAGTGATCCCATAACCAGGATTTGTGATGTGCACCAGCTGCTCGTACTATCTGCTACCAAGGCTTCATGTGACCCTTATCAGGGGGGCTAAGGAGGTGCCACACATTGACCAATAGTGACCTGCCGGCTAATGGAGGGAAGGAGACCTTCCACATCTTTTGATAGAGCTTTCCACCACCCATAAAGTAAGAATGATGTCTTTTATGAGTTTATATTTTAGAGCAAGATTTTGGTGAATGATGTTTGCCATTTGATTGTGACAGTGTAAGTACGCAGATTGAGGTAAACTGCTGCACGATCCTGTAACGCGTCGGATTGTTTCTTCCCCTCTGCATATGATTCCTAAGTGGACATTGAACCCATGAACACTACCTCACTTTTTAAGAATATATATTATTTCAGTTTTTGCACTATTTATAATCTATGCAGTATATACTTACTGTAACTGGTTTACTTATTTTTTTCTTTCTGTGTTATTATGTATTGCATTGTACTAGTGCCGCTAAGTTAACAAATTTCACGACGCATGCCGATGATAAACCTGATTCTGCTTCTGGTTTCCCGCAGCACTTTCTGCATTTGTTGCTTTTAATTTTAGGTCTCTTATTATGTATTTTTGATATTAATTTGTGTTAACCACCTGATCCTGTATTGCCACAAGAAACCCCTCTATTTCTGGGAAGTCATCTCCAACTCTGAACCAGGCATTCAATGCTTCCTTGTCACCATCTAGTCTGCTCAGTTATTATTATTGTATTTTTTTTCTCAGCTTAAACTGGTAAAACCTGAGGTACAGGCATAGCCAAGCACACTCATTTCTCAATTGCCAGGAACTTTCGGACTATTCTCACGCTATTCAATATTGTGGCTTTCTGTTATTTACTGTTAATGAAGTTTGTCCCTCT
Source organism: Hypanus sabinus (assembly GCF_030144855.1). Lineage (NCBI taxonomy): Eukaryota > Metazoa > Chordata > Chondrichthyes > Myliobatiformes > Dasyatidae > Hypanus > Hypanus sabinus. The sequence goes on along the minus strand of NC_082713.1, from coordinate 117,364,898 downwards.
ATGCTGTCATGTCACTCTCAAGTTTCATTACTCAGTAATATACACGCATTATGAATGTGTTTACTTCTAATGACCATTTTATTATCATGATTATTATTATTTTCCTGTGGGGCTCTTTGGTAAATGGTGCGACTGAAACACAAATTCATTCTTTTATTCTCTCTATTTCCCCCACCAATCGGCAAAGCGTCATGCAGTGGCAGAATTGCTTCAGCAGAAAGCCTGCCATCTGCAGAGGGCTGGAAACTCAGCTAGCTCCATCATGGACACTAGACTCCCCACCAGTGAGGACACCTTCAACAGACGATGCCTCAAGAAGGCAGCATCCATCATTAAGGACCCTCACCATCTAGAACTCCAATCGTTCCTACCATTAGAGAAGAGGGACAAGACCTGAAGACACACCCTAATTGAGTTAGGAACAGCTCCTTCCCCTCTGCCATTAGATTTCTGAACAGTCCATGAACCCATAAACACTACTGTTTTACTCTCTTTTTGCACTACTGATTTATATTTCTTATTGTGACTTATAGTAACTTTTATACACTGTACTGCTGCTGCAAAATAAAGAAAAATTCATAAAATATGTTGTTGATAATAAAGTTGATTCTGATTCTGCCTGTCTTCTCTCATTAAGTAGAGGCATTGCATCTTTCAATTTGAAGAATAGGGTTCACCATCCATCAATCATGAACATGTCTCAATAATGCTAATATTTATCACCTTAATAATTGCAGCAGATTTTTTTTTTAATTCTCTTTTGCTTTCTGAATAATTCATTTGCAGCCGGTTCCAGCAGCTGGTGAACCACCCGAGAAACTGAGCTCTATTCATTATTTCCCTATGCTTGCAGGAACATTGAGTGAGCAGAGCTGGTCGAACCCAGAATTTCTCTGCTTCTGCTGTTGACTGAGCAGCTGCCTCAAGCTGTGTTCATTCAGTGAATGGAAGGAAAGGGTAATGGGATTAGTTGGGACAACTGATCTAGGACATCTCTTCTTCACTGAAAGAAAAGCTTTCTTCCTCAAATTTTACTTTTTTATAGTCATTGAAGCAGGTTACCACGTTCTCCACCCCATAATCCAGGCTTGCTCTCTTCTCGCTGCTACCATCAGGAAGGAGGTGCAGGAGCCTTAGGTTCCACACCACCAGGTTCAGGAACCGTTATTACCCCTCAACCATCAGGCTCCTGAAAAGGCATGGACAACTTCACTCATGTCAACACTGAAATGATCATTGTTTACAATCTGTGCCCTCACTTTTAAGGACTCTACAATTTGAGTTGTCAGGGATTATTTATTTATTTGCTATTTGTTTATTCTTGTATTTGTACAGTTTGTGTTCTTTTACACAATAGTTACCCATCACACTTTGTGTATAGCTTTTCATTGATTCTATTGTATTTCTTGTTATATTATGAACGCATTCAAGAAAATGAATCTCAGGGTAGTATTTAGTAACATATACACACTTTGTTAATAAATTTACTTTGAAGTTTGAACGTATTTTTCTATAGCATAGGAGAAAGCCAATTAGTTTAGTTCATTCCTGCTGTTTCACAGATCAATTGCATCAATCTCACTAATGAACCAATCACACCAACTTTATATATTTACTTTGAACATATCCCACTGCTAATGGTATGGAACCAGTAATGCCCAAAACTAGAAAAGCCTACAAAAAGTAGTGGAAGCAGCCCAGTCCATCACAGGCAAAGCACACCCTACTATTCAGCACACTTACACAGAGCACTGCCACAAGAAAGCAGCCTCCATCATCAAGGACCCATATCATCCAGACCATGCTCTCTTCTCTCTGCTGCCATTGGCAAGGAGGTGTAGCAGCCTTTGGTCCAACACCATCAAGTTCAGGATCAATTATTACACTTCATCCATCAGGCTCCTGAACCAATGTGGATAACTTCACTCACCTCAACACTCAGCTGATTCCATAACCTATGGACTCAACTTAAAGGACTCTACAACTCATGCTATCGATATCATTTATTTATCAGCTCATTTGTTTATTTATTAATTTGCTCCATTTGTCTCCTTTTGGACATTGGTTGTTTTGTGCATTATTGTATTTCTTTGTTCTCCTGAGAATGCCTGCAGGAAAGTGGATCTCAAGGTAGCACAAATAAATTTACCTTCAATCTTGATTTCCCTTGTAACCTCTTGAACTATCAACCATCAAGGGAATCAGAAGTATTTACAAAGATGTTGCAGGCACCTGAAGGCCTGAGTTACAGGGAGAGGTTGAATAGTTTAGATCTTTATTCTCTAGAATGAAGGAGAATAAGGAGAGATTTGATAGAGGTATACAAAATTTTGAAGGGTAATCAATAGGGTAAACGCAAGCAGACTTTTTCCACTGAGGTTGGATGAGACTAGAACTACAGGTCATACAGTAGGTTAAGAGTACAGGCTCTACAAACCCCCTGGGCTGCTGCTCCAGGTGTCTTTAATCAATCTCTCTCTCTCTCTCTCTCTCTCTCTCTCTCTCTCTCTCTCTCTCTCTCTCTCTCTCTCTCCCCCCCCCCCTCCCCTCTCTCTCTCTCTCCCCCCCCCCCTCTCTCTCTCTCTTCTTTCTCCCCAGGGCGTGCTGCATGCCCATTCAATCCCTGGCCCAGATCCACACAGAAACCACACTAATCTCATCCCTGTACTAGAGTTGTGAGTCCAGTGCGCTGTAGGATATGTAATTTTAAAAGTTACTGACACTTAGATCAAGGAAACATATTGTGCATAAATGTGTTGTTGGAATGTGTGGTGACCTGTCACATCTTTGGGTGTGATGGTTGTTAACACAAATGATGCATTTCACTGCACGTTTTGACATATATGTGATAAATAAATAAATCCTTATCTGACCATCCATTTCCCTCCACAGATGCTGCCTGACCCACTGAGTTTCTCCAGCGCTCTGTGTTGCTCCAAATTCCAGAATCTGGTTGTGAAACATTTTGGATTGGCCTGAGCAATCCACACAATATGCTAGAGGACCTCAGAAGGTCAGGCAGCATCTATGGATGGGCCGAGACCCATCATCAGGACCCATGAAGAGTCCTGAGGCTGCCTGACCTGCTGAACTCCTCCAGTATGTTGTGTGTATTGTTCTAGATTTCCAGCATCTGCAATACCTCTTGTGTCTATGGATTAGCCTAGGTTGCTATGGAAATGCAATTTTTTTATTCTGACTGACCATAGCAAGCAGTATTTTTAAGTGTCTGAGGTGCTAGGCAAAGAATGGTGAAGAAATGTGGTCAAATGGAAAAGGGAGTGGTCAAGAGGCCCCATGTCTGAGCAACGTGCCATATAATTGGTTGATTCCAAGCTGGCCATTCAGTTTGTGGCTGCAACAGCTCGATGCTTGCGAAGAGGTCTGGATCTGGATGTTCCCTGTGGATAGAAAGTTCTCGCCCACTGTGTGACCTGTTGCCAGAGGTGGCACTGCTTTCCTTGGCACACCTCCTTGGCCTCCTCTGCAGGGACTTGCAGCCCTGCCAGAGACTGCAGGAAGTGGCAACAGCGTCTGCCCAGGCTGAACCACACCAGGCCACTTACCCTGCAACGTGCCAGGAGTCCTGGCAGGGGATGTCTATTTACACAACTTCACGCCACGGAACAGCCCAGACATTCCTCCCACAGAGTGGGTCCTCAGAATCTGTCAATCAATATCTGCTTCCAAACCCAATGCTCCCACGCTCTTTCCAGCGCCTCCAGCTGCAAATCCGTGCAAAACTCCAGAGAGTTGCAGACCCAGCTCAGAACATCACAGAAACCAACCTTCTCTCCATGGATTCTCTCTACACCTCTCGCTGCATTGGTAAAGCAGCCAGCATAATCCCAGCAACACACACAAAATGCTGGAGGAACACAGCAGGCCAGGTAGCATTTATAGAAAAGATTACAGTTGACATTTCAGACCAAACCCCTTCAGCAGGGCTGGAGAGAAAAAGCTGAGGAAGAGATTTAAGGAGTTTGGTGGGGTGGGGGGGGGGGCGCGGGAGAGAGAAATACCAGGTGATAGGTGAAACCTGAAGAGGGTGGGGATGAAGTCAAGAGTTGGGGAGTAAATTGGTGAAAGAGACAGAAGGCCATGGAAGAAAGAAAAGGGGGTAGGAGTACCAGAAGGAGGCAGTGGGCGGGTGAGGAGATAAGGTGAAAGAGGGAAAAGGGGATTGGAAATGATGGGGGTGGGGGGAGGCATTACTGGAAGTACAAGGAATCGATGTTCATGCCATCAGGTTGGAGGCTACCCTCAGGGAACATAAGGTGTTGTTCCTCCAACCTAAGTGTGCCCTCATCACGACAGAGGAAGCCATGAATAGGCATGTTGGAATGGGAATGGGAAGTGGAACTAAAATGGGTGGCCACTGGGAGATCCTGCTTTTTCTGGCGGATGGAGAGTAGGTGCTCGGTGAAGTGGTCTTCCAATCTACATCACGTCTTACCGATATACAAGAGGCCACACAAGGAGCACCAGACACAGTAAATGACCCCAACAAACTCACAGGTGAAGTAACACCTCAGCTGGGAGAACTGTTTAGGGCCCTGAATGACAGTGAGGGAGGAGGTGTAGGGGCAGGTGTAGCACTTGCTCCACTTGCAAGGATAAGTGCCAGGAGAGAGATCAGTGGGGGGGTGGGATGAATGGACAAGGGAGTTGCATCAGGAGCGATCCCTGCAAAAAGCAGAAAGTGGGGAGGGAAGGAAAAATGTGCTTGCTGGTGGGATCCCATTGGAGGTGGCAGAAGTGGCAGAGAATTATGTGCTGGACGCAGAAGCTAGTGGGGTGGTAGATGAGGAGAAGAAGAACCTATCCCTGGTGTGAGTATTGGGTGAGGGCAGACGTGCGCTGAATGGAAGAGATCCGGGTGAGGGCAGCATTGAGGGTAGAGGAAAGGAAGCCCCTTTCTTTGAAGAAGGCGGACACTTCAGTAGTTCTGGAATGAAATGCCTCATCCTGAGAGCAGATGCAGCGGACACAGAGGAACTGAGAGGAGGGGATGTGGTATGGAAATAATTCAGGTAGCTGTAAAAATCAGTGGGTTTATAAAAGATAACAGTGGATAGACTGTCTCCAGTGATGGAGATAGAGAGATCGAGAAAGGGGAGGGAGGTAAATCTGAGGACAGGGTGGAAGTTGAAGGCAAAGTTGATGAAGTCAACAAGCTCAGCATGGGCGCAGGAGGCAGCACCAATGCAGTCATCGATGTAGCGCAAGAGTTGGGGAGCAATACCTGTGTAGGCTTGGAACATGGACTGTTCCACGTATCCAACAAAAGGGCAGGAATAGCAGGGACCCATGTGAGTGCCCATGGCTACATTTCTGATCTAAAGAAGTGAGAGGAGCCAAAGGAGAAATTGTTGAGGGTGAAGACCAGTTCCACCAGATGGAGGAGAGTGGTGCTGGAGGGGAACTGGTTGGGTCTGTTGTCCTGAAAGAAACAGAGAGCTTTAAGGCCCTCCAGATGGGGAATGAAGGTGTATAGGGACTGGTCATAATGAAAGACCCACCCGCCGTGAATATTCTTTCTTCTCCCCTCTCCCATTGGGAAAAAGATAGAAAAGCCTGAAGGCACACACCACAAGAATGTCTTCAATCCTTGACAGCCCAAGGACTGGTAAAATTCCCCCAGTACAATAAGATGATATCTTCACACCACAATATACCATACATCTTATGGCCTTGCAGCATATTGTCTGTATGCACTTTAACTGTAACATTTTATTCTGTTATTGCTTTTCCTTGTACTACCTCAATGTACTGATGTTATGAAATTATCTGTATGGGTGACATGAAAAACAAAGTTTTTCACTGTACCTCTATACATGTGGTGATAATAATAAACCAACTTAATAACTTTTGGAGGAATAAGAATTAACTTTTATTGAACAAAATGTGTTTGATTGCATGGTGGTGCTGACGTTCAACTAAGCTAAAAATGTTTTGTTGATGATTTTCATTTGTACTCAATGTCTGAGGCTTCCTGCTCAAGTGTCCAACCATAATCAGCCAGCATTGATGTATTCCAGTTGCCCTGATACCCTTTCTCCATGACCACAATGTCCTGGTGAAAACTTTCACCATGTTCATCACTGACAGTGCCACAACTTACGGAGAAGAAGTTGAAATGGGAATGCAGAAAATGAATCTTTAGTGACATGTTGCACTTCATGGTTTTGTTTACTTGAAGCATGTTGTCAGCCAACTGCACGTATTTTGGTGCTCTGTGGTTGCCAAGAAAATTTTCAACAACGTCCTTGAATGCCTTCCATGCAATTTTCTCTCATCTCACTAGAGGTTCTTCAAATTGCCTGACGTTGGTGACCTGTTTGATTTGTGGATCAACAAAAATGCCTTCCATAATCTTTGCATCAGTTATTCTGGGAAACATCTGTCTCAAATATCAGAATTCTTCAGAGAAATTGTTGTGCCTGATGATAGCAAATTCCATCCTTGCAGTCTTGAACCCAGTAATTCCACTTTTGCCTTTGATAAACCCAAGTCTCTAACCAGGTCATTTAACATAGATTGAGTTATAGAAGAGGCTGACTCGACATAAGGGATTCAAAATCTGAATTTGTATCAGTGTCATTTGCCGTCCCTGACTCGTGCATCATGGCATCTTCATCTACCACCTCCAGACTGCAGACCTCTGATGCCTTCAGTACTAGAAGACTATCGTCACGTGGCACAGGTCTCATGGCTGAGGGGAGATTGGGGTATTCAATGTATTTATTGTTTTTGGCAGAGAAACCAGACACACTGGTCAGACAGGAGTAGCATTCTGTCACATGATCCTTCAGCACTCGCTATATCATCAGGACAGTGAACTGGCATTGACTTTTGAGTACCTCTGAGCTAAGCTCTAAGATTGACAGTGCATGTTCAACAACAAATGTGAGGAGTCCAGGCTCTGTCTTGGTCACCAATTTTACACCCAAAGTAGACTTTCTTGATAAGATGTGTCATGCTCTGTCATTGAGATTTAAGCATATACTCACCACAAACATTCTATCATGATTTTTGAAACATTGGCGAGACATTTTGCTCCAACAAACACTCCTAAAAATACAGTTACTTCATTATAATGAGTACACACAATATGCTATGTGCATAGAGTGTGTGCATCAACATGATCGCAAACCGATACATAGAACAGTGTGTGCTTGATGCTTTTGTAGCCTTTCTAAAACCTATACTACCATGCAGTTTCCACCCTGCCTGAGCATGTCTAGTCATACCTGGTCAAGATAGAAAACTTTTCAGTGTACATTGTGGGAAACATTTTAATTGTCTTGAATTATGAATTGAAAAAACATACAAGGGAGATTTTTTTTAAATGGTGCATGATAGGAAAATTTCATGGTGGATTTTCATCATCAGCAGCTCAAAATCCACAAGATACACCCAAAAGTATTCAGGAAGCAAAATCTTCATTGTCCAGTGATACCAGCACTCCAGATTTTCTCTAACACTCCTTAGCTAAGTTAACACCAAGATAATCTCAGCCATAATGTTCATGACAGCAGTTACTTCATTCTGACTGAGTCTGTCATTCACAGACATCATTCAGTTGTCATTGATCACAGAACATAGAATAGTACAGCACAGTGGAGGCCATTCTGCCCGTGACGTTGTGCCTTAGTTTAACCTACTCCAAGATCAATCTAAACTTTCCCTCCCACATAACCCTTCATTTTTCTATTATCCATGTGCCTATCTAAGAGTCTCTTAAATGGCCTTAATGTATCCACTTCAACCACCAACCCTGGTAGCGTGTTTCACACAAACACCATTCTCTGTGTTTAAAATGTTACCTTTGACACCCTCCCTATACTTTTCTACAAACATCTTATACCCCTTCATATCAGCCATTTCTTTCCTGGGAAAAGGTCTCTGGCCGTCCACTTCTGTCTATGCCTCTTAGCATCTTGTACACCTTTATCAGGTCACCTCTCATCCTCCTTTGCTCCAACCTATCCTCAGAAGATACATTCTCTAATCCAGGCAGCATTCTGGTAAATCTCCTTTGCACCCTTTCTAAAGCTTCCCCACTCTTCCTGTAATGAAGTGACTAGAACTGAGCACAATACACCAAAGTGTGGTCTAACCAGGGTTTTATAGAGCCGCAACATTACCTTACAGGTCTTGAACTCAATCCCCCAACTAAGAAGGCCAACACTCCATTCACCTTCTTAACCACCTTTTCAACTTGCAAGGAAATTCAGTGGAATCTATTAGGAATCCTAATTGTCCTTAAAAAGTGGTGGTGAGCCACCTCCTTGAAACTGCTGTCACATGTGTACTGAGCCATCAGCAATTGATTTCAAGGGTGGTTTGCAACTCAGAAAGGAACTCAATCATCTCTGGAAGCTATTCCCTAAAGATATTAATGACATTGTCAAAAACACAATAAGGCAGAACACAGAGAGGGATATACTGCTGAGATGGTTAATATATTATCTCAGCTGTGACACTGCATTATGAATGTCTCCTCCCAATAACCAGAAACAAGAGTGGACATTAATTGACAATTGTATGGTAAAACCATTATCCTGTCAGTTCCATTAATCATTTCAGTGCATCCAATTTTATGAGGTCTTTCTAAAGGTTAAACATTTAAAGGAGACCATGGTTGTTTCCTTATAACAATGGAATACAGAACGTAGAACGTTACAGCATGATACTGGCCTTTCAGCCCATGATGCTGTGCCGATCCAAACTTCCTTACGGACGGGGCAGAAGCAAACCGATGTAACTGCTATAGTAGTGTCACATAAACTACTCCCTACCATGCCACCTTATTATGGCCAAGATGAACCCTCAGGTAGAACACAGAAACCTTCAAGCAATATTAATACTTTATTAAGGTGTTAGTGGGAGTTAAGATGCTGACCATTAGGAATTCCTTTTATAGTTCTGCAGTTAGTAAAGATAATTACAACTGGAAGTATTATATTTTCCCTGCTTGTATTACACCCTGGTGCATAGAGGCAAGCAGAATAGAAAAGATGGTACACTTTTCTCATGTTTATGGCGAATAAGAGGAGACATAACTTCAAGGTGAACTTAGGGGGGGGTGTCAGAATGGGTGTGTGGAGTGTGCAGAAAGATTAGGGACTCTTAGATCAGCACATGAATGATCAAAACTGGAGGGCTGTGTGGGAGGGAAGTAAGGGATTGCGGCATGACAGTGTGGATTTCCTCTGGGTGCTCTGATTTTCACCCACATTCCAAAGACATACTGGTGTGTAGGTTAACTAGTCACAAGTACGTATCTCTAAATTAAAAAAAAAGAAATAGCTACAGGCCATAAAACTCTCATGAGAGAGAACTGACTTCTTCTGCCTGCTGAATAATTTATTCATTTTGGGGATCTGGATGTCACTGGCAAGGGTACCATTTATTACCAGCCCTCAGTTGTACTTGAGGAAGGTGGTGGCAAGCTACCATCTTGAACAGCTACAGTCCAGAAGACATAGAAGCAGAAGCGGCCCATTTGACCCACCAGTCTGATCCACCATTCCATCATGACTGATCTATTATCCCTCTCAACCCCATTCTCCACCCTCTCTCCATAACCTTTGATGTCCTTACAAATCAAAAACCTATCAACTTCCACTTTAAAAATACCCAGTGACTTAGCCTCCATAACCATCTGTGTCAATGAATTCCACAGATTCACTACCCTCTTGCTGAAGAAACCCCTCCTCATCTCCGTTCTAACTGGAAGTCCCTCTATTCTGAGGTTGTGTCTCCGGTCCTAGACTCTCCCAATATAGCAAATATACTCTCCACATGCACTCTGTCTAGGCCTTTCAATATTCAATGAGGCACCCTCATTCTTATAAATGTCAGTGAGTACAGGCCCAGAGCCATCAAACGTTTTTCATATAATAACCTTTTTATTCCCAAAATTATTCTCGTAAACCTCCTCTGGATTCGCATTGGACTCTCTCCAATGTGAGCACACCTTTTCTTAGACATGCGGCCCAAAGCTGCTCACAATACCCCATGTATAAAGCCTTATAAAGCCTCGTTACATCCTTGTTTTTATATTCTAGTCCTCAGAAAATTATTATCAACATTACATTTGTCTTCCTTTCCATCAACTCTACCTATAAGATACGAAGATTCACAAGTCGTTTTGCACATTGGATTTTTGAATTTTATCCCCATTTAGGAAATAGTCTACACCCTCATTCCTTCTACCAATATGCATGACCATACACTTCCCTACATAATATTCCATCTGCCACTTCTTTGCTCTTTCTCACAATCTGTCTAAGTCCTTCCGCAGACTCCCTGCTTCCTCAACACTACTTGCCCCACCACCTACCTTTGTGTCAACCACAATCTTGACCACAAAGCCATCATTTACATATAACATGAAAAGAAGTGGACCCACCAGTCACCGCAGCCTACCAGAACATTCCCCTTTAGAATCAGAATCAGAATCAGGTTTATTATCACTGGCAAAATTTGTTGATTTAGCACAGCAGTTCAACGCAATACATAATATAGAAGAAGAGGAAAAATAATAAGCAAATAAATAAATAAATAAATAAATAAATAGATAGATAGATAGATAGATAGATAGATAGATAGATAGATAGATAAATCAGTATACATATATTGAATTGATTAAAAATTGTGCAAAAAAACCCAGAAATAATACATATTTAAAAAATGAGGTTGTGATCATGGTTTTGATATCCATTTAGGAATCAGATGGCAGAGGGGAAGAAGCTGTTCCTGAATTGCTGAGTGTGTGCCTTCAGGTGTCTGTACCTCCTAACTGAGAAAAGGGAATGCCCTGGATGCTGGGGGTCCTTACTAATGTATGCTGCCTTTCCGAGACACTGGTCCTTAAAGATGTCCTGGGTACTTTGGAGCCAATTAAATTTACAACCCTCTTTCGGTCCTGTGCAGTAGCTCCACACCATCCCCCCCCCCCCCGCCCCAATACCAGACAGTGATGCAGCCTGTCAGAAGGCTCTCCATGGTACATCTATAAAAGTGTTTGAGTGTATTTGTTGACATGCCAAATCTCTTCAAACTGTGAATGAATTATAGTCACTGTCTTGCCTTCTTTATAACTGCATCGATATGTTGGGACCAGGTTACGTCTTTCCACTCTTTGCCTCCTGCCAGTCAGCCAATATTCAAAGTTAAAAGTTCAAAGAAAACTTATTAAAAGGTACATATACATCACCATATACAACTGAGACTCGTTTTCTTGCTGGCATACTCAATGAATGCATAATAGAATAATAGCCATAATAGAATTATGAAAAGTCTGCACCAACTTGGGAGTTCAACAAGTGTTCAAAAGCTATCAAACTGTGCAAATGCAAAAGAAAGAAATGATAATAAATAAATATATATATATATATATATAAGCAATAAATATCAAGAACATGGGATGAAGAATCCTTGAAAATGAGTCCATAGGTTGTGGGAGCATTTTAAGGGATGGGGCAAATGAAGTTATCTCCTTTGGTTCAAGAGCCTGATGTCTGAGGGGTAACAACTGTTTGTGAACCTTGTAGTGTGAGTCCTGTGGCTCCTGTACCTTCTTCCTCGTGGCAGCAGTGAAAAGAGAATGTGACCTGCATGGTGGGGGTCTGATAATGGATGTTGCTTTCCTGCCACATCGCTTCAGGTAGATGTGCTAACTGGCAGAGAGGTCTTTACCCGTGAAGGACTGGGCGAATCCACTACTTTGTATATGGTTTTCCATTCAAGGACATTAGTGTTTCCATACCAAGGTATGATGCAGCCAGTCAATATACTCTCCACCACACATCAAAAAAGATAGTCAAATCTTTGCAAACTCCTAAGAAAGTAAAGGCACTGCCGTGCTTTCTTCATGCTGGGCCCAGTACAATTTCTCTGTAATAATAACACTGAGGAATTTAAAATTGCTGACCCTCACCACCTCAGATCCTCTGATGACCTCTGAGACCTCTCTCGTGGACCTCTGGATTCCTCCTCCTGAAATCAGCTCCTTGGTCTTGCTGACATTGAGTAAGAGACTGCTGCCATGGCACAACTCAGCCAAATTTTCACTCTCCCTCCTCTATGCTGATTGATAACCATCTTTGATTCAGCCTACAACAATGCTGTCATCAGCAAACTTGAAAGTGGTATTGGAGCTATTCTTAGCCACTCAGTCATAAGTGTAAATGAGTAGAGCAAGGGGCTAAGCACACAGCCTTGTGGTACACCTGTGCTGAAGGAGATGTTGATGCCAATCCGAACTGACCAGGGTCTAAAGTGAGGAAATCGAGGATCTAATCACACAAGGAATTATTGAGGCCAAGGTGTTGAAGCTTATTTGTTAGTTTTAAGGGGGTGATGGTACTGAATGCCAAACTGTAGTCAACAAAGAGTACCCTGCTTTGCTGTCCAGATGTTCCAGGGTTGAGTGAGGAGCCAATGAAATGAATCCTTTATCCACGCTATTACTTTTCCTGTAATACTATGGACTCTTATCTTGTTAAGCAGCTTCATGTGTAACACCTTGTCTAAGGCCTTCTGAAAATCCAAGTAAGCAATGTCCACTGACTCTCCTTTGTCTATCCTGTTTATTATTTCCTCAAAGAATTCCTACAGATTTGTCAAGGAAGATTTCCCCTGAAGGAAACCATGCTGATTTTGGCCTGTTTCATCATGTTTTACCAAGTAACCCAAAATCTCATCCAATGGTAAATACATTAGAGGCTATTAAGTGTCATTTAGATGGGCACATGAATGTGAGGAAGTTGGAGAGATATGGACATTGTATAGGTAGGAGGGATTAGTTTTTAAGGTTTTTTAAATTTAATTTTTAGCTGGTTTGGTACAACATTGTGGGTCAAAGGGCCTGTTCCTGTGTTGTACTGTTCTATGTTCTATGTTAATAATGGAATGCATTCTTAATAGTTAATAACATCTTCCCAACCACTGAAGTCAGGCTAACGGGCCGATAATTTCCTTCCTTCTGCTACTTGGCATTTGCAGTTTTCCAGTCCTCCAGAACCATTCCAGAATCTGGTGATTCTTGAAAGATCACTATTAATGCCTCCACAATCTCTTCAGCTATCTCTTTCAGTACCCTGGGGTGTAGTCCATCTGGTCCAGGTGACTTATCTACCTTCAGACCTTTCAGTTTCCTAAGCACCTTCTCCTTAGTAGTGGCAACTCACTCACTTCTGTTCCCTGATTCTCCCAAATTCTGACATACTGTTAATGTTTTCCACAGTGAAAGCCGATGCAAAATACTTACTTCATTCATCTGCCATTTATTTCTCGCCTATTACTACCTCTCCAATGTCATTTTTTAGTTGTCCATTATATATTCTTACCTCTCTTTTACTCTTTATGTACATGTTTGAAAACATTTTGGTATCCTCTTATATATTATTAACTAGCTTATCTTCATATTTCATCTTTTCTCTTTTTGGCTTTTTTGTTGCCCTCTGTTGGGTTTTAAAAATTTCCCAATCCCCTATCTTCCCACTAATTTTTGCTATGTTAGATGCCCTCTCTTTTCCTTTTATGCTGTCTCTGACTTCCCTTGTCAGCCACATTGCTTCATCCTCCCTTTAAAATACTACCTCATCTTTGATATCTATGCTATGCCTTCTGAATTGCTCCCAAACACTTCTGCCATTGTTGTTCTGCTACCATCCCTAATTAGTGTCTGCTTCCAATCATCTTTGGCCAGTTCCTGTCTCATACTTCCATATTTCCCCTTAATCCACTATAATACTGATACATTTGACTTTATCTTTTCCCTCTCAAACTGCAGGATGAATTCTATCAGAATGATGGTGGAAACCTCCTTCGGCAGATAAAATGGACGAAACTTCATAGCTGGATGTTCAAGGTTGGGTAAGCATGACTGAAACAGAACCATATGTCTGTGCCCCATGATAAGTTAATCATGAAGCGTACTCCCCTTCCTCTACCTTTAAAAGACTCAACAGACCTGTCTTTATGGTGAATGGCAAAGCTATCGGGCATTTCAATTGTAACTGTAGCCAGCACACCTCCCAGTTCCATTTTTTAAGGGGGTATTTCACTCGCAACCTGAGTCTGCCTCCATCCACTGCATTTGAGGATAGATGGATTTTTTAAATGATTTTGCTTACTCAAGTACCCATATTTGTGACTGCAGATTTCAGCTGTAGTAGTCCTAAATATGAATATTGGATGATTCCCATTGGAGCTGCATGAAAAAAGTTGCCACTTATCAGCACCATCTTGAGAATAATAGACAAACAAAAGATGAAAAGAAACTTAGAGCTTTCGCCTGTTAAGCCAAAACCTAACTACTCTAACACTGTCTACTCTAACAATTGCCCGCTCCCACAATGAGCACTACACTTAAGCCTGGCTTCTCCTTGTTGGCCTTTGCTGAGGCCTAATAGATCATTATAATTGCAGCCCACCGAAAAGCCCCAAGCTCATTTTAAACTTTGTGCTGCCTCAGCCAAACAAACAACTGCAGACTCGAGGAAAACTGTAGATGCTGGAAATTCAAACAACGAAGGGTTGTTGGGTTCATGACGAAGGGTCTCAGCCCGAAACGTCGACAGTGCTTCTCCTTATAGATGCTGCCTGGCCTGCTGTGTTCCACCAGCATTTTGTGTGTGTTGAAACAACTGCAGACGGTGATTGCAGCCCACCAAAAAGTCCTTCAAGAAATGTGTTACAAAGAATAAACATTCATCCAGTTGATTAGTTTAAGTTTCCAGCATCTGTAATGACATTTCTCTGCTCTGACATTTATAACTTGACACTTATTGACACAATAGAAATGGAGAATGCTAGGAATATTCAGCCGGGCAGTTGACATCAGTGAAGACAGAAACAGAGGGTATGCTTCAGGTCAATGACCCTTCATCAGGAATGGGACACATTAGTAAAATAGAACATAGAACGTTACAGCACAGTACAGGCTCTTCATCCCATGATGTTGTGGCAACCTTTTAACCTACTCTAACCTTTTCCTCCAATGTAGCTTCCATTTTTCTTTCATCCATGTGCCTATCTAAGAGTCTCTTAATGCCCCTAATAAATCTGCCTCTACCACTATACCCTCTTCGATCATCTTGGTCTCCTCCTTAAATCTCAGTCAAGTTTACGAAATAGGATTTCTTATGCACAAAGCAATGGTGATTGTCCATAATCATTCCTTGCCTTTCCAAACTTATATACAATCTGTAGCCACATTATTTGGTACAACTGTACCTTGTTGATGTAAATATCTAATCAGCCAATCATGTGGCAGCAGCTCAATGCAGAAAAACATGCAGACAAGCTCAAGAAGTTTAATTGTAGCAGAGACCAAATATCAGAATGGGGAAGAAATGTGATCTAAGTGACTTTGACTATAGAATGATTGTTGACACTAGATGGGGTGGTTTGAGTATCTCAGAAACTGCTGATCTCCTGGGATTTTCATGCACAACAGTCTCTAGAGTATACAGAAAATAACACCCAGAAAGCAGTAGTTCTGTGGGTGAAAGTGTCTTGTTGATGAGAGTGTCAGAGGAGAATGACCTGATTGGTTCAAACTGCAGGAAGGTGACAGTAACTCAAACAACCACATGTTACAATAGCCTCTCTGAACGTGCAAAACGTCAAACCTTGAAGAGAATGGGCTATAGCAGCAAGACTACAAATATACAGTGGCCACTTTATTAGGGACAGAAGGTAGCTAGTAAAGAGGTCCCTGAGGATGGATCATTTGTCAGAAGCAACACAGTGATCTGTTGGAGGTGGTGGAGGAAAGAAAGTGCCAAGGTTTTGGGTCAAAGCCCTGCATCAGGACTGAGAATGGACAGGTGAGATGGCCAACATAGAAAAGGGTAGGGGAGTAGCAAGAAAGGATTCTGAGTTAATTGGTGCACTGAGTAGTGGTATAAGATGACAAGTGGGTAGTACCCAGTGGGTGGATGTGAGTGGGAGTGTTGAAAGACTGTGACAAATGAATAATAGATGGAGGCAAGCAGAGAGAAAGAGAGGGAGGAGGGTGAGGGCACGGGAGTGTGAATTTGGGAGACAGTTGCTGGAGGAAGATAAGCAAATGTTACAATGAAGGAGATGAGAACGGGAACCACTAGAGGAGAGGTGATCGTCATTTGGGACAAGGTGAAAGGTGGAATTGGAATTTGTTAATAATTATCACGTACTGAGATACAGTGAAAAGCTTGTCTTACATATCAAAATAGGTCAGATTGCAATGAGGTAGAAGAAGATAAAACAATAACTGAATGCAGAATAAAGAGTAATGATAACAGAGAGAGTGCAGAGCAGGTAAACAATATGGTGTAAGAACATAATGAGGTGAATTGTGAGGTCAAGTATCCATCTAATCATGGAGTGGACTGTGGTAATCTTTTGGAATCTCCTCCACTAACTGTCCCACCATCAATGTAACCTGGTCCCAACATATCAATGCAGTTATAAAGAAGACAAGACAGTAACAGTACTTTACTAGGAGTTTGAAGAGATTTGGTATGTCAACAAATACACTCATAAACTTTTATAGATGTATCGTGGAGAGCATTCTGACAGGCTGCATCACTGTCTGGTATAGAGGTGGTGGTGGGGGGCGGGGTGGGCTACTGCACAGGACCGAAAGAAGCTGCAGAGGGTTGTAAGTTTAGTTGGCTTCATCTTGGATACTAGCCAGGGCACCTTCAGGGAGCAGTGTCTCAGAAAGGCAGCATCCATTATTAAGGACCTCCAGCACCCAGGGCCTGCCCTTTTCTCACTGTTACCATTAGGTAGGAAGTACAGGAGCCTGAAGGCACACACTCAGCGATTCAGGAACAGCTTCTTCCCTCTGCCATCCGATTCCTAAATGGACATTGAACCCGGTGAACACTACCTCACTTTTTTTAATATATATTATTTCTGCTTTTTGCATGAGTTTTAATCTATTCAATATACGTACAGTACACTGTAATTGATTTACTTATTTATTTTTTCTTTGTCTAGATTATCTATTGCATTGAACTGCTGCTGCTAAGTTAACAAATTTCACAACACATGCTGGTGATAATGAACCTGATTCTGATTCTGATCCTGATTCTGATGTTAAGCAGACCAGCCTGTAGTCCCCTAATTATTCTTTGCAATGTTTCAACATACTGTGTGATCCAATTTTAAGGAGAAAGCAAACGTATTTGAATAAACAGTCAACATTTAAGCCGACACCCTTCATGAAAACTGATGTCAGGTATTTATTCTCTTCCATTGATCCTGCCTGACTTGCTGAGTTCCTCCAGCATTTTGTGTGTGTTCCTCAGGATGTCCAGCATCTGCAGGATCTCTTGTGCTTAAAATGTATTTGAAAGCTGTTCACTCATAAATTTAGAGGGTCCATATTTTTCAGAGTCAGAATCAGATTTATCATCACTGACATATGTCATAAAATTTGTTGCTTTGCAGCAGCAGTACAGTGCAAGACATAAAAAATACTGTGAGTTATAAGGGGAAAAAATAAATAGTGCAAAAAGAGAGCAAAATAGTCAGGTAGTGTTTATGGATCATTTAGAAATCTGATGGCAGTGGGGAAGAAGCTATTTCTAAATGTTAAGTGTGTGCCTTCAGGCCCCTGTTCCTCCTCCACGATGGGGTAAGGGAGAGGAGCGCATGTCCTGGTTGGTGGTGCCCTTAATGATGGATACCGCCTATTTGAGGCATCACCTTTTGAAGGTGTCCTTCCCATTGCCACATTTTTCTTGATGCAAACTGAACTATATTCTACCTTGGACTACGAGGAGTGCTTAATAAGTTTGTGGCCTAAGGCAGAAGGAATCAATTTTAGACAACCTAGCACATTTATTTTTCAACATAGTCCCCTCCTACATTTACACACTTAGTCCAGCGGTCGTAGAGCACACAGATCTTGGACCTCAGGAAAGTGTCCACAGCATGGGTGATTGATAAGTTCGTGGAGATGAGTTATACAGCTCTCATTACATGCACATGCAGTTCAACTCTTTGACTGATAATGCAGAAAGTTTGAAGTTAATAACTCATCTCCTTCTACCTTAGGCCATGAACTTATCAATCACCCCTGCTGTGGAAACTGGAGGTCCAAGATCCGTATGCTCCACGACCACTGGGCTAAATGTGTAAATATAGGAGGGGACTAATTTGAAAAATAAAAGTGCTAGGTTTTCTAAAATTGACTCCTTCTACCTTAGGCCATGAACTTATCAATCATTCCTCGTATATTTCCCTCAACTTGCATATTGCAGTCAGAATGTTATTTCTGCTCATTGTATTGTGTGAGTTATGTATAATTTATGTTCATTTAAGTTTATGGTAACTTATATTTGTGGTATTAGTAATGTACTTTGCTGTTGCTGCAAAAAGCTTATTTTCATGGCATTTATACCCAGGGTGTTTGTCCACTCACGACAATGATATTGAATTTGATCCTTCCACAGTATTGCAGGAAGGAATCAGGAAACGCACAGGGACCCCCAACAGTGTGTGGTCCAACCCTTGGTATGAACCACACCATCCACGTCCACTTGGGTAAAAGCAGGCCTTAATAAATTTTTTCAGGCCTAGTTCAAAGTGACCAAAAGAAAGGAGTGGGGAGGCTGACTTGGAGATGAACCCTTTCCCAAGCTCTTCAGCAGATCTCCCTCCAGGACCCACAACCCAAACGCCTCATACACTACCCACAGCATGTAATCTTCTCTTCAACACCACATCCACTGGTTCACTAACCCTGATCTAGATCCTTCCCACCCAATTACTAATAATGCCCACATATTACCAACCACCAGCCCACACCGTAATTCTGGCACCCCTTGTCTACCAATCCTTCCTCCCATCTACTGCCTACATTCTCACCCAACCAATCCTTTTGTTCATCGATTGGGCCTTGTCCCTGTCTCCCCTGGCCAGCCTGTGTCCAGCAGTTTCTTCACCTACAAAGAACACAGCAGCAAGGCCTTGAGCATGTAGGCTTTGTGTATTGACTTGGCACCTATGATCTCATCCGCTATTCAATTTCCCAGTGCCAAACACTCAAACAGAACATGTCTTCTGACCCCTTTCTTTCCAGTCCTGATGAAGAGCCTTGGCCCAAATCATCAACTGCTTATTCCTCTCCATTGATGCCACCTGACCTGCTGAGTTTCTCCAGAATTTTGTGTGAGTTACTCTGGATTTCCAGCAAATTTAGAATCTCTTGAGTTCAGGCTGATTCTATTTTGGGCAGTTTTAAAGTTCAACATTGCTAGCACAAAAGAGCAGGAATTTGTGTATCCTTTTCAAGAGGAAAGCTTTAGAAATACTTTTCATCTCCGCTTGATAATCATGAACTTTACTCTTATCCTTCTCCCCTCCCCTTTTCTTACCTCCTCACCTCCCCTTCCCATCTTCATTCCTGCCCTTTCTTTGCCCTCCTTTCCCCCTCACCCCCACCTCCACATTCCCTCCCCATCTGCTTCTCCAAACATCTCCCCCTCTTCTCTTCCATCTTGACCTTCTGCCAGTAAGACTACAATCACATTACTGTCTGCCCCAGATCATTTGTACAGGCATTCAGTAACTGAATAGCTTTGAACAAAATTCTACGCATCAAGATCCCTCCTTCCCCGAAATTGTTGGCTACAGGTCATCTCCACTGCACAAAGCTAGCATATTACATCCAGAATGATATTTGACCCCTAATAACTTCTGCTAAGCAAGTGTAAAATGAAACTGCTGTTGCCAATGGAAAATGAATGGAATTTCTTGGTTCATTTAATACATGACTCTTCATAATGGGTAGCTCCACACGCCCATATTTCTTAAGGGAAAACTTTCTCTGTTAGATGTGACTGAACGCACCCTGTATGTAAATCACCCATATCATTGCGACTAACTGGAAGTTTAAATCCAGCATCTTTAAGATTTAGTAAAGATAAAGATCAGCTTTATTGTCACATGTACATTGAAACAGTATACGTACACTGTACAGTGAAATGCATCAATTGCATCAATCAAATCAGTGAGGTTTGTGTTTGCAACATTTAACTTGTACTCGTACCTGTCTCCCCACCTGCTTAATCTGGCTTCTGTCCCCTTTCTTTCCAGTCCCCATGAATGGCCTCGACCTGAAATGTTGACTGTTTATTCCCCCATAGATACTGCCTGACTGCAGTAGATGTACAGTGTGCTGTGGGCTGTTGGTAACGTGTTATACACCTTGGCCCCAGAGAAACACCATTTTATTTGCCCGAATGATAATTCAACATGAACTTGCATCTGCTGAATTCCTTCAGCATTTTGTGTGTTGCTGGGGCTTAATAGCATACCCATGACCTACTAACCTGTACGTCTTCAGAATGTGGGAGCAAACCAAAGCACCTGGAGGAAACCCACACAGTTACGTAGAGAACATACAAACTCCTTACAAACAGCAACAGAATTGAACCCTATTGCTGGCACTGTACAGCACCACACTAACTGCTACACTTCCATGGCATCCTGGAAATTAGAAATGGTTACTGGTTCAAAATTAGTCAAAGGGTAACTGCTGACATTTACTCCATGCACACACAGCAATTTGACAGCTACTAACATGTCACATCTGGACCAAATTGTAAATGGATTATGATGATGCACTTTCTAAGCTTTACGTGTCCTCCCCAGGGTCCCATTCCTGGGGACTGCTCATAACCTACACAGTTCACAAGTCATTGCGGTAGCGTGACACTATTACAGCACCAGAAACCTGGGTTCAATTCCTACGCAGTCTGTAAGAGTCTGTACATTCTGCATCGTGTAGGTTAACTCTGAGGATTCTGTTTTCCCCCACATTCCAGAGTGGGTTAATTGGTCACATGGAAGTAATCGGGCGGTGAGGGCTCCTTGGGTCAGACAGGCCAGTTACTGTGTTATATCTCTAAGTTAAATAACTGCAACCCTGCCTTTAGCTCTGTGGGTGAATAAGCCCCATTTTTAGCTGCATTGGTATGAATGGATTTGAAAATCTCGGGATATCTGATTCCCCTTCCCCACGTGTTCCTTTCATTACGTACACCTTTGCACACACGCGCACACACACACGCGCACACACACACACACACACACACACACACACACACACACACACACACACACACACACACACACACACACACACACACACACACACACACGTCAAATTGGCCTTCAAAGGGGGAAAGAGAGTTTATCCATGGAGACAAATCAAAAGTTTCATTACAATGATTAGATTAAGTACAAATGACATCCCAGGCTGAGGTCCTGCTGCTGTGCACTAGTAATAAATTCCTGATTAGAATATCTCCTGAGCTTGCACTAAGAGCCATTCGCAACACTGGTTTTCCGGCAATGATGTGTGAAATTGCGAGATGCAAAGCCACAGTATTACCCTAATGAATGCAGTAGACAGGCTCATGGAGCTGCAGAATATTCAGCAATCACTTACAGCTGACCTACAGAGGGGAGGAGGCCTGGGTGTTTAAACCTGGAAATTGCAATGCTGCTATCAATTCCATCAGGAATTTCCAAGGCCACCAGGAAGCAAAATATTATAACATTAAAAATAAGTGTGTTAAAGAGGAACATAGACTCCAGCCACAGTTTGAAACCTGAAAACAAAGCATTTTTGAAGAGAATTTTGAAGGGGAAGATATGTTTCTGGCATTTAAAATTCATCGGTGACAATGGACCTTTTGGCCAAATTTCAAAAATTTCTTCAAAAATGTTTGCACTTGTTCTTTGAAAGATACTAAATTAGAATGCTCCAATTCTGTCAAATAATATTAAACTCTATCCTGGCACATGCTGGTTTCTATAAAATGCATGGCTGATTCCTGACAAAAATATAGACATTAGCATAAGCCATTCATGAATAAACAATCACACATTACTTATGCATCAAAATTATTACTGGGTGATGACTAACTCCTGAACTTTGCCTAGAAATGTGTTTCTGTTTTCTGTGCACCCTGAATAAAGCTTCTGTAGAGTGGTTCATTGCACACATTAAGGCACAGAATGATGAAGTTCCACCCATCTTGGACTTTACTCTTCTCCCCTCTCTCATAGAGCAGAAGATACAAAAGCCTGAAAGCACATACCACCTGGCTCAAGGACAACTTCCATCCCACTGTTATCAGACTCTTCATGGACTTCTTATATGATAAGACGGACCCTTTGGCCTCACAATCTACCTTTTTATGATTTTGCACTTCATTGTTTACTGGCACTACACTTTTTCCTCAGCTTTTAAACTTTTTGAAAGTTCCCCTATAACTCAGATTCTCAAGTCCCAGCAACATCCTTATAAATTTTCTCAGTACTAACAGGGAACTCTGTACTCCAGTCTGGAATCTGGAGCACCAGAATAAGATGTTAGAAGAGCAGGACATTGTTAAGACTGCGCTTGAAGTATCATTTACAGTTTTGGTCACCCTGCTATATCTTTAAACTAGAAAGAGTGCAAAAAAAATTTATGAGGATACTGCAAAAACTCAATGACCTGAATTAAAGAGAGAGGATGTTCAGGCTAAGACTTTATTCCTTAGATCATTGCAGATTAAGGGTGAGATATCAATATATAGAAGAGTATAAAATAATGAGGGTTATAGCCATTTTAGTCTTCCAAGGAAGGGAAACTAAAAACTAGAGAGTATAGGTTAAAGGTGAGAGGGATAAGATTTAGAAGGGACCTGAGGGGAAAATTCCTCATTTTGTAAGTATTTGGAATGAGCTGACAGAGGAAATGGAGAGTTCAGTGAATTGTACAATAAGTAAAGTGGGAACAAGTAGAAACTGTTGAAAGAAGGTCATCAGTTTGGTCTAGAATCAAAGTTCAAGTTAAGTTTATTATTATCTACATTAGACCATAAGATATAGGAACAGAATTAGGCTATTCAGCCCATCAATAAGTACATGCATGTAATGAAAAACTTACAACAGCATTACACTCACACAGCATCAGATACGCAATATTCACAAGATAAACACAATTAAACATAAATTATACAAAAAAGAACACTATTAGAACAAAAAAAAACAAAGATAGAAATGTAGAAACATAGAAACAGAAAACATACAACACAATACAGGCCCTTTGGCCCACAAAGCTGTGCTGAACATGTCCCTACCTTAAAACTATCTAGGCTTTACCCATAGCCCCCTATTTCTCTGAGCTCCATGTAGTCATCCAGGAGTCTTTTAAAAGATCCTATCATTTCTGCCTCCACCACTGCCACCGGCAACCCATTCCACACACTCACCACTCTGTGTAAAAACCTTACCCTGACATTCCTCTGAAACTACTTCCAAGCACCTTAAAACTATGCTTCCTCATGCTAGCCATTTCAGCCCTGGGGAAAAGCGTCTGACTATCCACACAATCAATGCTTCTCATTACCTTGTACACCTCTATCAAGTCACCTCTCATCCTCCGTCGCTCCAAGGAGATAAGGCCAAGTTCATTCAACCTATTCTCATAAGGCATGCTCCCCAATCCAAGCGATATCCTTGTAAATCTCCTCTACATCCTTTCTATGGTATCCAGAATAGTGAGGCGATCAGAATTGAGCACAATACTCCAAGTGGGGTCTGACTAGGGTCCTATATAGCTGCAACATTACCTCTCAGCTCTTAAACTCAACTCCACAGCTGATGAAGGCCAATGCACCCTATGCCTTCTTAACCACGGAGTCAACCTGCGCAGCAGCTTTAAGTGTCTTATGGACTCGGACCCCTAGATCCCACTGATCCTCCACACTGCCAAGAGTCTTACCATTAATGCTATATTCTGCCATCATATTTGACCAACCAAAATGAACTACCTCACACTTATCTGGGTTGAAATCCATCTGCCATCTCTCAGCACAGTTTTGCATCCTATCAATGTCCCATTGTAACCTCTGACAGCCCTCCACACTATTCACAACACCTCGAACCTTTGTGACATCAGCAAATTCACTAACCCATCCCTCCACTTTGTCATCCAGGTCATTTATAAAAATCACAAACACTAGGGATCCCAGAACAGATCCCTGAGGCACACCACTGGCCACCGGCCTCCAGGCAGAATACGACCCGTCTACAACCACTCTTTGCCTTCTGTGGGCAAGCCAGTTCTGGATCCACAAAGCAATGTCTCCTTGGATTCCATACCTCCTTACTTTCTCAATAAGCCTTGCATGGGGTACCTTATCAATGCCTTGCTGAAATCTCTACTTTCATCAATGTTCTTAGTCACATCCTCAAAAAATTCAATCAGGCTCATAAGGCATGATTTGTCTTTGACAAAGCCATGCTGGCTATTCCTAATCATATTCTGCCTCTCCAAATGTTCATAAATCCTGCCTCTCAGGATCTTCTCCATCAACTTACCAACCACTGAAGTAAGACACACTGGTCTATAATTTCCTGGGCTATCCCTACTCCCTTTCTTGAACAAGGGAACAACATCCACAACCCTCCAATCCTCCAGAACCTCTCCTGTCCTCATTGATGATGCAAAGATCATTGCCAGAGGCTCAGCAATCTCCTCCCTCACTTCCCACAGTAGCCTGGGGTACATCCCGTCTGGTCCTAGTGACTTATCCAACTTGATGCTTTCCAAAAGCTCCAGTCCACTGCAAGTCATCCCTACAATCGACAAGATCCTTTTCCATAGTGAATACTGAAGCAAAGTATTCATTAAGTACCTCCGCTATTTCCTAAGGTTCCATGCACACTTTTCCACTGTCACACTTGATTGGTCATATTCTCTCACATCTTATCCTCTTGCTCTTCACATACTTGTAGAATGCCTTGGGGTTTTCCTTAATCCTGTCCGCCAAGGCCTTCTCATAGCCGCTTCTGGCTCTCCTAATTTCATTCTTAAGCTCCTTCTTGCTAGCCTTATAATCTTCTAGATTCATATTGTAGACCAATGTGCTCAAAGTGGTCATAATGTTGCTATACTGAGGTAGTGATTAGGGTTCTGCGGGTTGGTTCAAGAACCTTAAGTGAAAGAGATTCTGCAAATGCTGGAAAACTTGAATAACTCACAAGATGCTGGCAGAACTCAGCACATCAGGCAGCATCAATGGATGGGAATAAATAGTCAATGTTTCATCAAGACTGGGGGAGAAGGGGGCTGAAGGCAAAATAAGAAGGTGGGGGGAGTACAAGCTTGCAGGCGTTAGGTGAAGCCAGGTGAGGGGGAAAGGGGATGAAGAAAGCCGCTGGGAGATGATGTGGAAGAGGTAAAGGACTGAAGAAGAAAGAATCTGATAGGGGAGGAGAGTGGAGCATGGAAGAAAGTGAAAGAGGAGGGCACCAGAGGGAGGTGAGGGGCAGGTGTGAAGAAGAGAAGGAGTGACAGGGGAGCCAGAATGTGAAATGGAATAAGAGAGAATGAAGGAGTAGGAGAATTCAAGAACTGAATGGTTGAAGGGAAGCAGCTGATCTTGAAACTGATGGTGTGGGACTTCAGGCTTCTATACCTCCTGCTCAGTGGTATCTGTGAGAAGATAGATGATAGATCTGTGGAGATCTGTGATCATAGATGTTGCCTTCTTGTGGCAGTGCCTCCTGTTAAGGTGATAGTGGGGAGGGATGTGCCTGTGATGTATCGCGCTAAGTCCACTACACTCTGTGGCTTCCTACTTTCCTGTACATTCAAATTGCCATACCAGACCAAGATGCAGTCGGTCGGTATACTTACAACAGTGCATCTGCAGAAGTCTGTAGATGTGGATTTAGATCTAGTACTTGAATTATTAGACCATAAGACATAGGAGCAAAACTAGGCACCTTGGCCCATCGTGTCTTCTCTGCCTTTCCATTATGGCTGCTTTATTATCCCTCTCACCCCATTCTCCTGCCTCCTCTACTAAACCCCAGCAAGTACAGGCCCACAGCTATCAAATGCTCCTCATACATTAAGTCTTTCATTCCCAGGATCATTCTTGTGCTATTTCTCTGGACCCTCTCCAATCCCAGCACATCTATACTTAGATAAGGGGACCAAAGCTGCTCTGAATACTGCAAGTGCAGTCTGACTGGTGTTTTATAAAGCCACAGCATTACATCATTATTGGAAGCAGGAGTTCCTAAACTCTGCCTTATGAGCTGGTTATGGAGCCAATGTGTAGGATTTAGCACCTAACCCCAAGACTAAAACTCCCCAAATACCAAATACTACACAAAAACACATTCAAAGCTCAATATCGACACCACATTCCATGATCAAAGAACTCTATCCTATTAACATTCACAGCATAGTTTAGAGAATTAAACACAGAATATAATGTTTTAAATTTCCCACTTGGCTCGATGTGTTCAAACAAAATACTTCCAAAAATAACAAGCTCTGCTCCTCTTGGCAAGGCGGTGTGTGCCAGGACCCACAGGAAGACAGCTAAATATGAAAAGATTCCATTCCCTTCCACCAAAATACGAATCTCTGAACAAGATACTGAAAACCAGCATCAACCAAAAAACCCAAATGTTTATATCAATAATTCACATGCAGGTAAACAGCATGCATCTACAACAACCATGTACATTTATATAGTGCCCTTCACAAACTGAAATGCACTCTTCTTCAAAAGTGCTCATGTATTCTAACAACACAAAGAGAGGCCATTTGGCCTTTCTACACAATGCTGGCTCATAAGGAACTAATCCCATCAATTCCATTCCACCTCTCTTTATAAACCTGAGGCACTGTCTTTTGAAGAAATCGCTGATGATGAAGAGGTTTCTGTCCATAATGGAGCTGGCTGAGACTACAAACCATCTGCAGCCTCGTTCTATCCAGTCAGAATGCTCTCCATGATAGATCTGTGGGAATAAGCTTGATTCTTCAGAGGCGTACCAAATCTCCTCAAGCTCCAAATGAAATCAGAATCAGGTTTAATAACACTGTGTATGTCATGAAATTTGTTGTTTAGCAGCAGCAAAACATTGTAATACAGTGCATAACAATTTAAAAAACCTATAAATTATGAAACCCCGCTGGTTTCCTTGGCTGTGTAAGTCTAGGGAAGACACTCTCCGATCCTGCCAAACCCATGAGATTGAGACGGCTCTCTCACCCCAAACCCTGGTTTGTGTGGATGCCGTGTAATCTGCAACCCTGTTACATTTCAGTGCCAAGAAACAACAGACAGCTCACTGTATATGATTAAAGTAACTATATTTATGAATCTTAGCTAGAAAGTTAGTAAGGGGCCCATTATAATTAAACAGTTGGACAAGTTGGAGCTCAACTCTTCCAAAGGTCACACATATTCACCAATCCTCTGTAGACCCCAGCACTTTGCTCCAATGAATCACGGTCCCCCCACCAGATCGAATCCTATGACCGGTTCTCTCCATTATCTTCTCTCTTCATCTCCTGCTGAACAAAGGACCCAGCTCACCGATGTCAGGCACACAACACAAAAACACACTCCCCTCATTGGACAGCTTGCATTGCAAAGCCCCATTATCTCTAACCATAATTCAAACACGGCTTCTACAGAAAGACCATTATGTTAGCAGTGAAACCTTACCCAGGGTGATACAATTGCAATAAGAAGAATATATATTTTAAAAATAAATTAAATAAGCAGTGCAAAAAGAGAGGAAAAAATAGTGAGGTAGTGTTCATAGTATTTATTGTCTGATGGTGGAGGGAAGAATCTGTTCCTGAAACATTGAGTTTCAGACCCCTGTATCTCCTCCTTGGTGGTAGCAATGAGAAAAGGGTATGCTCTGGGTGATAGAGGTCCTTAATGATGGATGCTGCCTTTTTGAGACATTGCCTTTTGAAGGTGTCCTCAATGCTGGCGAGGTGTGTGCTCATGATAGAGCTGGCTGAGTTTACAACTTTCTACAGCTTATTCCAAGCCTGTGCAGTGTCGCCTCCATACCAGACAGTGATGCAACAAGTTAGAAAGCTCCCTATGGTAAATCGGTAGAAATTTGTGAGTGTCTTTGGTGATATATCAAATCTCCTCAAATTCCTAATGGAATATAGCCACTGTTGTGCCTTCTTTGTAATTGCATCAATATGTTAGGCCCAGGATAGATCTTCACAGATGTTGGCACCCAAGAATTTGAAGCTGCTCACTCTTTCCACTGCTGATCCCTCAGTGAGGACTGGTATGTGTTCCCTCAACATCCCCTTCCTGAAGTTCACAATCAACTCCTTGGTCTCACTGACACCGAGTGCAAAGTTGTTATTGCAACAGTAATCAACCAGATCTCACTCTGGTAGGCCTCCTTGTCACCATCTGAAATTTTGCCACCAACAGTTGGGCCATCGGCAAATTTATAGATGATGTTTGTGCTGCACCTAGCCTCACGTTCATGGATGTAAAGGGAGTTGAGCAGTGGGCTAAGCATGAATCCTTGTGGTGCACCAGTGTTGACTGTCAGTGAGGAGGTCTCCCAGTGAGGAAGTCAAGGATCCAGTTGCAAAGGGAGATACAGAGGCCTAGGTTCTGGAGCTTTTTGATTCGAACAGTGGGTATGATTATGTTAAAAACTGAGCTGTAAGCAATAAAAAGCAACCTGACATAATATTACTATTGTCCAGGTTATCCAAGGCCGAGTGGAGAGCCAGTGAGATTGCATCTGGTGTAGACCCACTGTGGCGATAGGCAGGTCTAAGTACTTAATCAGACAGGAGTTGATTCTAGCCATTACCAAAGCGCTTCATCACAGTAGATGTGAGTGCCACTGGCCGATAGTCATTGAGGCAGCTCACCCTGCTCTTCTTGGGCACTGGTATGATTGTCGCCCTTTTGAAGCAGGTGGGAACTTGCGACTGCAACAGTGAAAGATTGAAAAACCCTCGAATACTCCTGCCAGTTGGTGGGCACAGGTTGTCAGAGACCTACCAGGCACATCACCAGGGCCTGAAGCCTTGCAGGGGTTCACTTTCTTGAAAGATGTTCTGACTTTGGCCTCCGAGACAGAGATCACAGAGTTACCAGAACCTGCAGGGATTCATACAGGTGTAGTTTTATTCTCCCTTTCAAAGCATGCATAAAAGGTGTGGAGCTCATCTAGGAGTGAAGCATTGCACCCTTTTATGATGTTAGGTTTCACTTTGTCGGAAGTAATGCCTGAAAACCTGCCAGAGTTAACGTGCATCCTATTCCTCAATGGATAGAACCAATGCACAACCTTTTCCTCAGTTAGCAAGACCAAGGAGCTGATTATTGACTTCAGAGAAAAGAAACCAGAGGTCCATATGCCCATTCTCACTGAAGGATCAGAGGTGAAGAGGGTCAGCAACTTTTAATTCTTCAGTGTTATTATTTTGGAGGACCTGTCCTGGGCCCGGCACGTAAGTGCAATTATGTAGAAGGCACGGCAATACCTCTGCTTCCTTAGGAGTTTGCAAAGATTGCAGAGGTTTGAGATGTCAGAGGGCAGATGTGAGTGCAGTTGCCATGACTTGGGAGAAGGAAACTGAAAGGTCTGAAGGTAAATAAGCCACCTGAACCAGATGGTCTATACCCCAAGGTTCTGAAAGAGGTGGCTGAAGAAATTGTAGCAGTATTACTAATGATCTAGAGGACCCAGAGGATGGGAAAACTGCAAATATCACTCCACTTTTCAAGAAGAAAGGGAGGCAGATGAAAATAAATTATAGGCCAATTAGTCTGACCTCAGTGGTGAGAAGATGTTGGAGTCGATTATAAGGATGAGGTTTTGGGGAACTTGGATGCACATGATAAAATAAGCCAAATAGGGAAAATCTTGCCTGCCAAATCTGTTGTAACTCTTTGAAGAAATAACAAGTAGTATAGACATAGTAGAATTGGTGGATGTTATGTCCTTGGATTTTCAGAAAGTCTTTGACAAGGTGCCATACAAGAGGCTGGTTAACAAGAGTTCATGGTGATACTAACATGGTGTATCTAACAAAAGATACTAACATGGATAGAGCAATGGCTGATTGGCAGGAGGCAAACAGTGGGAATAAAGCAATCATTTTCTGATTGGCTACTGGTGACTCGTAGTGTTACACAGGGATTTGTGTTGGGACCACTTCTTTTTACCTTATATGTCAATGATCTCAATTATGGAATTGATGGCTTTGTAACTAATTTTGCAGATGATATGAAGATAGGTGGAGGGGCAGGTAGTTTTGAGGAAGCAGAGAGGCTACAAAAGGACTTAGACAGATTAGGAGAATGGGCAAAGAGGTGGCAGGTGGAATGTAGTGTAGGGTATATGGTCATGCACTTTGGTAGAAGAAATAAAAGTATACACTATTTTCTAAAAGCTCAGAAAATTAAAAATCTGAGTTGCAAAGTGATTTGGAAGTCCTTGTGCAGGATTCCCTAAAGGTTAATTTGAAAGTTGAGCCAGTGGTGAGGAAGGTAAATGTAGTGTTACTATTGATTCCAACAGGACAAGAATATAAAAGCAAGGATGTAATGTTGAGACAATATAAGGCTCTGGCGATGCCTGACTTGAAGATTCTGAGCAGTTTTGGGTCCTTTATCTGTGAAAAGATGTGCTGACATTGGAGGGGGTTCAAAGAACATTCATGAAAATGATACTGGGATTGAAAGGCTAATCACATGACGAGTGTTTGATGGCTCTGGGCCTGTTATCACTACAATTCAGAAGAATGAGGGGGCTGTCATTGAAACCTAGTGGATGTTTCCTCGTCTAAGGCCAAAGGGCACAGCATCGGAATAGAGGGCTGTCCATTTAGAATAGAGATAAGGAGGAATTTCTTTAGCCAGAGTGGCTGTGGAGGCCAAGTCATTGGCTACATTCAAGGCAGATGCTGATAGATTCTTGATTAGTCAGGGCACGAAGGGATACAAGGAGAAGGCAAAAGACTGAAGCTGAGAGGGAAATGAATCAACCATGATGAATTGGCAAAGCAGACTTAATGGGCATAACTCTGCTCCTATTTCTTATCTTATATCTTAAAACTTTGACAAACTTCTATAGATGAGTAGTGAAGCATATATTGACTGGCTGAAACACAGCCTTGTATGGAAACATCAATGCCCTTGAATGGAAAATCCTACAAATGTAGTGGAGTCGGCACAGTCCATAACAGATAAAGCCCTCCCAACCATTAAGCACTTCTACATGAAACGCTGCCGCAGGAAAGCAGCATCCATCATCCGGGACCCTCAGAACATGTTCCCTTCTCACTGCTCCTATCAAGAAGAAGATACAGGATCCTCAGGATTCACACCACCAGGACAAGAACAGTAACTACCCTTCAACAATCAGATTCTTGAACAAAGGGGATAACTTCACTCAACTTCATTTGCTCCATAATTGAAATGTTCCCACAAGGAATGGACTTAAGTTCAAGGGCTCTTCATCTCATGTTCTTGATACTTATTGATTATTTACTTATTATGATTATTTCTTTCTTTTTGCATTTGCACAGTTAGTTATCCTCTGCTCGCTGGTTGAACACCAAAGTTGGGCAGTCTTTCATTGATTCTGTTATAGTTATTTAGATTTATTGAGTATGCCTGCAAGAAAATGTATATGGTGGCACATATGTACTTTGATAATAAAAGCACTTTGGACTTTTGAACTTTGAAACATAGCCACAGGTGTGACATCTTTATATACATAGGTGAGATATTGACACCCAGGAATTTGAAACTGCCCAACTCTTCCACTGCTGACCCCTCGATAAGGACTTTGTGTATTCCTTCATTTCAAAGGCGTATGGGTTAGGGCTAGTGAATGACGATAGTTGCAGGCTGCTTCCAGCACATCCTCGGGCTGTGTCATTGACTCTAAGTGGCACATTTCACTGTATGTTTCAACCTACATGTGACAAATAAAGCTGATCTCGTTATCTCATTAATTCCTCTCCCCACCACAGATGCTGCATAACCCACTGAGTTCTTCCAGCAGATTGCTTAATGCCTTTCCATATGCGTCTGCTGTGGAAATCAGACAGGTAGCCGGTATCTGCAGACGTTGAAGACACATCAGCAAGCAGCTCCAGTGAACTCCAGACTGGGTTTGAGATAGTCTCTTCCCTGTCTTTTTCTCATTCAGATAAATCAGGATGGAGTTAATAGCAAGTACCGTAATCCTTTCTAGAGGCAGAAGGAAAAGAAACCTGAGGACACGGATTTAGGATAATTATCAGAAGAGTCACTGGGGAGAAGAGAAATTATTTAATTATGCTGCCTGAGAGGACCCCACAAGCATATTTACTCACAGATCTTATGAATTAACTTGGACGTTGTGCCTGTTAGAGCTACTGTCTCACAGTTCCAGTGACCCAGGTTTGATTCCGACCTCTAGTGCTGTCTGTGTTGAGTTTGCATGTTCGCCCTGTGACATTGTTTGTTTCCTCCAGGTGTTCCAATTTATAATCATTCAGCACGAAGACAGGCCCTTTAGCCCATCTTACGGAAAGGCATTGCTGAAGCAGCTGACAGAATGGCCTAACTGAATTATTGGCCTTTATTAGTTGGGGGAACTTTATTACTTCATAAGGAACATAAGAAATAGGAGCAGGAGTAGGCTATCTGGCCTGTCGAGCCTGCACCGCCATTCGGTAAGATCATGGCTGATGTGGCCATGGACTCATCTCCACCTATCTGCCTTTTCCCCAGAACTTCTACAATGCAAAAATCTCTCCAACCTTGTTTTAAATATATTTACTGAGGTAGCCTCCACTGCTTTATTGGGCTGAGAATTCCACAGATTCACCACTCTCTGGGAAAGTAGTTCCTCCTCATCGCCATCCTAGATCTTCTCCACCACATTTTGAGGCTATGTCCCTTAGTTCTAGTCTCACCTACCACTGGAAATAACTTTCCTGCCTCTATCTTATCTATCCCTTTCATAATTTGATATGTTTCTATAAGATCTCCGTTCAGTCTTCAGAATTGCAGTTCACGAGTTAGAAGGTAATGTTGCAGCTTTAAAAAGCACTGATTAGACCACACTTGGATTATTTTGTCTAGTTCTGGTCACCTCATTATAGGAAGGATGTGAAAGCTTCAGAGAGAGTGCAGGGATTTACAAGGAGCTGCCTAGGTTAGAGAGCATGTCTTTTGAGGATATTGAGCAAGATAGGGCTTTTCTCTTTAGAGTGGAGGATGAGACATGTACAAGGGGTATAGATAGAGTGGAAAACAGCGCCTTTTTCCCATGGCAGAAATGGCATAATTTTAAGATGATTGGAGGAAAGTATAGGGGGGTGTCAGAAGCAGATTTTTTTACACAGAGTAGTGGATATATGGAAAGTGACGTGAAGGGTGTTGCTAGAGGCAGATAAGTTAGGGGCATTTAAGAAACTTTCAGATCTGATAGTCTCATTCATTATATCCTTGGTGGTTGTTGGATCAAATCCCCAGCTTTCCAAATGGCAGAGCTGGGAAGTATTGGAGTTTAGTGAGAAAGGTTTCTGGGTGGGCATGATATCAAAGGCGCCTCTGTCGACAGCTCGTGTGAAGCAGGGAATGGAGCAGCAAAAAAGGATCTTTTCACTCTGAGTCTTTACAAGACAAATTAAGGATTAGCAGCTTTACAGCTTCAACAAAGCCCTTCTCCATCACACCTGCTTGTGCCAACAGCAGGCATCCAATAGCTCATTGCTATGGTTACAGAGGAGAATTTCCTATCTTGCAAGTGTGCGCAGTGGCAAGGAAGCAAGGACAAGCTCACAGATCTCTGTAGTGATACAACCCCACCAAATTCATCTGGGAGCCCCGTCCCTGCACACAGACACAGCCCTCCTGATCTCGCATTACCCACACCAGCTAGATTCCAGTGAAACCCAGTGTCTGGAATTGTAGTCAGGAGACCTTGGCCATTCAGCCCATTATGCCTGGGGCCAGCCCACTGAAAACACTCCACTTTTGAGAATACAGGCCAGCACGTCATGCAAGCCAGCTTCCCCTCCATTGATTCCGCCAATGCTTTCGGTAAAGCAGCCAGCATAATTAAGGACCCCTCCCAGCTACATCATTCTCTCATCTCCCCTCTCCCATCAGGCAAATTACACAAACCTTGAGAAAACATACCAGCTCCTGTCACACTATTAAATATCAGACAATTAAATAGATCCCTAGTATGATAATTGAAACTCTTGCAGGATAGAAAATACTGGTCGTCTCACAGTCTGTCTTGTTATGATCCTGTGCTTTATTACCTACTTTCACTGCACTTTCTCAATAGGTATAACACTTTATTCTGTATTATTATTGTTTTACCTTGATCGACCACAATGCACTGTGTAATGAATTGAGCTGTATCAATGGTGTGCAAGATGAGATTTTCTTTGCATCTCGGTACTTTTGACAATACTAGACCAATTACCAATCACCAGACTCAAGGAAAGCTTGATCCTTGGCATGGGAGCATAGGCAGGATCCATACAGACAGAAATCTGACTACAAATGCACGGTTCCTATGATTGTCCAATAGCAGGTATTGTTTATGAACCTTCAGCATAACTGATGGCTGATTCAGACCAAAATGGTCAATGATCTTAATACATTACATTAAACAATTCAGCAAGATTTCAGATCGGCTTGAAAAAGTATAAACTCTAGGGTAAGGTCAAGCACCTTCGCTCTGTCTGCCATAAAAAGTGTGAATTCCAAGTGGCCTCCCATTTCAACTCAGTCTCCCATTCCCATTCTGACTTTCCTGTCATAGCCTCCTCCACTATTGCTACAATGAGGCCACTCTCAGGTTGGAGGAGCAACACTTCATATTCCATCTGGATAACCTCTGACCTGATGGCACGAACGTCCATATAACCATATAACAATCACAGCACGGAAACAGGCCATCTCGGCCCTCCTAGTCAGTGCCGAACTCTTAATCTCACCTAGTCCCACCTACCCGCACTCAGCCCATAACCCTCCACTCCTTTCCTGTCCATATACCTATCCAATTTTACCTTAAATGATACAACTGAACTGGCCCCTATTACTTCTACAGGAAGCTCATTCCACTCAGCTATCATTCTCTGAGTAAAGAAATACCCCCTCGTGTTTCCCTTAAACTTCTGCCCCCTAACTCTCAAATCATGTCCTCTCGTTTGAATCTCCCCTACTCTCAATGGAAACAGCCTATTCACGTCAACTCTATCTATCCCTCTCAAAATTTTAAATACCTCGATCAAATCCCCCCTCAACCTTCTACGCTCCAATGAATAGAGACCTAACTTGTTCAACCTTTCTCTGTAACTTAAGTGCTGAAACCCAGGTAACATCCTAGTAAATCGTCTCTGCACTCTCTCTATATATCTGATAACTTCTGGTAATTTCTTCCCTATAGCCCCTTCTTTTTTTCCATTCTCCATTCTGGCTCCCCACTTTGTCTCTTCTCTTCTTAACTGTCCATCATCTCCCTCTGGTACCCCTCCTCCTTCCCTTTCTCCTACGGTCCGCTCTCCTCTCCTATCCGATTTATTTTTCTTCTGCTCTTTAACTCTTCCACCTATCACATCTCAGCTTCTTATATCATCACCCCTCCCCATCCGCTTTCCTCCTCACCTGGTTTATGCAATTACTTTCCAGCTTATACTCCTTTCCCTCCCCCACCTTCTTATTCTGGCTTCATCCCCCTTCATTTCCAGTCCTGATGGTCTCGACCTGACACAACACCTGCATCGTTTGTGCGGTTCTCAAAATTTCCAGGATCTGCAAAAACTCATGTTTGTGAATAACTTTTAAAGTCATGTAGCATGGAAACAGGCTTTTCGGCCCAATTCATCCATGCTGACCATCTAAGCTAAATCTATTTGCATAATTCACACCCACCAGAGTGGAGAATCTGGTATTTACATGCTATGCAGACATATCATTCCATACATAAGTACACCAAGATGTGATTAAATGACGAGCTTTCTTAAACCTCCTCTTTATTGCCTGTGGCATCTTGCCAACAATAGATAGGAAATCAAATGCTTTCTAGTTCACAAGCACAAGAGATACTGTAGATGCTTGAAATTTTGAGTGACATACACACAAGCCCCCTTCCTTTCCAGTCCTGATGAAGGTCTTGGACAAAACGTCCTCTGTTTATTCCCCCCTATAGATGTTTCCTGACCTGCTGTGTTCCTCCAGCATTCTGTGTGTGTTGCTCTGGATTTCCAGCATCTGTACAATTACTTGTGTTTATAAACTCTGGGCTTCCTCTGTTTAATGGACAGTGATGAAGTGCTCTGGTGATTAGCTCTGTGTATGTACGCAGTTTGACACTGCCTGTGAATATCTTGCTGCAGCTGTTCATTTATTTCAGCTTCACCTTTGCTTTCCTCAAAGGCAAAAGGGTGAAGAGCGAGAGCAAAGTGGCACGGGTCCTGTCTGCAAACCCACATCGAGAGCTATTTATAACGCTTAATCTTGCTTGCGAAAGCGATTTCAAAATTCCCACATGCTTTTCCAGTTTGGAGCTGCAAAGATGTTCATTGCTAGATCAAAGGAAGTCTTTGCCAAATGGAGATTAACACATTAAGGGAACCATGAATCCCACACTTTTATTCATTGCAATTTCAAAAGCTGTCCTTGACAATGGAGCATAACCAAACAGGGTCAGTAATTTAGAACAGTACAGCACAGTACAGGCCTTTCGGCCCACAATATTGTGCTGGCTTTTTGACTACTGTAAGATGAATCAACACCTTTCTACATAGTCCTCCATTTTTCTATCATCTATGCACTTATCTAAGAGTTTCTCAAATGCCCCTAATGTATCTGCCTCTCCCACCTTCACTGACTGTGTGTTCTATCCACCTAACACTCTCTTCGAAAGAATCTGCCTCTGACATCCCTCTTATATTTTCTTCCAGTCACCTTAAAATTATGGTCTTATTGTCTTATAAAGGTGTAGAAGGATATGGGATTAAAGTGGGCAAATGGGATTAATGTAGATGGGCAGAAAGCACAGCATGGACATGATGGGCCAAAGGGCCTACTTCTACACTGTGTGACTCGACAACTCAAACACTCGTGGGCTAAGCTTGGGTTTCTGGGCCGGTGATGTTCCTCCACTCACTAGGTTCAAGCTGCTTAGAGTGACGTTAGCATCCTTCACATTTCCTCAGAGTGCAATGAAGACTACAGTCACCATATGGGAAATTATAATTGCAGAATCACCTCCTGCCAACATATACCCCAGCGCATCGCTAAATAAACACGGTCTGCCACTGAGACACCTCGAACCAATGCTGCTAGCTTGAATAAACACTTAAACTTTGAGAAGAAACTGGGATGATAGGGATTTGGGAATCAATTATTTCAGGATAAATGTAAGTAAGTAAGACATAGGAGCGGAGTTAGGCCATTCATCCCATCAAGTCTGCTCTACTATCTCATCATGGCTGGATTATTATTCCCCTCAACCCCATTCTTCTGCCTTCTCCACACACCTTTTGACACCCTGACTAATCAAGTACCTATCAACCTCCGCCTTAAGTACACCCAATACCTTGGCCTCCACAGTCATCTGTGGCAATGAATTCCACAGATCCACCACCCCCTGGCTAAAGAAATTTCTCCTCACCTCTGTTCTAAAAGGACATCCTTGCATTCTGAGGCTGTGCCCTCTGGTCCTAGACACTCCCAACAAAAGGAAACATCCTCCCCATGTCCACTCTGTCTCGGCCTTTCAATATTCAGATTTCAACCAAAGTATTGAGTTCATCTGTGCAATGAATCTTACAGAAGATACATACCTGGGAAATACACACAAAATACTCGAGGAACTCAGGTGGGTGTTTCAGACTGAAGGGTCTTGGTGCAAGTCATTCACTGTTTATTCCCTCCCATAGATGCTGCCAGATTTGCTGAGTCTCCTGGAGTATTTTGTGTGTGTTGCTGAGGCTTTCCAGCATCTGCAGAACCACTTATGTTTGGGATACGTACTCGACCTAAGACCCGAGAACACCTAGAGGACACCCAAGCAGTCACGGAGAGTACGTGTAAACTCCACACAGACAGGATGCGGGGCTGGCACAGTAGTACAGTGTTAGCGCATCACTTTCCAGCGCTCGCAATCACTGATCAGGGTTCAATTCCCGCCCGCTGTTTGTAAGATGTTTGTACATTCTCCCCATGACCACGTGGGTTTCCTCTGAGTACTGCAGCTTCCTCCCACATTCCAAAGACTCTAGTGAGTTGTGGACATCCTATGTTGGTGCTAAAATTGTAGCAACACTTGTGGGCTTATCCATAAGATAAGGATGCATAGAGTTGGGGGTGATGTATTAGCATGGATAGAGGATTGGTTAACTAATATAAAGCAGAGAGTTGGGATACATGGGTGTTACTCTGGTTGGCAATCAGTGGTGAGCGGTGTGCCACAGGGGTCGGTGTTAGACCCACAACTGTTCGCAATATACATTAACGATCTGGAAGAGGGGACTGAGTGTATTGTATCTGAGTTTTCTGATGATACTGAATTGATTGAAAAAGCAAATTGTGCAGAAGATACGGAGAGTCTGCAGAGAGCTATCGATAGGTTAAGTGAGTGGGCAAGGGTCTGGCAGATGGAGTACAATGTTGGTAAATGTGAGGTCATCCACTTTGGAAGGAAAAATGAAAGAGCAGATTATTATTTAAATTGTAAAAAATTGCAGCATGCTGCTGTGCAGAGGACATGTAAGTGCTTGAGCATGAATCACAAAAGGTTGGTTTGCAGGTGCAGCAGGCCGTCAAGAAGGCAAATGAAATGTTGGCCTTCATTGCTAGAGGGATCGAATTTAAGAGCAGGGAGGTTATTGTGCAACTGTACAGATTAATGGTGAGGTCACACCTGGAGTAGAGTGTGCAGTTTCTGTCTCCTTACTTGGAGAAGGATATACTGGCTTTGGAGAGGAGGTTCACCAGGTTGATTCCAGAGATTAGGGGGTTAGACTGTGAGGAGAGATTTAGTCACCTGGGACTGTACTCGCTGGAATTCAGAAGAATGAGAAGAAATATTATAGAAACATATAAAATTAAGAAAGGGTCGATTAGATTGAGGCAGGAAAGTTGTTACCACTGGTAGGTGAGACTAGAATTAGGGGACATAGCCTCAAGATTCAGGGGAGTAGATTTAGGATGGAGATGAGGAGGAACTGCTTTTCCCAGAGAGTGGTGAATCTGTGGAATTCTCTGCCCAATGAAGCTGTGGAGACTGACTCAGTTAATATAGTTAAGACCAGATAGGATGGATTTTTGCATAGTAGGGTTATGGGGAAAAGGCAAGTAGGGTGGAGATGAGTCCATGGCCAGATCAGTCATGATCTTATTAAATGACGGAGCAGGCTCAACGGGCCAGATGGCATACTCCTGCTGCTATTTCTTATGTTCTTATGAATATTAAATACACAACAGTAGGAAGTATCGACAGAGCCTGACAGGGTAAGTAAGATCTGTTTCCATTTGCAGATTGGATCAGAACAAGGAGTCATCATTTCAGAATCACAAT
The DNA here is from genome assembly GCF_030144855.1 of Hypanus sabinus. NCBI lineage: Eukaryota > Metazoa > Chordata > Chondrichthyes > Myliobatiformes > Dasyatidae > Hypanus > Hypanus sabinus. Next base: position 117,325,469 of record NC_082713.1, on the reverse strand, counting down.
CGCATTCAGAATCAGATTTATTATCATTGACATCCATTGTGAAAATTGTTGCTCTGTGTCAGCAGTACAGAAGATATAAAAATTATTATAGATTACAAAAATAAATACTGAAAAATACGTTTGTACAAATAATGAGACCATGCTCATGGTTTCATGGAGCATCCAGAAATCTGATGATGGAGTGGATGATACTCCTAAAATGTTGAGTGTGGGTCTTTAGGCTCTGTACCTCCTCCTCAAAAGTAGTAACAAGAAGAGAGATTTTTAAAGGTGTCTTCAATGGTGCAGTGAGTTGTACCCATGATGGAGCTGGCAGGGTCTACAGCCCTCTACAGTCTCTTTTAAACCTGTGCACTGGAGCCTCCAAACCACCACTGGTCAGAATGTTCTCCATCATACATCTGTAAAAATTGGGAAGAGTCTTTGTTGACATACTAAGCCTCTTTAAATCCTAATGACGTATAGTCACCAGTGTGCCTTCTTTTTGATACATCAGTGTGTTGGGCCCAGGGTAGATCTTTGGAGATGTTGATGTCCAGGATCTTGAAGCTGTTCACCCATTCCTCTGCTGACCTCCCAATGAGGAATTGTGTGTGTTCTCTCGAATTCCCCCAAATGAGGTCCACAATCAATTCCTTAATCTTACTGATGCTGTGTCCAAGGTTGCATCTGGGACACCTCTCATTCAGCTAATCCATCTCACTACTAACGCCTCCTTTTTACCATCTAAAATTCTGCCAACAACAGTGGTGTCATCAGTGAATGTATTGATGTTGTTTATGCTGTGTCTGGCAACACTATCATGAGTATAGAAAGAGTAGGGCAGTGGGCTAAGCACGCCTTATTGAGATTCGTCTGTGGTGATTGTCAACAAGGAGGAGGTACCAGATACCTAGATAAATATTGTAGGATTTCTAAATATAATTGGTGACCATTTTAACCATTAAAAAAAAATCTTCTATTAGTTTTGATCAACACACACAAAATGCTGGAGGAGCTCAGCAGGCCAGGCAGCATCTTTAATTTTGATGTATTTTTTTAAATTAACAGTGCAAAAACTGCATGAACCCAGAATCTCACTCATTTATGTCAGTGAAATATGGGTCATAATTACTTTAGGTAAGTCTGTCTAAAGAACTTTCATTGATTGGTTGCATTAAAAAAGAATAAGAGAATTGAACTAGGTGGGAGATAAAGATGATCTCAGTGAGACTATTGTCTGTGATGTTGTAAGAACAATGAGACAAAGCCATCAATTAGCACTAACGACAATTGAGAAAAGAACAGCCTTTGATAAGCAGTAGCTAATTGGTGGGAGCTACCTTGTCAGCATTTGGTATTGTCATCATACTGTAAACCCATTAAGCAAAGCTAAGGAATGACAAGATAATTTTTCTCTTATTGATCGCCACGAAGGTTCTGTCTTTTGGTGGGAAAAGTGTCTGCAATGAATATCAGCAAGAAAGGATGACGGCCAGAAAACGGGTGGGAATGCTGCCACAAGAAAGCATAATCCACCATCAAGGACCCGTACCACCCAGGACATGCTCCCTTCTCATCAGGAAGGAGGGAGATACAGGAGTCTTAGATCCCACAGTCCCACATCACCATGATCAGGATCTGTTCTTACCCCTCAACCACCAGGCTCCTAACCTGACATGTATAACTTGCACTCACCTCAATTCTGAACTGATTCCACAACCTATGACTCACTTTCAAGGACTCTACAACTCAAGTTCTCTGTGTTATTTATTTCCTACTTTGTTTTTATTATTTTTAATTTTTATTGTATTTGCACAGTTTGCACATTAGGTGTTTGTCAGTCTTTGTGTGTAGTTTTTCATTGGTGCTATTGTACTTTGTTCTATCATGGATGCCTACAAAAATGAATCTCAAGGTAGTAGATGTTGACAAATACGTATTTGATAATAAACTTACTTTGAGCTTGGGTGAGGGAAAGGAAATTGATGGAGAGAACAACACACTCAAAATGCTAGAGGAATTCAGCAGGTCAGGCAGCAGCTATGGAGGAGAATAAACAGTCTAAGTTTCAGGCAAGACCCTTCCTCAGGGCTGGAAAGAAGGGGGCAGAAGCCGGAATAAAGAAGTGGAGGGTGGGAGGGGAAGGAGTACAAGCTGTCAGGTGATAGGTGAGACAAGTTGCCAGGAAGGACACATGACTGTGGTAGTAAGTCTGAGTGAGTACATGGTTGAAGAGTAAGAGGATAGCAGAGATCACGGGGGGGGGAGGAGGCGGGAGGGCAGTGAGAGAGGGTCTCACTGAACACCAGTCAAAAAGAAAATTTAAACTTCTTCAGGATAGGCATCACACAAAGAAACATCACAGTGAAGCAGGAAATAATCTTGGCGTGAATGTCTGACCTGCTGAGTTCATCCAGCATTTTGTGTGTTTTGATCTGGATTTCCAGCATCCTCAGAATCTCTTGTGTTTTTGACAGAGTGGAAGGAGGGGAAAGATTGATAGTGCAGTGCAAGACACTGCAGAGACACCACAAAACTATTTCTATTGCATAGAAATCTGAAGAGATTCAGCAAATGCTTGAAATCCAAAACAACATCCACACAGTGCAGAAGGAGCTCAGCAGGTCAGGCAGCACCTGTGGAGAGGAATAAACAGTGGACATTTTGGGCTGAGACCACTTCTCTCCCTTCCCTTGTTTCCATTTTTCAATTCCCCATTCTGGTTCCCCCTCACCCCTTCTTTTCTCCTCACCTGCTCATTGTCTTCCTCTGATGCCCCTCCTCCTTCCTTATCTCCCATAGTCTACTATCAAATTCCTTCTTCAACCTTTCACTTCTTCCACCTACCATCTCCCAGCTTCTTACTTCATCCCCCCTCCCCAACTTTCCAGTCTTCCCCCTCACCTGGTCTCACCTATCACTTGCCATCTTGTACTCTTTACCTCCCCTCGCCTTCTTAATTTGCCTTTTGTTCCCCCCCCCAACTTTGTCTCCAGCCCTGATGAAGGATCGTGGCCCGAAAAATCAACTGTTTCTTTTTCCTCCATAGATGCCTCCTGACCTGCAGAGTTTCTCCAGCATTTTGTGTGTTCTGCTTAAGAGAAAAGCGTGGTTTTCTGAAATTATCAAAATTGGCCTTGAGTCCCAATATGAATCCAAAAATGAATGGGACAGGGACAAGAGAGAAACTAACTGGCAGCACTGATACAGTGGAATGGGACTGTCTGGATTGATTTACCGGGAGCTAGGATAGACACAGTGGATAAATGATCTCCCTTCTTGTAATATTTCTATTCTGCTATCCACCATCAAGGGCATATATACACAAGAGTGCTGGAAAAAGATCATGAAGGATCCCACCACCCTGCTGTATGTCTCATTCCCACCAGGGTGTAGGCTATCTCCACCAACTAACCCACCCCATCACAGCCTCAACTAATTTATCAGTTCCTGTCAAAGTCTCCTTACATACAACGACTGCTGTGCCTAGCATCACTTTATGGATGTACAATCAATCTATGTGGGAATGCTATCCATCTAAAATGCTATTATTTGCATTTTTTTTCTAATATGTTCTTTAACTTCATGTGTTTTTTTTATATGCTGAATCAGATCCGGAGTAAGTTTTTTTCATTCTCCTTTACATTTATATACTGGAAATGACATGAAGCATTAAACAATTAAACAATTTACTGCAACAAGAAAGGTCAGAACTATAGACAAGGCCACCGTATAGCTACACCAAAGTAATGCAAAATGCTCCCACCTGTGTCTTATTTTTTACATTGTAAAAATGTGAATACTTCATTGACAGATAAACCCTTGGGCTCACAATGAAAGGAATGTAAATGGTGCTATGGAAACGTAAAAACAAGAGATTTTGCAGATGCTGAAAATCCAGAGTGACACACATGAAATGCCGGAGGAATTCAGCAGGTCAGGCAGCACCTATACGGAGGGGAATAAACAATCGACATTTCAGGCTGAGACCCTTCACCAGGAGTGAAAACAAAGGGGGGAAAAGCCTGGAAATGGAAACCTATTTCTGTGTTTTAGTTGTGGTAACGGGAAAGGCTAACATAAAACACAGTGGGAGTATAAAGTCCAATGGAATAGTGGAATGAGGATCTCAGCCTGAAACATTGACTGCTTGTTCCTCTCAATAGATAATTCCTGACTTGCTGAGTTCCTCCAGCATTTTATATATGCTGCTCAAGATTTTCAGGATTTGCAGAAATCTCTTGTGTTTATGGGTAAATACGGATTGGTCTTCTTGTCCGTCTGGAAGTTTTTTTTCTGTCAACTTCCCTAAAGCACAGAGGCATCAAACAGAAGATGATTCCAGTGGCCTCAAGGATAAAGCATCTGCAGGATCTTGAGAACAGCTGTGCCAGAAGACACTTGTCATCCAAATTATAGTGTTGGCTGTTGTTTATAATATGAGGAACGTGTTAATGGTGCATACAGGGAACAAAGACTGTGCGAATGAAAGATTAGGATTGTCACTGAATGAATGGGACAGTTTAGCTATTCTGTTCACCTCACTGTTGCCAGGGAAAACATTTTACAGGGTGGAATTTACTTCACAGAACTCTCAAGGAATCGCATCGACATTTCCATCTAGTTTACCTTGAATTTAACTTGGATTTATTGAACTCAAACTTCCTTACTTATTATTAGTGCAGGAGAAATACAGGAACTAGATGTGAAAATATATCCTCTTTATAACACTGAAATTATTGTTATTTCTTCTTACAGTTTTGAATGGAAATATATCGGGGATTGCACAGTAGTGTGGTGCTTAGCGTGATGCTTTACAGAGCCTGAGATCATGATCAGGGTCCAATTCCCGTTGCTGTCTGCCAGGAGCTTGCACATTCTCCCCATGACCCTGTGGGTTTTCTCCGGATTCTCCAGTTTCTTCCCACATTCAAAAGATGTATGGTCAGGGTTAATGAGTTGTCGGCATGCTATGTTGGCGCTTGAAATGTGGTGACACTTGTGGACTGTCCCCAGCACGTCCTTGGACTGTGTTGGTTGTTGAAACAAACAACATATTTCACTGTATGTTTTGATGCTTCGATGTATATGTGACAAATAAAGCTAATCTTTAAAGAAAACCTTTACCTTTAGAGTCCAGTGCAATCTTAGTAAAAAGTCCATAAAATATTTTCACTTTGAATCAGGACTGGCGGAAGTAGCTCGACACTAGTGTGGAAGCCACCACAGAATTGTTCCGATTCTGAAGGGAGTTTGATTGCCAAGTTCAGACATTCATGAGATGTTCTAGGATTGAGCATGATGGATTTGAGGGGCCAGCACACTGGTGATTCTCACCACATCATTCACCTTGATTAGACCATAAGGCATAGGAGCAGAATTAGGCTATTCGGCCAATTGAGTCTGCTCTGCCATTCGACCACAGCCAATTTATGATCTCATAACCCTATTCTCCTGTCTTCACCACCAACCTTTGATACCCTACCAAACAAGAACGTATCAACCTCCACTTTTAAATATATCCAATGACTTGGCCTCCACAGCGATCTGTGGCAATGAATTCCACCAATTCACCACCCTCGGGCAAAAGAAATCCTTCCTCATTTCTGTTCTAAAGGGATGTCCTATTATTCTGAGGCTGTGCCACCTGGTCCTAGACTCCCCCACTTGATGCACCATGCTCAGGTAATATTTGCACCAACAGCACAAATCAGAATCTACCCCAGTGAGTTTTTAAAGAGGCCAAAATACACCTAGTGGCCACTTTATTAAGTACACCTGTACACCTAAATATCTAATCAACCAATCATGTGGCAATGGCTTAATGCATAATAGCATGTAGATTTGGTGAAGAGTTTTAATTGTTGTTCTGACCAAACATCAGAATGGGGAAGAAATCCGATCTAAGTGACTTTAGCTGTGGAATGTTTGTTGGCTGTGGACAGGGTGTTTTAAGTATTCTCAAAACTGCTGATCTCCTGGGATTTTCATGCACAAGTCTCTGGAGTTTACAAAACAACTTCTTGTGAGCAGCAGTCCTGTAAGTGAAAGCGCCTTGTTACTGAAAGCGATCAGAGGAGAATGGGCAGACTGGTGCAAGCTGACAAGGAGGCAACACTTCCTCAAATTACAACACATTACAACAGTGGTTACCTAATAAAGTGGCTATTGACTGTAATTGTAAGCAGAAAGCTTATTTGAATGCTATAAAACCTTTACAACTTTATCAAAGATTTATTTCTATGCTGGGTTGTACATGTCCTGCTAAATCCAAGGCATGTTACCCGTCTTGGAAAGGACTCAAATTATTCAATGATTTGGAATTAAACAATTACCATCAGTAGCATCTGCACAGAGCATGAAGTAGATTTGAATTAACAGTTAAATCAAGCATATTCCAGATAAAATTGTGCACTTAGTATATGTAAATCAATAGGGAGCACTCATGTGAGTCTGTCTGTCCACCTGTGTTCATGTGTATGTACGTAGGTAGCTGATTCTTGTGTTTGTAACACACACAAAATGCTCGAGGAACCCAGTAGGTCAGAAAGGAATAAACGGTCAACTTTTGGGCTGAGACCCTTCATCAGGACTGGAAAGGAAGGAAGCGGAAGCCAGAATAAGTAAGTGGGGGAAGAAGAAGGAGAAAGAGGACAAACTATAGTGATAGGTGAAACCAGATGAGGGGGAAAGGTGGGTGGGTGGGGGAGGAGGACGAAGTGAGAAGCAGGGAGGTGACAGCTGAAAGGGTAAAGGGCTGAAACGGAAGGAATCTAATTGGAGAGGAGAGCGAACCATAGGAGAAAGGGACGAGGAGGGGCACCAGGAGAAGGTGATAGACAGGTGAGGAGAAGACATGAGGTGAGAGGGAATATAAAAAGAGAGAAGGAGGACATGGAGATTATGGGTGTAACTGTATGAGAGAAAGTACAATATACATCAAGGATTAACTTTATTCACCTTTATTTTAACTTTATTTACATGTATTAGGAATTTGCTGTGGTGTATTGGTGCAATATGCAACAAAAACAACAACATACAACAATTATAAAGAGTAAATAATTATGTAAAAATAAAGTTAGAAGTCCAGATATGGAATAAAATGAGCATGAATACATAAATGCCAGTATTTACAAAGTAAGCAGCATTATAAAAAGTGGTTTAAAGTGTTTACAGTGCAGTGACTGAGGTAATAGATCGAGGGGGTGGGGTAGGTCACTAAATAGAATGGTTGATCAGGTTAACTGCCCGGCAGAAGAAACTTTTAAGATGGTGTGAAGGTTTTGTTTTGATAGCCCTATAGCACTTTGCAGAAGGGAGCTTTTGAAAAATGCAGTTTGATGGGTGGTAAAGTCTGTCATGGGTCAGTGCGCAATGGGTGTTTTGTGGGCTGGATTCTATGGGTTTATACAGCTCCATTTGAGTGCATGCGTGTGTGTCCATGCACGTATGAATTGGTTGGTGACGTGATGTGAAAGAGACGCCCGGATGGTATGTTGCTTCCCAGCAGCCAGTGTCAGAGACATCTTGGAGTGCGTCCACAGCATTCTAAAAGGGGCGGGTGAGCAGCCAGAACTCTTGCTATATCTTGGCACCAATGACAAAGGAAGGGAAAGGGGGGATGTCCAGAAGAGGGAATTTAGGGATTTAGGTAGAAAGCTTTAAAGCAGGACCTCCTGGGTAGTAATCTCTGTACTGCTGCCATGCCACACATCAGCGAGGGTAAGAATTGGATGATCTGGCCAATGATGCATGGCTGAGACACTGATGCAAGGAGCAGATGATAGGGCAGAACTGCAGTCAGTGGCATGAGTTGCAGTGTGACAAGGGGACAATATCAAAAATGGTGATGAATATAGGACTCTAGGTGTTATATTTGAATGCACGCAGTATATGGAATAAGGTAGATGATCTTGTAGTGCAGTTAGAGATTAATTCATTGATGTTATGGGCATCACTAAATTGTGGCTGGAAGATCATCATAGTTGGTAGCTGAACATATAAGGATATACATTATATCAAAAAGCTAGGCAGGTAGGCAGAGGTGGACAGAGAAATCAAATCCTCAGAAAGAGGATTGGAAAATGTAGAACCCTTGTGGGTAGAGTTAAGAAACCGCAAGGATAAAAAGACCCTGATGGGAGTTAGATAAGAGCTTCAACAGTAGCCAAAATGTGGGCTACAAATTACAACGGGAGTTAGAAACAGCATGTCAAAAGGGCAATGTTATGATAGTCATGGGAGATTTCAACATCCAGAGAGATTGGGAAAATTAGGTTAGTGCTGGATCCCAAGACAGAGAATTTGTAGAATGTCTATGAGATGGCTTTTTATAGCAGCTTGTGATTGAGTCTACTAGAGGAAAGGCTATTCTGGATTGGGTGTTATGCTGTTAACCGGAATTAATTACAGAGTTTAAGGTAAAAGAAACCTTAGGAGGCAGTAAGCATAACATAATATACTTGTTACTATCATTTGAGTTCATTGATAGATATCCTCCACGATCTAATTGTAAATTTTTGATACTTTTTTTTCTTGCTGGCGGTCTGATTTTTATCTTTAGAAGCTTTTTGTATGACGAATGGCTTCGGGTTTGAACACCTAATGGTTTTTTTCTCACTTTGCTTTGCTTTAGTAGGGTATTTTTTCTTTTCTTTTTTGTGTCACCAAATTTTTTAATCTTTAAAACAATGTTTTTTCTCCCCTTGAGACATTGTAAGTGTTACCTACATCGATGTACTCTTGTACTCTACTTTTGGATAATAATAATAAAAAGAATGAAAAGAAAGAGTAATATACTTCACCCTGCAGGTTGAGAAGGAGAAGCTAAAGGAAAGTCTATCAGTATTACAGTGAGGTAAAGGGAACTACAGAGGCATGAGAGAGGAGCTGGCCAAAGTTGATTGGAAGGGATGACAGTAGAACAGTAGTGGTTGGAGTTTCTGGGAAAAATTCTGAAGGCACAGGATAAATACTGTACATCCCAAAGAATATGAAGTATTCAAAAGGCAGGAAAACACAACTGAGGCTGACAAGGAAAGTCAAAACCATGTATAAGCCAAAGAGAGAGCATATAATTGAGCAAAAATTAGTTGGAAGGTGGAGGATTGGGAAGATTTTAAAAACCAACAGAAGGCAACTAAAAAGCCATAAGAAGGGAAAATATTCAATATTTAAAGTTAGCTAGCCAATAACATATACCAAAAGTTCTTTTTCAGATATATAAAGAATAAAAGAGAGGCAAGAGTAGATATTGAACCACTGGAAAATGACAATGGGCAAAAGGAAATAATGGATGAACTAAGTACATATTTTGCATTCATCTTCACTGTGGAAAACACTAGCTGTATGCCAGATGTTCAAGAGTGTCAGGGGGCAGAAGTGAGTGAAATTGCTATTACAATGGAGAAGGTGCTTCAGATGCTGAGGTCTGAAAGTAGATAAGTCATCAGGACCAGATGGTATACACTCCAGGGTTCTGAAAGAGGTAGCTGAAGTATTAGAAATGACCTTTCAAGAATCACTAGATTCTGGCATTGTTCTGGAGGACTGGAAAATTGCAAATATCACTCTACTCTTCAAGAAAGGAGCGAGGCAGAAGAAAGGAAATTGGTGCCAAGTCTGACCTCAATGGTTGGGAGGATGCTGGAGGTAATTGTTAAGTATGTAATTTTGGGGTACTTGGAGGCACATGAGAAAATAAGCCAAAGTCAGCATGTTTTCCTTAAGAGAAAATCTTGCCTGACAAATTTGTTGGAATTCTTTGAGGAAATAACAAGTGGGATAGACAAAGGAGAATCAATGGATTTTCAGAAAGCCTTTGACAAGGTGCCATACATGAAACTACGTAACAAGAACCCATGGTATAGCAGGAAAAATACTAGTACGGAAAGAAGATTGGCTGATTGGCAAGAAGCAAATAATGGAAATGAAGGGAGCCTTTTCTGGTTAGCTGCCAGTGACTAGTGGTGTTCCGTATAGGTTTGTGATGGGACCACTTCTTTTCACGTTAAACGTCAGTGATTAGGATGACAAAATTGGTGGCTTTGTGGCCAAGTTTTCAGATGATACAAAGTTAGGTGGGGGGCAAGTGGCAATGAGGAAACAGAGACACTGTGGAAGGATGTAGACAAATTAGGAGAATGGGCAAAGCAGTGGCAGATGGAATACAGTGTTGGGAAGTGTATGGTCATACATTTTGGTAGAAGGAACAAATGTGTAGTTTATTTTGTAAATGGGCAGAAGATTCAAAAATCTGAGGTGCAAGGGGACTTGGGAGTTCTCGTGCAGGATTCCCTAAAGGTTAATTTGCAGGTTGAGTCAGTGGTGAGGAAGGTAAGTGCAATGTCAGCATCCATTTCACGAGGACTGGAATATAAAAGCAAGGATTTAATGCTGAGGCTTCATAAGGCACTGACAAGGCCCCACTTGGAGTATTGTGAGCAGTAATTTGGCCCCTTATCTAAGAAAGGATGTGCTAACATTGGAGAACGCCCAGCAAAGTTTCATGAGAATTATTCCAGGAATGAAAGGGTTAGTGTATGAGGTGCGTTTTATGGTTCTGGGCCTGTACTCATTGGAATTTAGAAGAAAGAGGAGGGATCTCATCGAAACATATTGAATATTGGAAGGCCTAGACAGAGTGGATGTGGAGAATATATTTCCTATGGGTTAGGACAAGAGAACTCAACCTCAGAATAGAAGGATGTCCATTTTGAATGGAGATGAGGATGAATTTCTTTTACTAGAGGGTGGTGAATGCGGATTTTTTTTGCCACGGACGGCTGTGGAGGTCAGGTCATTGGGTATATCGGTTGATTGGTTCTTGATTAGTCAGGGCGTGAAAAGTTAGAGGGAGAAAGCAGGAAAATGGGGTTGAAGGGGAAATTGAATCAGCCATGATAAAATGGTAGAGCAGTCTTGATGGGCCAAATGGCCTAATTCTGCTCCTATCTCTTATGGCCTTATGATATATGAGCACATGTAAATGAATGTGACTGTGTGTATAAATTAGTGTGTACTTATATGTGAATATGTTTGAATGAAATATAGGTGTGTATGTGAGTGTGAGTGTGTTGAATGTGTATGTATGTGTCCATGCATGGGTGCAAGTTTCTTTGTTTGTATGGTTGCATGTGTATGAGTATATATGAGTGTGTGCATCTATGACAATGGGTGTGTGTGAGTGTATGCATACATGTTAGTCTGCGCGTGTATGTCGGTACATTTGGATGGGTGTGCATATGTGCGTACAGGCTTGTTCAAGTGCAATGTGCATGCAATGTGTACAGTGAGTTACTGTGTGTGATAATTTAAATACACAGAATATGTGCGTATGCGATTGATGTGTTTGTGAATCAGTGATGTATGTGAGTATATCTGCATGTATGTGTGTGAATACATGTGTTGGTACATTCTGGTGAACTGACGATCTGTGTGTGAGAGCGTGTGAGATTCTGCATGTGTGGATGTGTGTGTGTGAAGTCAAGTTGAGTTTATTGTCCTGTATACAAGTACATTGAAAAACTCACAGTAGCATCACAGGCTCGTAGGTACAGACAATGCACAGAATAGAAATCATACATAAGTTACACATCATAGTATACCATGCAGTGCAAAAGCAAGACAGTGCAAAAAAAGACACACTCAAGAGACAAGTCCAAGTCAACGGTAGTGCAAGAGGCAGTCTATAGTGTTTCATTGCTGAGGTAGGATTAGGGTTGTGCAGGTTAGTTTAAGGACCTGATTGTTGTGGGAAGGCAGCTGTATGTATATACGAGTTTGTAAGTCAGCATATGTATGATAGTAAAGGTGTGTCTAAATGTGTGTGTTTAAGAGTATGTGTAAGGGTGTGCAAGTATTACAGTGTATATACGAGGGGTGATTGATAAGGTCATGGCCTAAGGTGGAAGGAGATGAATTAAACAGTTCTTGTTACATGCACATGTAGTTCAACTCTTTTGAGTGATTATGCTGAAAGTTTGAAGTTAATAACTCATCTCCTAACTTAGGCCACGAACTTATCAGTCACCCCTGATGTGTACCACTTCTGGAGGTCCAAGACACCGAATTCTACAAAGGAGGATCCATATGCTCCACGACCATTGGACTAAGTGTGTAGGAGGGGACTATGTTGAAAAATAAATGTGCTAGGTTTTCTAAAATTGACTCCTTCTACCTTAGGCCACAAACTTATCAATCACCCCTTGTATAAACGTGTGTGTGTAAGAACAGGTTTATTAAAATGTATGAGTATGTGAGAGAGATAGTGTGTTAGAATGCATGGGTGTGAGACTATATATATTAGTGTGTCTGTATGTGTATGAATGGAAAGCTAAGTCTCAGCATTCTGTTGACACATTTTCTCTTCCATACATCCACATCAGCGGAATCTGTGCCATCAAGGGAAATTACACAAAGCATAAAGATAATATCAGTAAATGAGCTGAGCTAAGGAGCTGACTGGGGACAGCTGTTTGCAGTGATTGTGTGGTCCCTGACTGCTGGAAAGGGGGTGGGCTTAGCACAGAGCAGGAAGGAGGCACTTCAAGGGTGTGGCAAAATCCAACCAATTCAGAGGGAAAAGCAAGAGGAATTTTCAGACAATGTCATGCCAAAGCATTGAGGAACTTTTGATGGTAGCAAAAGGCTGAAATCCATCAGCACCAGGTTCAGGAACAGTGACTTTCCTAAAACCATCAGATCCCTGAACCAATCTGCAGAACCCTAACTCTACCTCTGTGACAGAACACTATGGCCACTTTTGCACTACCATGGATTTAATTTAATTTAATTTAGGATACTACATAGTAAAAGGCCCTGCCCTTCTGGCCCACAAGCCCATGCTATCCATGTGACCAATTAACCTACTAACCCATATGTCCTTGGAATGACAGGAAACCAGAGCATCCTTGCAGTACAGAGAAAAAGTACAAACTCCTTACAGACTGGAGCAGAAATTGAACCCAAGTAATTGGCACTGTAATAGTGTTACACTAATTGCTAGGCTACCATGAAGTCACTGATTATGTCTGTATTGCACTAAATCTTTGTTTTTTCAGTCTTTCTCTCTTCAGTGTCTTGTATAATTTATACCCAGTAGTCCCTTTACTGGGTACACCTGTATACCTGCTCATTAATGCAAATATCCAATCAACCAATCATGTGGTAGCAACTCAATACATACAGACATGGCAAGAGGTTCAGTTGTTGTTCAAACCAAACATCAGAACAGGAAATGTGATCTAAGTGACTTTTGGACCATAGAATGATTGTTGATGCCTAACTGGATGGTTTGTGTAGCTGAGAAGCTGCAGAACTCCTGGGATTTGCATGTACAACAACCTCTAAAGTTTCCAAAGAATGGTGTGAAAAGCAAATAACATCCGGTGAATGGCAGGTCTCTTGGTGAAAAAAGCCTTTTTTTAATAAAAAATTTTTCATTGAATTTTCAAATGGTTACAGAAGGAAAAAAAGTTTATCAACCCCTCCCCCCTAACATATCCCTGTAGAAAGAGAAAAAAAAAGAGAAAAAAAAAAGAAAGAAAGAAAGAATGCCTGGATATCGGAAGATCCCCACATGCTCCATGGAGTTCGTAATAACTTTAGTATATATATTTATTTCTTTCCCCAAATAACCAATAATTTTATCTTCGGAGCACCTATATATTTAATCCTAGTAAAAAGCCTTTTTAATGAGAGACATCAGAGGGAAATGGCCAAACTGGTTCAAGCTGACAGGAAGGTAACAGTAACTCAAATAACCATGCGTTACAACAGCGGTGTGCAGAAGAGCATCTCTGAATGCAGAACGTGTTGAACCTTGAAGTAGATGGGCTACAGCAGCAGAAGACAACAAACGTATTCTCAGAGGCCACTTTATGAGGAATAGTGGCCACTTTTAGTAGGAACTTTATTCCAGTAAGATCATGACGCAACGGTCTCTCTGGGTCCAAACAAAGGCGCAATTGTTCGTCTTTTATGTCTTTTGTACATTTGCGAGACACTGCTAGTTATCAGATAATCAGACATCAAACACCTCATGCCTGCTGCAAGTTCACAAATACCTTCAATTTTCAGTTTGTTGTGATAGATCTTTGTTCGTTTCATAATCAGCAAACAGTTATGCAGCCTATGTTTACTCTGATGCCGACACAATTGAGATCTTCATTTTTCACTTTACACAATGTTTTTTTATTTCTCATTAACTTCTAGTCATTACATAAGTGAACTCACTTCTCGGAACTGTCCACAATGCGCAGATACCTGCATATCACCTGAGAACTTTCCCAGCGCCTTGTGGAATATTCCATTTGGGAAGTTGGTTGGTGAAAGAGACCGCAGAAGAGGGAATCCTTTCCTCCCCCTTCCCTTTATTTCATAACCTTCTACCCTCTCTTATCAGATGCCCCCTTCTCCAGCCCTTTATCTTTTTCATCAATCAACTACCCAGCTCTTAACCTCACCCCTCCCCCTCCCAGTTTCACCTATCACCTACTGCCTTGCTGAAGGGTCCTGCCAAAGGGCTTTGGCCCGAAGCGTCAACCGTCCTGCCAAAGGGTTCTGGCCCGATGTGTTGACTGGACTATTTCCTTTAGATGCTGCCTGGCCTGCTGAATTCCTCCAGCAGTTTGTGTGTGTTACTCGGATTCCCAGTATCTGCAGATTTTCCCTTGTTTGTGATTTGACCTACCACCTTGTACTTCTTCCTCCCCTCCCCCCACCTTCTTGCTCTAACTTCTCATCTTTTTTCCACTCCAGATGAAGGGTCTCGGTCTGAAAGCTCGACTGTTTACTATATTCCATTGATGCTGGCTGCCCTGCTGAGTTCCTCCACCATGTTGTGTGTGTTGTTTGGATTCCCAGCATCTGCAGGTTTTCTCGTGTTAGGCATAGAGCGAGTGCTCATGACCCATAACTTCCCAAAGGGACAGTGGAAGTGGCTTCAATAGAATTGTGCCAGCAGTGATTTGCAGAGCAATGGGACAGGGGTGAAGGGAATGAGTTAGGTAGCACAGTGGTAGAGTCACTGCTTCACACCTCCAGGGTCCCAAGTTCAATCCTAACCTTGGGTACTGTTTGTGTGGAATTCACAAGTGCCCTTTCTGTGACCATATCAGTTTCCTTCAGGTGTTCTGTTTTGTCCATGCATCCCACTTGCATTGGTAGGTTAATTGGCTCCTGTAACTTTTAACTCCGAGGACTGGGGAAAAAAATGAGATGATTGTATAAGGGTGGTCATTATGGACCTAGCAGCCAGTGTCCTTGCGGTGTGACTCTGTGAATGGGATAGGTCTTTAAGTGGGCCAGATAGCCTCATTCTGCACTATTAATTCTGATCATTCTAGGGGAATGGAGGGTTGGATATTCCTGATAAGGAAGGTAATTTGCACCCTTGCTGTCTGGGCAAGATCTACAATCTATTTGGTGTCTGCCCAAGTTTTGAAAGGGAAAATTAATCTGCCAACAGCGATGGAATAAGTAGATGTTTTCCAACTGGAAACGTCAAACATGGCTAGTCCCCAGCTCTGAGAGCTGAGCACTTTACCATTTTAATGTATGTCATGGCAACACGGGTGAAATTCTAATGCTTTTTTAACAAAAAGAAAATCAGCAGAAACACATAAAAAAAAGTACTGAGTACCACCAGGATGGATCGCAGAGCTGCTGACATGAAATGTCTTGGGAAATTTGTCAGAGTCAAACATATCACAGTAGTTGACACTAAACATGGTTCATTGGGGATGCTGTGACACTCTGCAAGAGAGAATATACACTCAGTGGCCACTTTATTAGGTACACCTGTACACCTGCTCATTAATGCAAATATCTAATCAGCCAATCACATAGCAGCAACTCAAAGTATAAAAGCATGCAGACGTGGTTAAGAAGTTCAGTTTTTGTTCGGACCGAGCATCAGAATGGGGAAGAAATGTGATTTGTGACTTTGACCGTGGAATGACTGTTGGTGCTAGTTGGAGTGGTTTGAGTATTTCAGAAACTGCTGATCTGAGATTTTCACACACAGCAGTCTCTGGAGTTCACACAGAATGGTGTGAAAAGTGAAAAAAGTGGCAGTCTTGTGGGTGAAAGTGCCTTGTTAAGGAGGGAGGTCGGAAGAGAATGGCCAGACTGGTTCAGGCTGACAGGAAGGTGACAGTAACTCAAAGAACCACGTGTTACAACAGTGGTGTGCAGAAGAGCATCTCGCAACATGTTGAACCTTGAAGAGGGTGGCTGCAGCAGCAGAAAACCATGAACATACACTCAGTAGCCACTTTATTTGGAAAAAGCTGCACTTAATAAATTGGCCACTGAGGGTTGAACACAGGATATAAAAAACAACAGCATAGTACAGACCCTTAAGCCCTCAGTGTTGTGACAACCTTTCAACCAACTAAGGTCAATCTAACCCTTCCCTCCTACATAGTCCTCCATTTTTCTATCATCCATGTGCCTATCTAAGAGTCCCTAAATATTCCTCATGTAACTGCTTCCACCACCAGCCCCTGGCTGGTTCTTCCACACACCCACAACTCTCTGTGTGAAAATCCTACCTCTGACATACCCTTGATACTTTCCTCCAATTACCTTAAAATTATGCCCCCTCATATTAGCTATTTCTGCCCTGGGAAAATGTTTCAGGGTATCCACCTGATCTATGCCTCTTGTCATCTTATACACCTTAATCAATTCACTTCTCATTCTCCTTTGCTTCAAAGAGAAAATGCTAGATCACTCAACTTATCCTCATAAGACATGCTCTCCTATCCAGCAGCATCCAGGTTTATTTCCTCTGAAACTTGTCTAAACTTTTACATCTTTCTACATGAGGCAACCAGAACTGAGCACAAGATTCCAAGTGTGATCTAACCAGGGTTTTACGTAGAGCTGCAACATTAGCTCGCAGCTCTTGATCTGAATTCCCGACTAATGAAGGCCAACACTCTACCTCCACAGACAGCCCCCTTCCCCTTCCGTGCAGCCCAGTTCAAAGACACAAGGTCCAGATCAGTGACGAGATTTACCTTTCACTCATGAACATACACTCAGTGGCCACTCTATTAGATACAGCAGGTAGTTAACAAAACAGCCACTGAATATACAGAGGATAGAGGTCTACAGATGCAGGGCTGCATCCAGAGTCTGGCTGGAATCAAATATTGGAAGAGCATTTCAATGCATTCTGTGCAAGGCTGTGCAGCTATCACTATGGAAGTTTACAATCTTACCTGGATGAATCTCTGGGTGAGAAATCTGACTATGGGGAGGGTGTTTAACTGCCGTAACTCCCTGGTTTCCATGCCAAGCTGAGTCAATATACACTTCACTACATACCTATAGAAGTGTGTCAAAGTTTTAGATGAGATGCCCAATCTTCGCAAACTCCTGAGGAAGTAAAGGCAATATCGTACTTTCTTCATAATTGCACTTCCATGCTGGGCCCAAGACAGATCTTCTGAAATGATAACACTGAGGAGTTTAAAATTCTGACTATCTCCACCTCTGATCCTTCGATGAGGACTGGCTTGTAAACCTCTGGATGTTCCTCCTGAAGTCAATAATCAGCTCCTTGATTTTGCTGAGGTTGTCAATTCAGTCAGGTTTTCAGTCTCCCTCCTATATGCTGATTCGTCAACACCTTTGATTTAGCCAATGACCGTGGTGTAGCAGGAAACTGGAATATGGCATTGGAGCTGTGCTTAGCCACACAGTCATAAGTGTAAAGCAGGTCGAGTAGGGGGCTAAGCATGCAGCCTTTTGTGCACCTGTTTTGATTGAGGTTGTGGTAGAAATGTTGCAAGTGAGGAATTCGAAGATTCGATTGCGCATGGAGATATTGAGCCCAAGGTCTTGAAACTTATAGATTAGCTTTGAGGGGATGATTGTATTGAATGCTGAACCTTAGTTGATAAAGAGCATCCTGGTGTATGCATCATTCCTGTCCAGATGGTCCAAGGTTAAATGAAGAGCCAATGAGGTGGCATCTGCTGTGGACCTGTTGCTTCAGTAGGCAAAATGGACCAGATCTAAATCGCTTCTCATACAAGAGTTGATATGTTTCATCAGCAACCTCTCACAGCACTTCATCGCTGTGGATGTAAGTGCTACTGGATGATAGTCATTGAGGCAGGTTATCACATTCTTCTTAGCCACTGGTATAATTAAAACCTACTTAAAGCAGGTGGGTACCTCAGACTACAGAAGCAAGAGATAGACAAAGAACCAATGTGCAAAAGACATCAAATTGTGCAAATATAAAAAAGTAAAACATATCAAAATAACAATAAATAAATAAATAAATATTGAGTACTTGATTTGTAGAGTCCTTGAAAGTGAGTCCACATGTTGTAGAGTCAGTTTAGTGTTGAGGTGAGTGAAGTTATCCACATTGGTTCAGAAACCTGATGGATGAGGGGTAATAACTGTTCCTGAACCTGATGGTGTGGGACCTCAGGCTCCTGCACCTCCTTCCTGATGGCAGCAGCAAGAAGTGAGCACAGCCCGGATATATGGAGAATCATGTGCCACACAGACGTACTGTAGATGTGTTGAGGGAGCAATACTTCCCTCGGCTGTCTGGGGGTCTAGACAGCCGGTCAGTTTCCCCACTCACCATCCCCTGCCCTCACTTCACAGCCCCAACAGTCAACCTTCAGGATGTGCCCATCCTGTTGCAGAACTAAAAAGGTCTAATACACTGAAAGGGGATGGGATAATTACAGGGTGTTGGTTACAGCTCAGTGGGACCCTCATGCATGTGATTTGACAGGTTGTGAGCTCAAATACCATTCCGAGACTTCAGCACGTAATCATGACTGACACTGAAAGAGCGGGTGTCGGAGGCAATCGGTCTGACTCTAACGTGACAACAGTTTGTCTTTTCAGTTGGGTGATTAGGGAACTTTTCCAGACAGATCTTCCCTCTTTTATTTTACAAATGAGCCACAAGCTGAATGCCCTGCTTCACTCTCCAAGCCCCAACACTCTCTCTCTCTCTCTCTCTTCCCCCCCCCCTTCTCTTTCCCTCTCTGTCTCTCTCTCCCTCTCCTTCTTCCTTCCCCTCACCACCCTCTGGGTAAAAAACCTTCTCCTTGAAGTCCTCTATAAATTTCCCCCCTCTCACTGCAGAGCTGCACCCCTTTGTTTTAGACTCCTATACCAGGGGAAAATGACTGTGATTATCCATCCTATATATGCCACTCATTATTTTATAAACCTCTGTAAGCTTTGTATACCTAGGGTCTTGTTATGCAACAACTGTCATAATTGCTTTTACTTTCTGTGGGACAATAAATCAAGCAATAGGGTGAGCGATGCTAAACCTTGGTAAATTTAATTCCTTTATAACCCATGTTAATAGATCATCCACAAATAAATAAAGTAGCTTCCTGAGTTTAGACAACTGATATTTCGGAGCTGTAGTCACATAACAACTATAACTAAAAAGTAGCGTATTGAAAAAGAAGTGTATAAAATCATAAGGGGCAGAGGTAGTGTGAATGCGCACAGTCTTTTCTCCCGAGATTGGGTAATCAAGAAGGATGTTTGAAGTGATGGAGTTATTCAGGGGTTGAGGAGTTGGAGGAACTGAGGTGAAAGAGGGCTTAAGGTTAATAAGAGGTTGAGGGATAAAGGTGATAGAGAGGTTGAGATGGAGTGGTTGAGGTGCTGGAGGGATTAGGAGATGGAGGGATTGAACTGATAGAGGGATTGAGATGAAGGAAGGGTTGAGGTGAAGGAGGGGTTGAAATGATAGAGGGTTTGAGGAGATAGAGGGATTCAAATAATGGAGGTTGTTGACATGATGGAGTGATTGAGATGATGGAGAGTTGAGGTGAAGGAGGAGTTGTGATGGAGTGATTGAGGTAACTGACTGATTGAAGTGACAATAATGGAGGGATTGATGACAAAGGGATTGACATGATGGAGGGTGTCAAGGTGAAGGAGTGATTGAGGGGATGGAGGGACTGAGGTGATAGAGTTACTGAGGTGATGGAGTGCTTGAGGAGTGAATGAGGTGATGGAATGATTGAGTTGAAGGAGGACTTTAGGTGATCGAGGTGAGGAGATAGAATGAGGTGTTGGAGTGATTGAGGTGATGAAGGGGTTGAGGTAAAGAAGGATTGAGGAGATGGAGTGATTGAGTTGATGGGGAGGGAATGGGTTGATGGAGTGATTGAAGTGATAGCGATATTGAGGAGATAGAGGTACTGAAGTGACTGAGGGACTGAGGTGGTTGAGTGATTAAGGTGACAGAGGGATTGAGGAGTTAGAGTAATTGAGGTAATGGAGTGATTGAGGTAAATTAGTGGTGGTGAAGGATTCCTTCTTGGATTCAGTCAGAAATATTTCAACAGGCCTAAATTCTGAAGCAGCATTTTACCAGGCAAACATTACAACACAAATTTAGCATCGACATGAGGACAAATTTCTACCCTGTTATTTCTGCTCAGTCACATATTGAGTGAAGATCAAATTCAATGGGGAGCTTTGTTCTAATTTGACTAAACAGGAAACACATGTAACTGTCTGCCGAATTATGACTCCAGAAATATAGATTGATTTAGTCCTGTGGCTAAGCATCAGGCTTGTCACGATTTGAAACAGGAAAAGTGTAGACAGCTCCATGATGGGCAACACCCACATGATGGAGTTCAGTGTAAAGAGACCAGGGGGATCTGGCGTCTTGCCTGAGATAAACTAATCATCCAAACCTCAGAGCCCAAAAGTTCCTCCATGAGTTACCACTCTCACTTCTTTGCGGGAAGGTAATTTTTGTCTAAATCGCTTAGACACAGAAATGCTTGAAGAAAGATGTCAGAAGATAAAATGAAGTCCTTCCCTCTTGCATCTCCACTGGAATATTGTGCTCAGATCTGTGCAATGCACTTTAGGAAAGGTGACAAGTCTTCAAAGAGGATGCAGAAAAGATTTACTGAAATGTTTCTAAAATGAGCATGCTGGGGTTGTTCTCCTTTGAACAGGAGAAGTTGTGAAGGGATTTAGAATTATTGGGGGATTAGATGCAGCCTGCAGAGGAATTTCCCATTGGTGGAAGAGACAAGGGTATTTGGTTGTCTGAAGAGCCTGTTTCTACATGGCATCAATGGCTCTGTGACTCTAGATGATAGGATCATAAGACCATAAGACATAGGAGCAGAATTAGTCCTTTCAGCCCATCAAGTTTGCTCTGCCATTCAATCATGGCTGATTCATTATTCCCTCTCAGCCCTATTCTCCTGCCTTCTTTAACACCCTGACTAATCAAGAGCCTATCAACCTCCACTCTGAGTATCAACCCAATCAACTCTGCTATCAACCCAATGATGTGTCCTCCACAGCAGTCTGTGGTAATTAATTCAACAGATACACCATCCTCTAGCTCAGGAAATTCCCCTTCCATCTCATTGAATCAGAATCAGAATCAGAATCAAAGAAAGCTATCAAGCATTGAAAGGTCTAGATAGAGTGGACATGGAAAGGATGTTTCCTGTATTGGAAGAGTCTAAGGCCATGAGGGCACAGCCTCAGAACAGAAGGATGTCTCTTTAGAAGAGAGATGAGGAGGAATTTCTTTAGCCAGAGGGTGGTGAAACTGTGAAATTCATTGCAATGGATGGCTGTGGAGTCTAAGACATGTGGTCTATTTAAAGTGAGGTTGACAGGTTCTGAGTAGTTCATGATTGGTTCCTTAGGTTGTGATAGCTGGGGGGGGGGGGGGGGGTTGGTAATGGAGATAATCTCCCACTGCTACTAAACGCTCCCAATGGCCTGCATCTCAAATAGTCACTGATAACCAAGTCCAGCTCCTGGTGTTCATGTGTGGGTCAGCTACTAATCCTGGGGGAACAATTTCTACTGACAGAGAAGGGGCAAAGGCAGGTTACTGGTGCCTTAAAACCAGTCGCTTTGTGCAGAATGGGCTCATTAGCAGTGGCTGGCAGCTCATCTAGAAAAAGGAAAACTCTGATTTCAAACTTCCACTGCCTTGCAGCTATACCCACGCATGGGGGAGTAAACTCTGAGGAAATATGCAGAGCTGGAGTCCCTAAGGTAGTCCAACACATGCTGATGCTGACTGGCAACTCCTGTGACACTGCTGGTGCCATACTGATTCAGTCTCTGCCGTTCCTTTGGACTCATCAGCTGTATGGAGAGGGTGAGCCTGCTACGTGAGCAACAGCTTGCTTGACATATTGAACTGCCCAGGCATGCGTATCACATACACTGCTGGGATGCAAAATCCATGGTCGACTCAAACCAGTGGAGGGTGTCAAAGGTGACAGGCAGAAGATGGGAGAACGGGATTGAGAAGGATAATAAATGAGCCATATTGGAATGGCAGAGCAGACTTGATGGGCCAAATGGGTTAATTCTGCTGCTATGTCCCTCACATCCCTTTCAAGAACACCCTAGAAAGTTTTATAAATAGTGAAATATTACTTAATTGTAGAAATTGTGACAGACAAATTGTACAAAGCTTGATTCCACAAACTGCATTGTGATGGGGACTGAGGGGTGAATTATTTGCCCCAACACCAACAATGGCTCCTTTGCTCTCTTCAGCCTCTCAATGAGTCATCGGGCAATTCAACAGTCTCATCTACAGCAGGGTAGCAGTTAATTGCCTGTCAGAAGTTTGTACATGTGTCCTTCCTGTGATCATGTGGGTTTCCTCTGAGTTATTGTAAATTGTCCCACGATTAGTCTAGGGTTACATAGGTGGGTTGCTGGGCCAGATGGGCCTGTTCCGTGCTGTATTTCTAAATTTAAAAATAAAATAATAGAAATCCAATAGACAGCTTCACAGTCCCTCACACAGCATGGTGATGTCCAAGAGATATAGACAGTAACTTTCATTGGCAATAATCTTAATTAATCTCCTTTTATTTTCCACATATCGTCATCCACTTTTCTCTTATTCCAACACTCACTGACACACGAGGGACAATTCACAGAGGCCAATTGACGTAGAAGCCGCAGGTGTTTGGAGAACATGCAAACTCCACACATTCAGCACCGGAGGTCAGGATTGAACCTGGATCTCCAGCGCTGTGAGGCAGCAGCCCTACCAACTGTGCCACTGTGCCACCCACAGACACGGGAAGTGGAAAACAACTCATTAGCAGTCAACGTAGAAGCTAAATCATAAGTTCAGCCTAAATCTATGCAATAATTGCATCCTTACTCTCTTGGTTATGTTGGAAGACCTGATTAGGAGCTGTAATAATAACTGAAATCATTTTAATGCTCCCAGGGATCCAAATAATAAAGCAATTTTAATATAAATCTATAGTAAAATTGTGATGGTGTGGGCACTCAGTAAACATGATATAATAAATTCAGATATTCTCCAATGCTGGTCATACCATAAAGCCATAAGATATAGGAGAAAATTAGGCCATTTGGCCCATTGAGTCTGCTCCACTATTTCATCATGGCCTCTCAGCCCCTATCTCCTTCCTTCTCCTCATATCCCTCCATGCCCAGACTAATCAAGAATTTATCAACCTCTGCCTTAAATATACCCAATGACTCAGCCTCTACAGTTACCTGTGGCAAAGATTTTCACTGATTCACCACCTTCTGGCTAAATAAATTCTTCCTCATCTCCATTCTAAATAGACATCCCTCTATTCCGAGGCTGTGTCCTGTAGCTTAGGCTCCCCTACCATAGGAAACATCCTCTCCCATCCACTCCATCGAGGCCTTTCAACGTTCGATAGGTTTCAATCTGATCCCCTCATTCTTCTGAATTCCAGCAAGTACAGGCCCAGGGCCATCAAATGCTCCTCATATAATTGCCTTTCAATCCCAGAATAAGTTTCATGACCTCCTTTGAACCCTCTCCAATGTCAGCATATCCTTTCTTAGATAATCTTGTACAGGTTTCAAAGACTTTGGGATCTCCCTCCCTTCAGAATTGCCCCATTCTTTATTGCTCCTCATTGTTCATTCACTGAGGAACCAGCTTCATGTAGGCTGGCACAGTAGGAAGCAGTTAGTGTGTGCTTTACAGCCCCAGCTCTAAGATTGGGGTTCAATTCCTGCCACTGTCTCATAAGGAGTTTGTACATTTTCCCCATGACTACATGGGTTTTCCTCCAGGTGCTCTTAGTTTCCTCCCACATTCCAAAGACATATGGGTGATCTCTATCTGTAAAGTGATAAAGAAGTTATTTGTCACATGTAAGTCAAAACACCGAAGTATACAGTGAGATGTGCCATTTGTGTCAATGACCAACCATGTCTAAGGATGTGCTGACGGCACCCCGCAAGTGTCGCCAACATCACGTCCACAGCATACAAACCCTAACCCATAGGCATTTGGAAAGTGGGAGGAAACTGGAGCACCTAAAGGAAACCAACCCAGACAGGGGAGAACGTACAAGCAACTGACAGACAAATGGCGGGAATTGAACACAAGTCGCTAGTGTTGTGATAATGTTACGCTAACCGTGACCATACCTTGTTATCCCTAAGTCCATTATTGGAAATTAGAAAGCCAGCATAGACATAAAGGGCTGAATGGCCTTCTTCAGGACTGTGGGTTTCCATAATTTTGTGACTGTGCTTCAGAACCAGACAATCTTAAGTGTCCAACACTCACTCCGAGAACAGTGTATCACATATGCAACAACTGAAAGGGTTAATGTTTGAAGAGCATTTGATGGTGCTGGGCCTATAGTTTCTGTATTTAGAAGAATGGAGGTGGGAGGTTCTCATTGAAACCTATCAAATATGAAAAGCCGCAGAATAGAAGGACATCCCTTTAGAACAGAGATGAGAATTTTTTTTAACCAGAGTGTGGTGAATCTGTGGAATTCTTTGCCACAGATAGCTGTGGAGGCCGTCATTGGGTATAATTAAAGTGGGGATTAATAGGTTCTTGATTAATAAGGGCATCAAAGCTTACAGGGAGAAGGCAGGAGAATGGAGTTGAGAGAGATAATAAATCAGCTACATCAGAATGGTGGAACAGACTCGATGGGCTGAATAGCCTAATTCTGCTCCTATGTCTTATAGTACATATATTTTATTTACTTACTTATTTATTGAGCACAGAATTGGCCCTTCAAGCTACATCACCCAGCAACTACCAGTGTAACCCTAACCTAATCATGTCACTACGTTCAGATATGGCCCAAGTGTGGAGCGAGGGACACTGAAGCAGGTAGATTGTTCACAGACTTTAATGTGAACAGATTTAGTTAGAGGGAAAAGAAAACAATAAATGCTAGGCCAAACGGGGCTGTTAGCTAAAACTTTCAAATGGAAAACAAAGTGTACACTGCGGCTGAAAGGAATAGCTAAATATAAAACAAATACCGCTAGTCTTCAGAGTCAATTGACTCGGAAGTCCAATCTGTCACGCAAGGCTGAATGCAAGCAGGCAGCGAAACATTGCTGTGCTTTGCTCAAGCCTCGACAAGCACTACGACTAAAAGAATGGAGTTAAATACCATCACAATGAAATAATAATTAGCTGACACCTGCATTTTGATGAACGCAATTGTCGTATCTGCTGCACTGCCAAATCCGTGGTTGTGACTAATCAAGGGACAATTTATGATGATCAATTAACCTACCAACTGGTACATTTTTGGACTGTGGGAGGAAACAAGAGCACCCGGAGGAAACCTGTGTGGTCATGAGAAGAACCTACAAACTCCTTACAGACAACCGCAGGTCGTTGGTACTGAGAAGTATCACCACTACACTACCGTGCCACCCCAAGGTGGTCATACACTACCTTGCATTTTCTTGCAGGCTTCACAGCAGAGAAAATAAATACAATTGAATCAATGAAAATCTAAATTCATACAATGATTGACAATCAATGTGCAAAAGAAGACAAACTGCACAAATACAAAATAATAGTAAATATATAAGTAAATAAATGAGTTCATGAGCTGACAGTGAGTCCATAGGTTTTGGAATCAATTCAGAATTGAGGGCATTCACACTAATTCAGGAGCCTGATAGTTATAGGTTAATAACTACTCCTGAACCTGGTGGTGTGGACCGAAGGTTCCTGTACTTCCTTCCGAACAGCAGCAGTGCAAAGAGGGAATGGCCTGGATGGTGGTCATTCTTGATGACGGATTCTGCTTTCTTGTGCCAGCGCTCCTTATAGGTGAGCTCAATGGTGGGGAGGGCTTTTGCCTGTGAAGGACTGGGCTGCAGCCACCATTTTGAGTAGACATTTCTATTCTGGGGGAGCATGGTGTTTCCATATTGGTTGAATCATTCATTACACAGAAGGAGGTAAAGCAACTGTGCAACTGTCAAGAGCTGACAGACATCGGATATTCCTTTTTTTTACATCTTCTAATTTAATTTTATCTACTGTAAGTACTGAAGAATAATTAGCTGCTGAAAGAAGATGGAATAAATTAAAAGCCCACTGGAACCACTTTTCAACTCAATAAAGCATTCAGAGGAAAATTATTTTGGCGTATTTCATCTTTATTCTGACAACTCTTTTAAGCAAGTATTGTGATGTGTAAAAGATAGAAAATCAAGTATAAATGTGGCTCTTTTTAATGGGGTAAGCTATTCCAAATCTCACTGGAACAAATCTTCAGCATCTCAGAGAACCAGATTTTCCTGTCGTTGTCAGATCATTAACTCCATTTTTTTGTGCAGATGTTGGAAATCTAGAGTAACACACACAGAATGCTGGGAGAACTCAGCAGGTCAGGCAGCATCCACAGAGGAGAATAAAGTGCTGATGTTTCAGGCTGAGACCCTTCATCAGGGTATTTTTTTCCCTCAGATGTGGTCTGTTATGCTGAGCAGATTCATTATCTCTCTTGTTTTAGATTTCCACCAATTGATTTATTCTGCATCTCACAATTCCTGCACGTTGCTTTGCTCTCACTCTCTCTCTCCCTCTTTCCCCTCTTTCTCGTTTCCTTCTCTTTTTCTTTTATCCATTGCCAGCTCCAGATGCAGTAGATTGCCAGGACAACCACAATCCCCATCCTAACACAGATAAAACAGTCATAATCAAAGAAGCAACTCACCCCAGACATTCTCACTTCTTCCCCCCCCCCCAATGCACAGAAGATTCAAAAGCCTGCAAGCATATACCAGCAAGCTCCTGTCCTGCTGAGACAAGACAACTGAATTGCCCCCAAGAACCTGCCACTCCACTTATCTTCGCATTGTATGTAAACTTGGCCACAAAGCCATCAATTCCTTTAGGGAGGGGAAGATTGGCAGCTGAAGAGACTGCTTCCATTTTGTTAATAAACAACAAGAAAAACTGATTTGTTCTCTTTTCCTTGCTATTCTATAACCACAAAACCCAACAACATTCTCCAAGTTAAACTACTGGATAATCTGAGTTGCAGAATTTCTGTTTGCCTGCATCATCCACTTTTACTTCAAGATCCTGATAGTTTTATGTGAGATATTCAGAAAGAAGTCCTGGAGATATTCGTACAAATGGAAGTTCCATCAGATTACAATGTAACACACACAAAATGCTGGTGGAACGCAGCAGGCCAGGCAGCATCCCTAGGCCTCCCATCCTATGATCCTTTCCCTTCTCCAGCTCTGTATCCCTTTTACCAATCACCTTTCCGGCTCTCAGCTTCACCCCAACCCCTCCGGTCTTCTATCATTTCGCATTTCCCCCTCCCCCTCCTACTTTCAAATCTCTTACTAACTTTCCTTTCAGTTAGTCCTGACGAAGGGTCTCAGCCCGAAACGTCGACAGTGCTTCTCCCTAGAGATGCTGCCTGGCCTGCTGCGTTCCACCAGCACTTTGTGTGTGTTGCTTGAACTTTAGCATCTGCAGATTTCCTCATGTTTGAAGATTACAATGCAGATGCCTCTGCTGTCTTTCAGATCTGTAAGTTCACAAGTGCCCCACATGGATGAGCATGTCCAAGCACCGGTAAATATTCCATAGATACTGAGTGGCCTCTAACTCTTCTGTCAACCAACCTATAAACCTGATTCAGAATACATAACCCCTAAATTGACAGTACCGAGATCTTGACGGGATGTTGCGGGAAGGGTGAGGTAGGGGTTGTTGGTAGAAGAGAGACATGGCGTGTGCACACACTGTTACAAGGATTGCCCCTCAGTAATTATGATCAGTTAGGCACAGAAAGAATCTGTATTTTCTGACAAGTAAATACAGATTCAAAATCAAGACACTTTTATTGTCTTGACTAACAAGCATGTGGGTTTATAAAATAAATTTCCTTCCTGGGTTATGTCCTTGCACCCCAAAGCATAACCATGGACCCAGAGGAAGTGCATACCACTATTGAATGGCCTCAACTGTGCTCACTCAAACAGCTACTGTGTTTCTTGGGCTTCTCCAACATCTACCATCATTTCATCTGAAGCAACAGCCAAATTGCCGCTCCTCTCACCTCCCTCAACAAGTCACCTGCCTTAAGGATAACCTAGTCTGCAGCCGTGGACCACACTTTCAAGGATGCCTTCACATCATGGGTTAGCAACCTTCTGATCATCTTGATAGTGGTGAACTGGTTCTCCAAGGTGGCCCAGTTCATTGCCCTCCCCAAACTTCGGTCAACTGTTGAGATGGCAGATCTGGTTCTCCAACATGTGGTTCACCTCCACGACTTCCCTCAGGACATTGTTGTAGGTCTGGGCCCAGAATTCATCTCCCGCTTCTGGTGAACTTTCTATTCCTTCCTCCCCGCCCCAGTTTGCCCTCTGGATTTCATCCGCAGACCAATGGTCAGTCCAAAAGAGCCAGCCAGCAAGTGGAGAAGATTCAGTGATGTCTTGCCACCTCTGAGCCTTCCATTTGGTCTGAACTGTCCCACAATCTACACACCTCCTCTGCCACAGGTATGTCACACGTTGAAGTGCTTCATGGCTACTATCTGCCATTTTGCCCCATTAAGGATCCAATGGTGGAGTCCCATCCACCAGACTCCTGGTTTGCTGATGCCAGAATGCTTTGGAAGAGGGCACAGAGGGCTATTCTAGCTGCCAACTGCACCTACTGCTGCCAGGCTAACCGCTATCATTGCCCAAACTATTCAGCCTGGCACTGTGTCTGGCTGTCCACCCAAGATCTGCTCCCCCCGCCCCCCACAAGCTTTGCCCTGATTCATGATTACCTATCACATCAATCCGGTCACTACCGTCTCCACCTGCCACTGTCCTTCAGGATCACCCCTACCTTCCACGTGTCCTGCCTCAAGCCCGTAGTCCATGATCCACTCAACCCATCGGAGGCTGCACCTCAGAACCTACCAGGTGGAAGGTATTCCTGTGTACGTGAAATGCCCATTGATGGGTTCACGTCATCACTGATGGGGTGTACAGTACTTGGTCAACTGGGAAGGGTACAGCCCAGACAAAAGGTCAGGTGCTGTCCAGTTACATCTTAGATTCGTCATTCATCAAGGAATTCCACTGGACCCATCCAGTTCATCTTGGACCATCTGGGGCCAGCCTTGGGAGGTGGGAGTGTGTGGGGAAGGG
The DNA here is from genome assembly GCF_030144855.1 of Hypanus sabinus. NCBI lineage: Eukaryota > Metazoa > Chordata > Chondrichthyes > Myliobatiformes > Dasyatidae > Hypanus > Hypanus sabinus. The sequence continues at coordinate 117,296,000 of NC_082713.1, read as the reverse complement.
AGGTCCTGTCAATCCTGCACATGCAGGCTCTTCCCAGTCTCCATCCAACTAAGAAGAGTCACCTGTCACTCATTTCTAACTCATCACCTGCAGCCTATTTAAACCCAGCTCTCATTCACAGTCATTGTTCACCCATTGAACCAGCCAGCCTCAGCCCGTTGTTCCTAGCCTTCTGTTGCCTTGTTGTGGTTAGTGCCTATTCTCTATTGTTTTGCGGCCCTTCATGGGCAGTTCATTATTAAAGTTATCACTCATTGCTAAACTGTCTTTGCTACTCTGCATTTCAGTCAAGCTTCCTCTATGTTTCCTGACAACTACCCCTCACCCCCTGCCTTCTTATGCTGGCTTCTGCTCCCTTCCTCCTCAGCCCTGATGCAGGGTCTCAGCCTGAAATATCAACAGTTTGCTACACTCCATGGATGCTACCTGACCTGCTGAGTTCTTCCAGCATTTGGTGTTTGTGAGTGTTTCTCTGGATGATGGCTACAGACAGATAGAACCATGTGGGGGGAAAGGAGGGTAAAAGTGAAAACAGCTGTCACTCTCACTACCTGGCTCTGTCTACACCCATAAGCTAGTGTCTCACCACTCCCTCCTCTGCCCTTTACATTGGCCATCCTCCTCTCCACTCTTAGCCCTGATGCAGAGGTTTGCATCTGTGGAAAAACATTGCCACACATAGCGTGGAGCCAAGTACATAAAACAGAAGTTGATAGATGCTTAATTAGTTAGGGCATCAATGGATACGAGGAGAAAGCAGGAGAGGCTAGGGGAGAAAAAAAAAACCAAAGGACATGGGTTAAGGGTGAAGGGGGAAAAGTTTAAAAGGAACATTAGTGGGGAACTTCTTCACACAGAGAGTGGTGGGAGTGTGGAATGAGCTGCTAGATGAAGTGGTATATGCGGTCTCACTTCTAACATTTAAGAAAAACTTGAACAGGTACATGGATGAGAGGTGTATGGAGGGATATGGACCAGGTGCATGTCAGTGTGACTAGGCAGAAAAATGGTTTGGTGCAGCTGAGAAGGGCCAAAAGGCCTGTTTCTGTGCTGTAATCTTCTATGTTTCTATGGGTCTATGGAGAATGCAGTTGAGAGGGATAATAAATCAGGCATGGTGGAATAGCGGAGCAGACTCAATGGGCTAAATGCTCCTATGTCTTATGGTTTTATTTAACCACTCTGTTGCACCCAACACAGATCTCCCTCCTCTCTCTGCATCACAAATACTCGTCTCCCTTCAACTTCTGCCAGTTTCTGACTAGAGAAACATTACTGACTCTCCACTGCTGCTACCTCATAATTTTCTGGCATTTCCTGCCTTCATTTCGAATTTCCCTGGTACTTTGGCTTGTTTAACACCACTGAGCCCTGACTCTTGCATCCACTTATCCAATCTAACCTTAAATGGTAACTGTTGCCACAATTTTAACCCTTGGGTTAAGGCTAGAGTCCTAGACTCATACAGCCCAGTGTGCCAAGACCAAGATGTCCATCTAAGCTCATCCCATTTTCCTGTATTTGACCCATTTCCCTCTAACCCTACCTTATTTATGTACTTGTCCAAGTGTTTTTTAAGTGTTGTTAATGTACCTTGCTGAACTACTTCCTCTGGAAGCTTGTTTCGTATTCACACCACCCCCTTGGAATCCTATTAAATCTCTTCCCTCTCGTCTTAAACCTACAGTATAGAGTTATAGAGTCAAAGAGCTCTACAAGACAGAAACAGGCCCTTCAGCCCATCTCTCTGTGCCAAACTGTTATTCTGCCTCATCTCATTGGACCATGGCCCTCTATACCCCTCTATTCATGTACTTATCCAAACTTCTCTTAAATGTTGCAGTCAATTCTACATCCACCCTTTCATTAAGGACACCTATCAACCAGTATGTGCTCTCTTCTGACTACTGCCATCAGGGAGGAGGTTGAAGGCCGAAACCCAATGTTTTAGGAGCAGCTTCTACCCCTCGACCATCATATTTTAGGACAATGAACCACTATACACTACTTCACTATTATTGCTCAGTTTTTGCACTACTCGCTATTATTCCTCAGCTTTTGCACTACCTACTTAAAAAAAATTATATTCAGTGAGTTCCAATTAATTGGAACACGTCAGGACCAGTACATTTTTGACCAATTAAACAGCTGCCCCAGTTAGCCAAAGTTTTATGGAAGTAGTTAAAAAGGTAGAAAAAAGAAAAATTACTGTTTAACTATGCAAAAATTATGTATGAAAATGAAATACAGAAAAAAATTAGAACACTATCAATACTATTACATTATTATAAAACTGTGCATTAGTTCCTAATAGTTATCGACAGAAGAATTCATCCAGTGTTCACTGCTATATTCTTTTGATTGACTGCAAATGATCAAAATCAGTGCAGAATCTAGTTCAAATAATGAACAGCCTTCATACAATGCTTTCAATGATTGCACCCTCCAAATCTTCATTTCCTTTGTAACATTCAGGATGATTGTTGATACCTTCAAATTCTTTGCACTTCCTAACTTGTTGAAGTAGTGAAATTGTTTCATTTTCACTCCTGGCCGTTACTGCCAACTGCAAGCCTGAATGCTTGAGACTGCAGTGAGCAAAACAGTTCTGAATTGTTTCTCACTGCTTGTTTCTCACCAACTCTCTGTGACAAAAGTCACTACTTTTTGAATACACATACAACTGACGTTATTTAAAAACTGTTCACTCTAGGAGTCTAATGGTCACACAAGTGCACGCAACTGACTGTTCGGCAACAGTCTCCTGTCCCTATCAAGCAGCATAGTGTCCCAATAAACAAGGGGAGTCCCAGCTATTTTCTCAATTAGTTTTTGTTCCTTAAGAGTTATCCCAAATAAGCACATGATCCAATTAACTGATGGCCCAATTAACCAGAATCCATTCTATATTTCTTATTGTAATTTATAGTATATTTAATGTATTGCTGCAAGTAACAAATTTCACAATATATGTCAGTGGTATTAAACCTGGTTCTAATTCTAGGGAATAAAGCATCTTTATTCCCCAACTCTGGGAAAAAGACTATTTACATTCACCAAATGATTTTGACTACACATTGGCTTTACAATCCACACAATTCATAAGTCCATGTGCCTAATTAACCGACTAACCCATACACCTTTGGAATGTGGGAGGAAACCAGAGCACCTGGAGGAAACCTATGCAGTCACATAATTAAACTTGCAGTCATGACTGCTTGGTTAGATTTGCTTCAACAAACTGGTTGTAAGTAATCGGTTTTCAAATTCAAACCCAGAACTCTTAGCCCCATCTGAAGGTTTGAACTCAGTTTCACTGATAGGCAGGTAGAACACAGAATATAGAATAGTACAGTCATTGAAAACAAGAGATTTTGCAGATTCTGGAAATCTTGTGCAACACATGCAAAGTGCTGAAGGAACTCAGCAAGTCAGCCAGCACCAGTGGAGAGGAATAAACAGTTAATGTTCAGGCCAATACCATCCATCAAGACTGGATAAAAAGCAGGGCAGAAGGCAGAATAAGAAAGTGTGGGAAGGGGAAGGGGTACACACTAGCAGGTGATAGGTGAGGATGTAATAGGGATTAAGTGAAAAGTTGGGAGATGATAGGTGGAAGAGGTAAAGGGCTGAAGAGGAAGAAATCTGATAGGAGAGAATGGTGGACTGTGCAAAGATGGAAATAGAGAACCAGCGGGAGTTGACGTGCAGGTGAGGAAAAGAGAAGGGGTGAGAGGGCCAAATAATGGGCAATGAAAACAAGTGAAAAGGAGAAATTACTGGAAGTTGGAGAAATTGATGTCTGGCTACCCAGACAGAATATGAGGTGTTGCTCCTCCAGCATGAGTGTGGCCTCATCATGGACCTACATGACGGAATGGAATGGGAAGTCGAACTGAAATGAGAGGCCATCGGGATACCCCATCTTGCTTAGATTTGTTTCAACCAAGTGGCTGCAAAGGACCGAAGGGCCTGTATTGTGCTGTAGGTTTTCTGTTTCATTCAGTGTTCAAATTGAAACCTAGAACAGATAGCCCCATCTAGAGGTTCAAACTTGCAACACCAACAGGGAGATAGATCACAAAATGTACTGGAAGAGGCCGTGATGTTGTGCCAACCTAATGACACCTAATTACACTAATCCTTTCTGCCTGCTCGTTGTTCCTATCGCTCCACTGTCTGTGCATTCATTACCTATCTAAGAGCCTCGTAAATGCCTCAACCACCACTGGCAGTGCATTCTAGGCACCTAGCACTCCCTGTTTTAAAAAAACTCTCTGCACATCCCCTTTGAATTTTCTTCTTTGCACCTCAAATGCATGCCCTCTGGTGTTAGACTTTTCCATCTCAGGGAAAAGGTCAGGCTGCTTCCTCTATCTATGTTTCTCGTAGGTCTGCCCTCAGGCTCCACCATTCCCAAGAATCCAAACTCTCCTAACAGCTCATGCCCTCCAATCCAAGTAACATCCAGGTAAACCTTTTCTAAACATTCTGTAAAGGTTCCACATCTTTCCGATAATGGGGTGAGCAGAACTGAATGCAAATACCCATACTCTAGATGTGGAGTTTACTAGAGTTTTAAAAAGCTGCCATAGAACTGTTCCACGCTTAAAGGCAGGAATGGGACATAGGACACTTCGACTTAAAAGAGTAACAGTTGTACCTTTAAAATAATCTCAGGATTTTACAGAAGTCAAAGAATTCAAGTTGAGTTTATTGTCATGTAGATAAATATATGACACCCCCAGGGTGGAGATACGTCTCTGCCAAACTAGGTGGATGGTCGTATGAGCAGCTGGTGCATATCACATATCCTGGTTATGTGACCACTGACACCAGTCAGACAATCTCTGAAGAGTATTGATAATGACTGGAGTCACCTGTCAGGTAAAGACACTGCCCAGAAGAAGGCAAAGGCAAACTACTTCAGTAGAAAAATATGCCAAGAACAATCATGGCCATAGACAATGAAAGCTCACATCATACAACATGGCATATAATGATGATGATCATCATCATCACATAAGTACAGTGAGTTATATGCGCAATGAAAAACTTGTTTGAGGCAGCATTTACAGGTATAAAGAGATACAGCATGAAAACTAGCCCTTCTGCCCTCCAACTATGCTGAGTATCAATCCCCTATTTATACTGGTGATGTGCCCAACAAGCATGAAACAGCATATCCTGACATCTTTTGGGGGATTTTAACCAGGCTAGCTTGAAAAAAACTCTCTAAATAATTATTACCAACAAATCACTTGTAGTGCCTGAGAAACCAACACGTTAGACAACTGTTACACCACCATGGAGTGCTTACCGTCCCATCCCATGCCACACTTCGGAAAGTCTGATTGCCTGGCTGTGCTTCTCCTTGAGTATAGGCAGAGACTGAAGACTGCAGCACCAGTAGTGAAGACCAGAAATCTATAGACAAGGGAGATGCAGGAGCACTTCCAGGACTGTTTTGAATTGGTGGACTGGTCTGTATTCAGGGGTTCATCTTCAAGTCTGAATGAGTACACCACAACTGTTACTGACTTCATTAAAACCTGTGTGGATGAGTGAGCGCCTACGAGAACTTACTGCACATACCCAAATCAAAAGCTATGGATGAACCGGAGATCTGTAGTCTGCTGAGGGCAGGAGCTGTGGTATTTAAATCTGGCGACCCAGGTCTGTACAAGAAAACCAGGCATGACTTGCACAAGGCTAGTTCAACAGCCAAGGAACAATTCCAAGCCAGAGTGGAGGTGACATCGGATGCACATCTACCCTGGCAGGGTTTGCAAGCCATTACTTCCCATAAAGCAAAACCCAACATCATGAATGCTTCACTAGCTGAAGAGCTCAATGCTCACTTTGAAAGGGAGAATAAAACTAGAGATATGAGGATCGCTGCAGCACCCAGTGACCCTGTGATCTCTGTCTTGGAGGCTGACACCAGGCTGTCTTTCAAGAGGGTGAACCATCACAAGGTGACAGACTATGGAGAGTACCTGGTCAGGCTCTGAAAACCTGTGCCAACTAACTGACATGTGTTCAAAGACAATTTCAGTCTCTGATTGCTGCAGTTGGAAGTTCCCACCTGCTTCAAAAGGGCAACAATTATACCTATGACCAAGAAGAACAGGATGAGCTGCCATAAGGACTATCATCCAGTAGCACTCACATCTACAGTGATATGAGTGCTTTGAGGGGTTAGTTATGACTAGAATCAACTCCTTTCTCAGCAAGGACCTGGACCCACTGCAATTTGCCTATCACCACAATAGGTCTATGGCAGACATGATCTCACTGTCTCTCCATATGGCCTTGGATCAGCTTGACAATACAAATATCTATGTCAGGATGTTTGTTGACTACAGCTCAGCATTTAACACTGTCATTCCCACAGTTCTGTTTGTAAAGCTCCAGAACCTGGGCCTCTACCACCTTCTGCAACTGGATCCTTGACCTCCTAACCGGAAGACCCCAGTCTGTGAGGATCGGAAATAATATCTTCACCTTCAGTTTAAATTCCATGCGGAATATTTTGGAGGACCAAGAACCTTGTTGACAACAACAAAGTGCACTTTGGGGATATGTGGTTAGCCAGCTTCTTTTATCACTCTATACCCATGACTGTGTGGCTAGGCACAGCTCAGATGCCAGCTATAAATTTGCTGATGACAACTGCTGTTGGCAGAATTTCACATGGTGACACGGGAGCATACAGGAGTGAAATATACCAGTTAGCTGAGTGGTGTCACAGCAACAACCTTGCACTCAATGTCAGTAAGACCAAGAACTGATTGTGGACTTCAGAAAGGGTAAGATGTATCACAGCTATAGAAAGGGAGGACGCTGCAGAGGGAGTGTCATTGGGTCGGTCTGGGTGGAAGTCAGAAATAGGAAGGGATCAATCACGGTGCTGTGAGTCGTCTATAGGACCTCAAATAGCCCTCGGGACACCGAGGAGCAGATAAGCAGGCAGATTTTAGAATGGTGCACAAAATACAGGGTAGTAATTATGGGTGATTTCACTTCCCTCATATTGACTGGCACCTCCTGAGTGCAAGGGGGATAGATGGCGTTGAATTTGTCAGGTGTGTTCAAGAAGGGTTCCTGACACAGTATGTGGACCAGCCAATGAGAGGAGAAGCTATACTCGATCAAGTTCTGGGTAATGAACCTGGTCAGGTGACAGACCTCTTGGTGGGGGAGCATTTTGGTGAGAGTGACCACAACTCCCTTAGCTTCAGCATAGCTATGGAAAGGGATAAAATCAGATGAAATGGTAAAGTGCTTAACTGTGGAAGGGCTAACTTTGAAGGGATGAGGCAGGAACTAGCAAGAGTAAATTGGAAACAGATGTTCAAAGGGGAAAGCACAGAAGTAATGTGGGAGAAGTTTAGGGACCACTTGAGCTGGGTTTAGGATAGGTTTGTCCCACTGAGGCAAGGAAAAAATGGTAGGAAAAGGGAACCGTGGCTGACAAAACACGTGAGGCAACACGTCAAGAGGAAAAAGGAAGCATATGTTAGATATAAGAAGCAGGAAGTAGGAGGAACTCATGAGAAACATAGGGTAGCTAGGAAGGAGCTAAAGAAAGGACTTAGGAGAGCTCAAAGGGGGCATGAGAAGGCCTTGGCATGTAGGATTAAGGAGAACCCCAAGGCGTTCTATGCGTATGTGAAGAACAGGAGGATGACGAGAATGAAGGTGGGACCACTAAAGGATAAAGAGGGCAACATGTGCCTGGAAGTGGAGGAGGTTGGGGAGGTCCTAAATGAATACTTCAGTATTCACAAGTGAAAAGGATCTATATCAGGGTGAGGTCGAAATAGAGCTGGCCTGTGTGCTAGTCAATGTGGAGATTATGGAAGAAGTGCTGGATCTTCTTAAAAACATTAAGATTGATAAATCCCCAGGGCCGGATATGATACACCCCAGGTTGTTGTGGGAATTGTGAAGAGATCGCAGGAGCATTAGCTATGATCTTTGAATCCTCGTTGGCTGCAGGGGAAGTGCCGGAGGACTGGAGAATGGCAAATGTAGCTCCCTTGTTTAAAAAGGGTAATAGGGAGAAACCTGGGAACTATAGACCGGTGAGTCTTACATCGGTGGACTGTAAACTACAGGAAAGGATTCTTAAGGATAGGATCCACGAGCATTTGGAGAAGTACATTCTACTCATGGGCAGTCAACATGGCTTTGTGAAGGGAAGATCGTGCCTCACAAGCCTGATTGAGTTTTTTGAAGAGGTAACAAAAGAAATTGATGAGGGTAGGGCAGTGGATGTGGTCTGCATGGACTTTAGCAAGGCATTTGACAAGATCCCTCACGATAGACTCATCCAGAAAGTCATGAGGCATGGGATCAGTGAAACCTTGGCTGTTTGGATAAAAAATTGGCTTAAAGGAAGAAAGCAGAGGGTAGTTGTGGAAGGAAAGTATTCTGCCTGGAGGTCGGTGACTAGTGGAGTGCTGCAGGGATCTGTCCTGGGACCCCTGCTATTTGTGATTTTTATAAATGATCTGGATGTAGAGGCAGAAGGATGGGTGAGGAAGTTTGCAGATGGCATGAAGATTGGAGGAGTTGTGGATGGAGCTGCAGGTTGTCGAAGGTTACAAGAGGATATAGAGAGGCTGCAGAGTTGGGCAGAAAAATGGCATATGGAGTTCTATCCAGACAAGTGTGAGGTGATGCATTTTGGAAGGACAAACCAGAAGACTGAGTACAGGATTAATGGTCAGATACTTAAGAATGTGGATGAACAAAGGGACCTTGGGGTTCAAATCCATACATCCCTCAAGGTCGCTGCGCAGGTTGATAGGGTAGTTAAGAAGGCCTATGGAATGCTAGGCTTCATTAACAGGGGGATTGAGTTCAAGAGTAGAGAGGTCATGTTGCAACTCTACAAATCTCTGGTGAGACTTCTCTTAGAGTATTGTGTAAAATTCTGGTTACCTCATTATAGGAAGGATGTGGGGATGTGGAAGCTATGGAGAGGGTGCAGAGGAGATTTACCAGTATGTTGCCTGGATTGGAGAACAATCATATGAAGCAAGGTTAGCAGAGCTGGGACATTTCTCTTTGGAGCATAGAAGAATGAGAGGGGACTTGATAGAGGTCTACAAGATTATGAGAGGCATAGATACGGTGGATAGCCAGTACCTGTTTCCCAGGGCACCAATAGCAAACACCAGAGGGCATATGTACAATATTAAGGGAGGGAAGTTTAGGGGAGACATCAGGGGTAAGTTTTTTACACAGAGGGTTGTGAGTGCCTGGAATGACTTGCCAGGGATGGTGGTGGAGGCTAAAACATTAGGGGTATTTAAGAGCCTCTTGGACAGGCACATGGATGAAAGAAAAATAGAGGGTTATGGGGAAGTGTGAGTTTAGTGCTTTTTTTAAGGATTATATGGGTCAGCACAACATGGAGGGCTGAAGGGCCTGTACTGTGCTGCAGTGTTCTATAGTTTTATGGTTCTAAGGATAGAAGTGGAAAGAGTGAGTGGTTTCAAGTTGCTGGGTGTCAATATCTCTGAGGACCAATTTATCGATGAAGCTATAAAGAAAGCAAGATAGTAATTGTATTTCAATAGTGGATTTGGTGTGTCACCAAAAACGCTTGCAAATTTCTACAGATGTACAGTAGAGAGCATTCTAACGAGATGCATCACCATCTGGTATCAGGGAGGGGGCGCTATTGTACAGGATTGAAGTAAACTGCAGCGAGATGTAAACTCAGCCATAGGTACGAGCCTCTGTAGTATCCGTGCATCTTCAACGAACAGTGCCTCAGAAAAGTGGTGTCCATCATTAAGTACCCTCATCACCCAGGACATGCCCTCTTCTCATTGCTACCATCAGGAAGGAGGTACAGAAGCCTGAAGGCACACACTCAGTGATTCAGGAATAGCTTCTTCCCCACTGCCATGTGATTTCTGAATAGACACTGAGCCCATAAACACTACCTCATTACTTTTTTATTTCCTATTTTTGCACTACTTATTTAATTTAAATATAAACATATAGTAATTCACAGGTTTTATTTTTCTCATTAACATGTATTACATTGTACTGCCCACAAACTTAACAAATTTCACGATGTATGCCGATGATTGGGTTTCTGACACTAATCCCATACTGATGTAATTTCACTCACATCAACTTCCCCCAGACTCTATGCCTCACCTACACAAAAGAGGCAATTTACAGTGACTAATAACACCCCCACCCAACCAGCCTGCAAATTTCTGGGATGTGGAAGATTCGGAAGCACCCGTGGAAAACCTATGCAGTCTTAGGGTGAATGGGCAAAGCCTACGCAGCAGAGGACTGAGCCCGTGTTACGGAAGCTGTGAAGCAGAGGCTCACTCACAGTGCCACTGAGCTGCCTATGGTGTGTGGACAAACACACAGTGGAGTGGGTCTCTCACAAGTCCCACTCTCCAATCCTTCCCTGTACCTCTGCACATTTAACTTCAAATACTTTTTTCATTTCCCTTTTGTAAGTTTCTGTTGAATCTGTAACTGCCAACTTTTTACTCAAGTGTTCCAAGTCAAAACTGGAAATATGCTTAAGGGAATGGCTGATGGAATTTTACTTAAACAAGTGTAGAATTTTGCATTTTTGAAAGCTTAAACTAGGCCAGGATATGCACAGTGAACGATAGAGTCCTTGTGATGTGTTATTGAACACTGAAACCTTGGGTTACATGTAACAAACAGCCTAGAAATGGCAAAACAGGTAGGCAATCTTCTACAGATGCACTATTGACAATGTCCCGACTGGTTGCATCATGCTTTGCTAGGAGGTTCAACTGCACAGGAACATAAGAAGCTGCAAAGAGTAATGGACTCTGCTCAATACATCTCTCCCCACCCTTGGTAGTATCTGCAGGAGATTCTGCCTCAAGAAGGCAACATCCATTATCAAAGATCCCCACCATCCTCCAGGCCACTCCATCTTCTTGCAGGTACCAATGGTCAGGAAATACAGAGGCCTACACCTCCAGCTTCAAGAACAACTAGTGCTTTCTTCAACCATTTGGTTCTTGAACAAACTGGCACGACCCCAATCATTACCTCTGAATAACAACTATGACCACTCTGATCACCTTACACTGAAATGAACTTCATTTTTTTTTGTCAATTGTATTCTTCCTTATAAAACTCAGAATGATTTATGTTTTTGCTGTGAATACCGTATCTCTATTGCAATGTGCCTGTGATGCTGCTGTAAGTTTTTCATTGCACCCATGCACACATTGGTATTGGAGTTGGTTTATCTTGGTCACGTGTACCAAGATACAGTGAAAAGTTTGTCTTGCATATTGTTCACACATACTAAATGATTGAGGTAGAATACTAAATGATTGAGGTAGAATAAGGTAAAGCAATAACAATACAGAATAAAGTGTAACAGCTACAGAGAAAGCACAGTGCAGGTAAACAATAAAGTGCAAGATCATAATGAGGTAGATTGTGAGGATAGAAGCTGTCCAAGAGCCTGGTAGTACATGCTTTCAGGCTTTTGTATCTCCTCACCCATTGAGAGAGGGGAGAAGAGATATGTACTTGTGAACATAAAAATAAACTTGATTTTGAGACTTTGAAGAAGGCATGTGGCATGCTGTCCTTCATTGACCAAGGCCTTGAGTGTAGGGGTTCAGGCATCACGCTACAGTTCTACAAAACTTTGGTTAGACCGCCCTTGGAATACAGTGTGCAATTACACCTGTAAGACATAGGAGCAGAACTAGGCCAATCAGCCCATCAAATCTGTACCACACTTATATGAAGGATGTGGTTAAACTAGACAGGAGGCAGAAATCATTCACTAGGATGTTGCTAGGACTTAAGCTATAGGCAGAGATTAGATAAGTTGGGAGTGCATACCCTGGTGTAATGGAGGTACAGGAGTGACCTTATGGAGTTTAATTAAATTAAGAAGGACATAGAGAGGGCAAATAAGCATAGACTATTTCTAGTATAGTGGAGTCTAAAGTTTAAAGTTCAAAGTAAATTGATTATCAAAGTACACATATGTTACCATATACAAACCTAAGATTCATTTTCTTGCAAGTTATTATTAATAGAATAATAACTATCATAGAATCAATGAAAGGCTGCACCAACTGGACGTTCAAACAGTGTGCAAAAGACACAAACTTCAAAAATACTTGGGAAGAATTAACAGTGAGGGAAAAGTGCAAGACGCGTGGGATCAATTTTGGCTGTATGTTAATTTAAACTTAAATTAGAAGTTTTTTTCTGTTCCTTAGTTTTATGTGCTTTCCTGTCGTGGGATGCCTGTATAAATATGCTGTACTGTATCTGCTCTATGATATGCTGTGCTTCTTTGTAAAATAAGAGGAAATAATAATAAAAATTTGAATTACAAAAAAAGTAAATAAATAAGCAATAAATATTGAGAACATGAGATGAAGAGTCTTTGAAAGTGAGTCCATAAATTGTGGGAACATTTCAATGATGAAGTGGAGTGAAGTTTTCCCCTTTGGTTCAAGAGCCTGATGGGTGAGGGGTAATAACTGTTCCTGAATCTGGTGGTGTGAGTCCTGAGCCTCCTGATGGCAGAAGCACAAAGGGAGCATGACCTTGGCAGTGGAGGTCCCTGATGATGGATGATCCTTTCCTGCAGCAATGTTTCATGTAGATGCGCTCAATGGTGGGAAGTGCTTTACTCATGATGGACTGGACTGACTAATAGTGTTAGCATAGATAGGCATCTGGGTCAGCATAAACAAGATGGGCCGAGAGGCCCATTTTCACACTGTATAGCTATGAATCTATGAACTACACAACTCACTAAATAAAACTGTCCACCTCCCTTCCCCCACCTTAATTCTTTCCATGTTTCTGCAAACTTTAATTGAGAAAAAAGACCAATATTCAGCAAAGTCTCTGCAAAGTCATTTTATTTTGCATATTGTCACCAAACATTAGAGTCAGATCTCTTAAAATTCCCTAAAAGTTAAAGTTATTTTATTTTGTTTATTTTTTATAGATACAACAGGTCCATGTAACAGACCCAATTACAGCCCTGTGACCAATTAATCTACTATTAGGCACATGAACATGAGGGAAATGGCAGGATATGGACATTGTGTAGGCAGATGGGATTAGTTTATTTGGCCATTTGATTATTAAGTTAATTTGTTCAGCACAGCATTGTGGGCTGAATGCCCTAACCCTAATGCATTTTCCAAATTAAAGAATTTCGCTTTATTTGTCACATGCACATCAAAACGTTGGAACAAACAGTAAAATGGGTTGTTTGCGTGAATGACCAATGAGTCCAAGGATGTGTTGGGGCTAGCCCGCAAGTGCGTCACAGGTGGGACAGCTGATGCTATGCCAAACAAAGATAAGAAGGGTTAAGTTCAAAGGAAGTGTGCAGGGTAGGTGTTTGTAACAGAGAGTGGTGGGTGCCTGAAACATGCTTCCAGGGTTGGTGGTGGAGGCAGATCTGTCAGAGGCATCTGAGAGGCTATTAGATTGGTACATTAATATGCAAAGTTTGGAGGGATATGGACATTGAGTAAGCAGGGATTAGTTAAATTAGGAATTTAATTAACAGTTTAATTAGTTTGGCACAACATTGTTAGCTGAAGGGCCTGTTTCTGGGCTGTAATGTTCTTTGTCTACATTCTATATAGCAACAGAAATAGCCTAATGAAGACTGAATACTGCGGCTCTCTGTTACAGGATGTTTGCCTCAGTCGATGCCCATTAATCCAACTGATCACGCACTCCTCTTGTCCCCTGAGCTTACTTTGTCTCTCAGATGAATATTGATCTCCTGTGACAGTGCCCATATTCAGGCTGCAACAAAAGATATATCAAAACCAAGATTTGCGTGAATGGTTTTAGATTTAAACTACATTTTTTTTCCAATTTAACTCTCCATATTTTTACTTCGCAAAGCAGTTCACATAATTGAATATTCTGCAGATCTGCACTCAACAGATTTTCCAATGAAATGGCTTGATTATAAAATGTTTTAGAATAAATACGCAAGTAATTCCAATGTTGCAAGATGTTAAGAGGTGCAGATCACATGGGTAGTCTGATCTTTTTTCTTCCAGGGTGGAAAAACCCTGGGGGGGGGGGCATAATTTCACAGTGATTGGAGGAGAGGATAGAGGGGATGTCAGAGATATATTTTTACTCAGAGAGTGGTGGGTACACAGAAGGGATGGTGGTCAAGAAAGATACATTAGAGACTTTTAAGAAACTCTTAGATAGGCACATGAATGAAAGAAAACTAGAGGGCTACATAGGACAGAAGGGTTGGATTGATTATAGGGTAAGTTATAAAAGGCCCTCAAGCAACACACAGAAAACGCTGGATGAACTCAGCAAGTCGGGCAGTATTTATGGAGGGGAATAAGCAATAAACATAAATACTGCTTTGGGCCAAGACCTTTCATCAGCATTGGAAAGGAAGGGGGCGGAAGCCAGAATAAGAAGGTGGGAGTGGGGGGCAGGTGGTAGGTAAATCAGGTGAGGAGGAAGGTGGCTGGGTGGGGGGGGAGGTGATAGGTGGAAGAGATAAAGGGCTGAAGAAGAAGGAATCTGATAGGAGAGGAGAGTGGACCATGGAAGAAAGGGAAGAAGGAGGAGAACCATAATTAGGTGATGGGCAGGTGAGAAGAAGAGAAGAGGTGAGTGAGGAATCAGAATAGGGAATGGAGAAGAGAAGGGGGTAATTACAGGCAGTTGGAAACATTGATGGGACTTCCTTGCTGTTTTAGTCAGCCCCCACTCTAGCTGTGTGCTAAGAGTAGCAACTGTAGTATGTGTTGTGTGAGGCCTGGTCATGCAGGTACAGTACGTACTTTCAGGATAATTTGAATTTCCATAATACGCAATGAAAACTTTTTGCACCTGCAGCCAGGTCAGTGATTGTCTCTGTGCAATTAAATCTTACTTATAATTGGTTGCTGAGTTGGTGAATTGTTCTTATCTTTGCTGATTAATACTTGCAAGAAATGACCAGAAGAATTGTCGATAGAATAATACTGTACCCGAACAGGCCCTTCAGCCCGCATTGTCTGTAGTGGCCAAATTACCTACATGTAACTACCTGCACAGTGGTTAATACAACACTTGTACAACACCAGCTTTATTCATTAAAAAAATTATTTGCAAGAATAAGCCATGTAATGTTGTTTGCTCAAATGCCATCTATAAACTTGCTGATGACACAACTATTGTTGGCAGAATTTCAGATGATGCCAAGAGGATGTCCAGGAGCAAGATATATCAGCTACTTGGTGTCACAGCAACAACCTTGTACTCAACATCAGTAACACCAAAGGACTGACTGGGGAATTATGACAAGGTAAGACGTGGGAACACACACCAGTCCTCATAGAGGCATCAGAAGAGGAAAGAGAGAGCGGTTTCAAGTTTCTGGGTGTCAATATCTCTGAGGATCTGTCCTGGACCCAACATATTGATGCAGCTACAAAGAAGGCATGACAGCAGCTATATCTCATTAGGAATCTGAGGAGATTTGGTGTGTCACCAAAAACACTTGCAAATTTCTACAGGTGTACTGTGGAGAGCATTCTGACTGACTGTATCACCATCAAGTATGGGTGGGGGGAGCGCTTGTTCTCATTGCTTCCATCAGGAGGGAGATACAGGAGCCTGAAGGCACACACTCAGCAATTCAGGAACAGCTTCTTCCCTTCGGCCATCCGGTTTCTGAATGGACATTGACCCATGAACACCACCTCACTACTTTTTTTATTTCTATTTTTGGCTTACTTACTTAATTTAGCTTTTTAATATATATACTTACCCTAATTCATGGCAACACACACAAAATGTTGGAGGAATTCAGCAGGCCAGGCAGCAACTAAGGAAAAGGGTAACCAGTCAACATTTCAGGCCAAGACCCTTCATCAGGCTACTATTAATGTACCACGTTTTTTTAATCTATTATAATGTATTGCATTGTACTGCTGCCACAAAGACAACAAATTTCACAACATATAAACTTGATTCTGATTCATTGATAATGCATCAATTAGTATTCTATTACATTTTTAAAAACCAACGGCACTGTTATCACTCATGCAGCCCCCTGGGCTGGTACGCTACTACGAGAGCTCCTCACCTGGTCACTCTCTAGTAGAAGAAGCCTACACCGTGGTCCTCCCCCACCGGGCCGATGTAATGTCTGCACTAAGCTTCTCAGTACGTCCCTCAGCACGTCCTCCTGAATCCTGGATATGTGTCAGTCAGCAGCATTCCTCTACGGATATCTCAATGTGCGGGCAGAGCAACAACAAGCTTCTGCTAGACCAAAGGGCATCGTTCATCATGTGGATAACTTCACTCACCTCAACACTGAAATGACTCCACAACTTATGAACTCACTTCCAAGGACTCTACAATTCTTGTTCTTAGTTTTTTTTTTCTTCTTTATTTATTATTAATATTACTTGTTTTTTCTTGTATTTGCACAGTTTGTCTTTTTTGCACATTATTTGTTTGTCAGTCTTTGTGTACTGTATTTCTTGTTCTACTCTGAAAGCCTGCAAGAAAATGAATTTCAGGGTAGCATATGTTGACAGATACGTTCCTTCAAAAGGAATTTACTTTGAACTTCACCAAACTGATCACCTTCCAGCAGCACTTGATATCCACGTGTCTGTGTATGTGTATGTGTGTCCATGTCTGTGTCCATGTCTGTCCCTGGGAACAGCCTGTAGATCAGAGAGTCCTCTGTCACACAGCTGCTCTGGATGAAGTGGGACACAGGCCCAATAGAGGAGGTTACAGGGACATTTCATAGTCTGTTTAAAATTATGAAAGAGCCATGACAGAGTATTTAGAAAAAACTGATTCCCCATGTCATGAAGTTAGTTACTGCAGAACAATTAGAGGAGAGATGTGGAGGGAGGGTGATGTAAGTCAGAAACTCATTGACCAGGAGAGTGGAGGAGGCAGAGATTCTTACAACATATTGATACACAAGTCTAAATACATTTACATGAGCATTTAATGTTATGCAAATGACAAATTTAGGCCAGGTAGCTGGGAAGTGCCTCGTTAATGGGTGTTCAATATGTTAGGCCACACATAAGTTAGCCAGTACCTAGATTGAGGGCTATCATGATGCTTTCATGGATTTCTCTGAGGATCCTTACCTTGTCATGGTGCAGAGACTTACAAGTTCCTGAGATCCCAAGAGCTAGATGGAGTTTGCCATCTAGCTATTAACTCCTGGTTGGGTCACCCACGGCAGTAAGGTCCAGAGGGAGGTTCCAGACAAACAGCGATCCAACCAAGACCTCAACAGTGGTGTGCGCAGAAGATGATGACAAACACAATGGCAGAGAAGGTGGAGGAAGGCGGAAGCAGTCTTTTTGCATTCCAGGCCACTGGACCCTGACCCCGATTCATCAAGGCCAGTGTGGTGGCTGCTTATGCATCTGCCTCCCCAAGTTAAACAAAACCACGCACAGGCGTTCTCTATTTATGTGGATCCTGGATCAGCCTCTACAGCCACATGAAGACCCACCAATAGACAACCCCTTTGGAGAACATCATACTCGATTCGAGTGATCACACTACTACTCCTATCCTGACGAGGGCACCAGCAGCTCTGTTTCATTAGGTGTTTGAGGAGATTCGATCTGTCAATGAAAACCCTAACTAATTTCTACAGATGAAAGGTGGAGAGCATTCTGACTGGCTGCATCACTGAGGCTCCAATGCACAGGAGTCAGAAGGCTGTAGAGGGTTATAAACTCAATCAGCTCCATCATGGGGGCAACCCTCCCCACTCTTGAGGACATCTTCAAGAGGTGGTGCCTGAAGAAGGCGGCATCCATCACTAAGGGCCCTTACCATCAGGGGCACGCCCTCCTCTCGTTGCTGCCATCAGGGAGGAGATACAGGGGCCTATCGGGATGCATCAGAGATTGACATGGCAATTGCTCTGCCGAGGACTGCAAGAAACTGTAGAAGAGCTCAACACATCATAAAAATCAGCATTCCCTCCGTGGACTCTGTCTATACTTCTCCTCTCCTCATGAAATTTCTACAGATGTACAGTGGAGGGGCATTCTGACTGGTTGCATCACAGACTGAGATGGAAACTCCAGTGCACAGGATCAAAAAAAGCTGCAAAGTGTTGTAAACAGCCAACTCCAGTAGGGGTACAAACCTCCCCACCATCAAGGACTCTGTCAAAATATGATGCCTCAAGAAGGAGGCTTCTTCTTGGAGGCATGAAGGAGGCATTACTAACAACCCTTCACTATCAGGCACATATCCTCTTCTCATTACTACCATCAGGGAGCCTGAAGACCCACACTCAATGAATCAGCAACAGCTTCTCCCCTTCTGCTATGAGATTTCATCTATCACGCTGTATTGAAGTACTGTCGGCAGTTTTGGGGAGGAGGTTTACAAGAATGATCCTGGGATGAAGGGGTTAACATATGAGAACACTTGATGTCTCTGGGCCAGTACTCACTGGAGTTCAGTAGAATGAGAGAGGATCTCATTGAAACCTATTGCATATTGAAAGGAGTATATGGAGTGGATATGGAGAGAATGTTAGCCAACCTCAGAACAAGGGGACATCCCTTTAAAATGGAGACGAGAAGGAATTTCTTCAGCCACAGGGTGGTGAATCTGTGGAATATATTGCCAGAGACACTGTGAAGGTATTTAGGTCAGAGATTGATAGTTTTGTAATTGGTAAGGGAGTTAAGAGTTACAGGGAGAAGAAGGAGATATGGGTTAAAAAAGTAATGGCAGGGTCTTGATGGGCCAAATTGCCTAATCCTGATCCTATATCTTGTTATTGTACGAAGAGTTACTTGTGGGATCATGCTGTGTACAAACTTACAAACTAGTTGCTTATTTTCTTCAGGACAATTATTATCCTTGATTGGGACCTGTTAAAGTGGTGAGAAGCTATATATAAATGTGTTTTCTAGTTGATGCCTGATTGGCTTAATGGGAGCTGATTGCCCTATGGTAGCATTGCTGTGGCCAATCATACCAAGGGGCTGTGATTAATGGTCCACTACAGAGACATGAGTTCAAATATCCCACTGGAGCTGTCATTTGAAGAAATTAGAGAAACTTAAACCTGGTGTTGATAATGTGACTAGTTGCTTCCTGAAGTGTGTGACTGAGAATGGAGTCCATAGCCACAGGAAAGTTTTGGAAAATCTATTAAGGGAGTTAGTGACTATAGTATATTGCTACACAGTACAGGCCCTTTGGCCCACTATGTTGTGCTGACCTTCTAACATACTCTAATAAAAAATCTAACCTTTCCCTCCTACATAGACCTCCATTTTTCTATCATCCATGTGGCCATCCAAGTTTTTAAATGTCCCTAATATATTCACTCTCTACCACCATTTCTGGCAAGGCATACCAAACCCCCTCCACTCTCTATGTAAAAAAAGCTTACCTCTGACATCCCCCTTATACTTTTCTTCAATCACCTTAAAGTTATTCCCCTTAGTAGCCATTTCCATCCTGTGATAAAGTCTCTGGCTGTCCACTTTATCATCTATACACCTCTGTCAAGTCACCTCTCATCCTCTTTCTCAAAGAGAAAAGCACTAACTTGTTCAATCTATCCTCATTAGACAGGCCCTCTAGTCCAGGCAGCAACCTGGCAAATCTCCTCTACATCCTCTCTAAAGCTACGTATTCATATGATGAGACAACCAGAACTGCACACATTACTCCATGTCATCTGCCCAGAGTTTTATAGACCTGCAACATTACCTCACGGCTCTTGAACCTAATCTCCTGACTAATAATGATGGCCAACACACCATATCCCTTCTCAATCACCCTATGCTCCAGCATTTTGGAAGTGCTGCACAGGATTTCCAGCATTGACAAAATCTCTTACGTTTAGAAAATGTCCAGCCTACTCCCTCATCTCCCAACGCTGCCACTGAGAAGGACAACAGCAGCAGACATCAGGGAATGTCACCAACAGTAGGTTCCCCTCCAAGCCGCACATCAGCCTTGTGTTATTGATTCCAGTCACCTAGCAAAGCATTATCTTAAGAAAGCATTTGGTAAATCTTATGAAATAGTCCTTAACTTACATACTTAAGCCCATCACCCTTGATAGGCCATGGCCTGCCAACAGCAGCTCCCCAGTCCTCTGTCCTGGGCCAGTCTTTCAAGTTGTCCTTAGGTGTAACCCATCTTGTATCTTCCAGCTGAAGATCCTTCCTCTCTGAGGGATGAGGTCTTCGGAGCTTCTGTTGCTCTGGGTTGCCAGCCCCATGCCCAACCCTCCTCCTTTTGCAGCTGAGCTTGAGGGCAGAGTTAATGAAATACAGCTTGAACTGAAAACAGAATCCTGGAAACACTCAAATGCTAGTTGCTCAGCATCAGTGGAGAGAGAAACTGGGGTTAATGGGTCCAATCCAAAAAGATTATCGTGTTTCTCTTTCCACAGAGCCTCTGTGTGTTCCCAGCATTTTCAGTTTTAATTTGGCAAATCCTTCTTAGTTGTACTGATCAGGATTTCAATGTTTCTGATCTTGTGTGTGAAGATAAATAAGTAAAGTGGTTAGTGTAATGCTTTACAGTGCCGGCAATCAGAAAATCAATTCTTGCTGCAGTCTGTAAGGAGTTTGTTCATTCTCACTGTGACCGTGTGGGTTTTGTCCGGGTGATCTGGTTTCCTCCCACATTCCAAAGACATACGGGTTAGGGTTAGTAAGTTGTGGGCATGCTATACTGGTGCTGGAAGAGTGGCGACACTTGCAGGCTGCCCCCAGCACATTCTTGGATTTTGTTGGTTGTTGATGCAAATGTATGTCTTGTATGTCTCTGTATGTTTTGATATACACGTGACAAGTAAAGCTAATCTTTTAAAAGATAAAACTAAGATGATCATTCCAGTGCAGGGAATATCCCTTTAAATGTTAAGGAGCTCCAAGTCCCAACCTTCCATTCATCGCTCTCTTATCGGCGACTTACAGGTGATAGATCTCAGCTGGACTGGTTAGCTCGTTCTTTTTTGACGGGGGGATGATTAAGGGCAGAAACGAGAGAGAGAGGACTCCCACCTTGATCCGCTTCAACAGCACGATGCCCGGGCGAGCGGGAAGCCTGTTGTGGCTCGCCACTTCAGCCCTGTTACTGAGGTCGTCAGAAGGTAACGGGACGGGAGCTTCCGCTCGTCATTCAGCGACTGATTTCTTCTTCACGGTCGCTTAACTTCCGTTCAAGTGGCCGGGAAAAGCTTCGACCTTCACCTCTTAGTCATGCGTGTACATCTTATCAAATGAAGTGAACACCTTGGTCTAGGATAAGGCTTGCGATGTTGTGGCTGAAATTGAGAGCGCAGGATTTTTTTCTTCTCCCCCCCCCCCGGATTCAGTTGCGTTCCAGCCTAAACTCTAGAATGGGACTATTAACTAGTTCACACTCGGAGATGTTCTGACGGAACGGCTGGTTGTCTTGTTAAGAGTAACCATTGGAATCTCCTTCTCCCAACCCTGGTGAACCACTTAATTTCACTGAAGGGAGGGGAAATCAATCGTCATGAAGAGTTAATTTTTGAAATTACTCCATTCATTGGTTGAAAAGTTGTAAACGATAGAGCCTTGTAGGAGAAGGCTGGGCGAACGATGCTGCTTCAACCCACACTTTTAGACACTATGTTTTTTAAGAGGTACATCTCTGTACTGTGGGAGGAAACCAACGCACAGTTTGTTAGAGAGGACGCCGGAATGGAACTCTGAACTCCGATGTCCCTAACTGTACTAGCGTTGCGCTAACCGCTACGGTCGCACCCGACGGAAACCCACACGGTCACGGGGAGAATGTTTAATAACTGGTGGGAATCGAACAACGGTCTTACAGGGGGCGCTGTAATGCATTATGCGAACTGCAGCGCCACTCTACCACCCTTCCTTTCCCGCCATTATCGCCTCACTTATCAGATGCCAGCATCGGCAGCCCTTTGTGTTCTTGCTTATCACCTTCCTAGCTATCTCCACTTTCCCTGTCCCCCTCCTCAACACCTTGTTCAATCTTTTATTTTGTCTGCTTTTGTCTCCCAAAGCCAATACTTAGTCCACCTGTGCCTTCCCAAATGACTTCCCTTTCTCCTGTCCTCTTATCAGATTCCTCCTTCTTTGGCCCTTTACTTACTTCACCTATCCTCTCCCAGCTTCTCACTTCATTTCCCCTTCTCCTGACCCCACCTTCCCTTCTCCTGATTTCACCTCTCACCCGTCAGCTTTTGCTCTTCCTTCTTCCCTGTTACCCTCCCCACCTTCATATCCGGCTTCTTCCGCTTTCCTTTCCAGTCCTGATGAAGAGTCTTGGCCCGAAACATTGACTGTTTACTCCCATCTGTATATTCTGTCTGACCTGCTGAGTCCCTCCAGCATTTTGTGTGTGTTGCTCTGGAATTCCAGCATCTGCAGAATCTCTTGCGAATCTTCTGTGGTGATGGAATTGTGTCCAGCTGTGGACTAATCAGTGTACTATACATTTCAAGCAATAACCTCATATCCTTGCGTTCTATGTAAATTCTTTATGAATGTGATTTTCTCTTTTTTTTTAACTTGAAGGAGCAGAGCCAGTGACCTGTGGTGCCACCTCGCTGTGCTGGGACATTACATCACCCGTCACCTTCACTGGGTAACTCCAGCAAGGAGGATTCCATACAGTTGTAGATGAAGACAGCAAACCTGCTGGGGCCCTCTGAATGGATTAGTCGGTGACATCGCTGTACAGCAGCTGCAATTGGGTTTGAAAGACGACCATACAACTGCATAATTAGTCCATTTGTCCCATCATTCACTCAGGTCTGTTTATTTTATCCCTCTCAACCCCTTTCTCCTGCCTTCTTGCAGTAAGCTTTGATAATCTTACCAATCAAGAACCCATCAACCTTCACTTTAAACATACTCAGTGACTTGGCCTCTACAGTGTCTGTGGCAATGAATTCCACAGACTCACCACCCTCTGGCTGAGGAAATTCCTCATCTCTGTTCTAAAGGGTTGCTCATGTATTCTGAGGCTGTGCACTCTGTTCCTAGACTTCTGCAACTTACCATTTTGGCCCAATTACCCTGAGTGATTAATTAACCCACCAACTTTCATTTGAAACTGGAGCATCCAGAGGAAAGCCATGCGGTCACCGAGAGAATGTACGAATTCCTTACAAACGGTGGTGGAATTGAACCCAGGTCACTGGTGTAATGGCATTATGCTAACCACAACACTAGTGTGCTGCCCCAAATTTACTGGAATTATCTTTTTCGCCCCAATATAATATAAAATATTTCAACTGGAGAGTGTTGAGTACCTTCAATACGCTTTCTGAGAGGTGGTGGGTGGGAGAGTCACTGACAAGTGCTCGGCAAAGGGTTGAATTGTCCAGGGATGGAAGGTAATGGGTCAAGTGCTTGAAAGTGGGATTAGTACAGATGGTTGCTCACTGATCAGCATAGACCTGAGTAGCCTTTTTCCATGATGTGTGACTGACTTGAAATGTGTATCTCTACAGACTCGGTTCGAAATGAAGTGGCTTAAATATTTAAGATGCTGGAGGGACTCAGGAGTTCAGGCAGTATCTGTGGAGGGAAATGAAGTCAAACTATTGAATATTGAAAGGTCCGGGCAGATTTCACATGAAAGAAATGCTTCCAATAGTCCGAGAATCAAGGACCAGAGGGAACAGCCTCAGAAAAGGTTATCTCCTCGGAATAGAGATGAGGAAGAATTTCTTTAGCCAGGATGGCGGAACTTGTGGAATTTATTGCCACATATGGCTGTGGAGGCCAAGTATTTGGGTATATTTAATATGGACGTTGATAGGTTCTTGAGTAGTAAGAATGTCAAAAGTTATGAGGAGAATGGTGTTGAGAGGGAAAACAAGACCATAAGACACAAGAGTAGAATCAGGCTGTTCAGTTTATATTCCTCAGCCAATATTGATGGTAGAGAAGACTCAATGGACCAAATGGCCTAATTCTGCTCCTATGTCTTATGCTCCTAGGAGGGTGGTCAAGTGTGAGTGCAGGAGGAGGAACGTGGGGTGAAATTGGAGGGTTAGAGGAAGAACAGGACAGTATTGGGGATTTGAATATGCAAATCGATGGACTGCATATGGTTTGCCAACAATTTCTTGAGGACAAAGATCTGGGTGGCGAATGTTGGCTACAGATTGAGAACTTTTTTTTAATAAAATCGGAATTGTTTGAGAATGGACCCCTAGTTGCTTTTTTAATATGTTTTTTGTTTCTATTCTGTAGGAAACTTTACTTAAACTACAACAATGTTCTTGACATTGGAAAAATGAATTCTGGTTCCTGGTGGCTGGAACCAAGGGTGGAACACGTCCTACACCTCACACACGCAACCCAGTCATCAACCTGGAAAATCTACACCATGTGTAGGTTGAGTTGCTGTTTCCCCTCTACCTTCCCCCTTTTTCCATTCCCCATTCTGGCTCCCATCTTACCCCTTCTCAAGTGCTCAACATCTCCCTCTGGTGCACCTCCTTCGCCTTCTTCCATGGTTCACTATTAGATCCCTCCTTTGGCCTTTTCTCCTACATATCACCTCCCAGATTCTTACTTCACACCCTTCCCCCAACCACCTACCATCCCCCCTCATCTATCACCTGGTTTGTACTCCTTCTTCCCCCCCCCCCCATCTTGTTCTGGCTTCTTCCCCATTACTTTCCTGTCCTGATACAGGGTCTGAAACCGAAATATCAACTCTTTATTCCTCTCCAGAGATGCTGTCTAACCAGCTGAGTGCCTCCAGAATTTGGTGTGTATTGTCCCGGATTTACAGCATCCGCAGAATACTTTGTGTGGACATAACATTTATTTTTCCTTTTACCATGCTCAAGCCCATTGATGTTTGCAGGCTGGTTGCCTAGACAATACTCAACCACAGATGTGGTGTTGGTTCTGGCATCTAACAATTGCGAGACACCACACAAAGTAGTAGCTGTGGGCCACCTGACACCTCGGACCTGCCCCATAGGACTTCCCTCTGCTGCTGCTAGTCACCTGAATATAGGAATGATGTGGAAGTTTTAGAGAGGATGGCAGAGAAGAGTTACCAGGATACTGAGTGAACAAGAAAGCATATCTAATGAAGATAGGTTAAATGAGCCAGGGCTTTTCTCTTTGGAGTGAAGGAGGATGAGAGGTAACTTGATAGAGCTGTACAGGATAAGAGGCTTTGATAGAGTGGATAGCCAAGACACGGTAGCATAGTGGTTATTGTAGACCATAAGACATGGGAGCAGAATTGGGCCATTCAGCCCATTGAGGCCGGACTGGCATTTCATCACAACTGATCCTGGATCCCATTCAACCCCAGACACCTGCCCTCTCGCCATATCCCTTGATGTCCTGACCAATCAGGAATGTATCATCTTCCACTTTGAATGTACCTCTGGACTTGGCTTCCACCGCAGTCTGTGGCAGTGCATTCCACAGATTCACCACTCTTTGGCTTAAAAAAAACTTCCTTCTGTTCTAAAAGGTTGCCTCTCAAATTTTGAGGCTGTGCCCTTTAGTTCCTGATACCTTCACCTGAGGAAACGTCCTCTCCACATCCACCCTATCTAGTCCTTCCAACATTTGGTAGGTTTCAATGAGATCCCCACACATTCTTCTGAATTCCAATGAGCACAGGTCCAAAGGTGTAACACCATTACAACACCAGTGACCTGGGTTCATTTCCCACCATTGTCCACAAGGAGCTTTGTTCGTTCTCCCTGTGGCTAAATGGCTTTCTACTGGGTGCTCCAGTTTCCTCCCACATTCCAAATACCCGTAGGTATGGGTTAGTAGGTTAATTAGTCACATGGGTGTAATTGGGTGGTGTGGGCTGAAAGCGCTTAATACCTTGTTGTATCTCTAAATTAAATTTAAATATTTCCCTCTAATACCAGGAGGAATAATTATAAGATGACAGGAGGAAAGTTGTTAGTGGGGATGTTAGAGGCAAGTTCTTCTGCAGTTGTATGGGGTGCCCGGATGATGGTGGAGGCAGATACACAAGGAGCATTTGAAAATCTCCTAGATAGACATAAGTGATAGAAACATGGTAGACTATGTGGGAGGGAAGGGTTAGATTGATCTTGGCATATAGTAAAAAGTACAACATCTTGGACTGAAAGGTCTACTCTGTACTGTAATGTTCTATGTTCTTCTGAGCCAGTTCCATGTGGTCCTAATTCTTCAAAAATGTCTCCTTCCCCCACCACTTAAAATCCCTCCCATGACCAAATCTCCACAGCCCTCTGAGGTGGCAAATTCCAGAGGTTCAACACCCAGACAACATTTGCCAGGCTGTTGCTGGGACTTGAGGACCTGAGTTATAGGAAAAGTCCAAGTAGGTTATGACTTTATTCCCTGGAGCGTAGAAGAATGAGGGGTTATTTGATAGTGGTATGCAAATTTTTGGGGATCTATATGGAGTAAATGCAAGCAGGCTTTTTCCACTGAGATTGGATGAGACTAGAACTCAAGGTCATAGGTTAGGGGTGAAATACTTAAGAGGAACAAGCAGGGGTATTTCTTCACTGTGGTTCAAGTGTGGAACGAGCTGCCAGTGGAAGTGGTAGATGCAGGTTTGATTGCAACATTTGAGAAGTTTGGATAGATACATAGGAGGGCTATGGTCCAGATACAGGCCACTAGGACCAGGCAGCATAACAATTCATCATGGAATGCCTAGATCAAAGGGCCTATTAATGTCCTCTGAGAAGAAATTCCTACACATCAGTTATAAAGAATTCTCCCTTATTGTCTGACTACATCGTCTGATGAGTCTTTCTGACTAGTGGAGACATCTTAGCATAAACCGTGATGCAAGGTGATGCAAGGTTTTGACCTGAAGTGTCAACAATTCCTCCAACTGATTGATTCCTGAATTCCTCCAGCAAATTGCTTGTTGCTCAACATCTGTCCTATTATGCCCCCTGATGAAGTTGCTGCACATTCTTCTGAACTCCAAGGAATATTTTGAGTTCAATAGCAGCTCGATGAAACCCTGGTTAGACTACATTTGGAATGATGTATTTATTCTGGTCACATCATCATGGGAAAGATGTGCAAACTTTGGAGAGGGTGCAGAGGAGATTTACCAGGATGCTGCCTGTATAAGAGAGCATATCTTGTGAAGATAGGATGAGTAAGCTATGTCTTTTCTCTTTGGAGCAAAGGAGGATAGGAGATGATGTGTACAAGATGATAAGGGGCATGGATAGAGTGGACAGCCAACATCTTTGTCCCAGGGCAGACACAGCTAATACAAAGCGGCATAAATGTAAGATGATTGGAGGAAAGTATGAGGTGGGGGGAGGAGAATATCAGAGTTATGTTTTTCTTTAAAAAGTGGTGGGTGAGTAGAATTCACTGCCAGGGACGGTCATTGATGCTTTTTATTTACTAAGAATGCCTGCAAGAAAAAGACTCTGAGTAGTATTTGGTGACATTTATATACTTCGATACAAGTTTTACTTTGAACTTTGAAACTCTTCAGCAAATAAATGATAGAAAAATGGAAGGATATGTAGGATGGGAAGGGTTAGATTTATTTTAAAGTGGGTTAAGATGTCAGCACAACGTCGTGATGGCCTGTACTGTGCTTTTATGTTCTGTGTAATACTGATCTAACCTCTTCAGCTGTACGTGATTTGCAACTCTCTCATCCCATGAGCTAACCTAGTGAATTCCCACACCATCTTCCTCTTTGCTTCCAATGTGACCCAGACCAGACGGGGAATCTC
This sequence comes from Hypanus sabinus, assembly GCF_030144855.1. NCBI lineage: Eukaryota > Metazoa > Chordata > Chondrichthyes > Myliobatiformes > Dasyatidae > Hypanus > Hypanus sabinus. The sequence goes on along the minus strand of NC_082713.1, from coordinate 117,268,195 downwards.
TGACCCATGATAAAGGTTGGCCGCAGGACTAGTTCTCCTTTTACAGGGGGCTACTAACTCCAGTCTGGCACCAAGCTACTTCAAGAGGTATTGGGAGGGATGGACAAACCATCTGGTTTGAGTGCTATAAATTTCTTATCTAAGTGCCATAATTTCCTCCTGTCATAATGTACAGTAACCAAAACTTGATTGTCAAAATAATTCAATGTGGACTTGGCAAAGCTGCAGTTCATTTGATGTGTGAATTTATTTTTGCTTCCTTTCTCCGATGACTTTGAAGGTCCTCCACACGTAGAGGTGTTAAATGGAAGTGTTACAGAAGTACAGGTAATTTGGTTGGTGGTATGTGGTCGAATGAATTGTTTAAGCTCAGCATTTCATTTGCCGTGAGCTTCAACCTGCTAGCAGTGGCACCTTTTTGCTTTCTAGGGAGTGGAAGACGCTAAACAAAGTTTCCTGTTCCGAAGGAACGCAAAGCTTGGCTGTGAGGGAGAAGTCCTTTACTTTTTAGGGACACACGATTTGTCATTGGCGATAGGTGAGTCATGTTGTTTAATTCGTCTTCTGGATAATTAGAAGCGAAAGCAATTCTCACTGGGGAATGTTCAGGTTGGGGAGCATTTGTGCAGTGAAACAAGTCCACCCAGCTTATGAGTGCCCGACCTGTGTACTTCCCACAGAAACAAATGTTTGGGCGGCCGACAGGTGGGCTTTGTCGGCTGCTTTGGGACTGTAGGCATCTTCTGCTGGGAGGGTGCTCTGTTCATGCCTGGATTTTAATTATTTAGAGGTCCAGAACCTTAGCAGGCCCTTTCAGCCAATGAGCCATCATTGCCCAAGTACACCCATGTGACCAATTAACCTACCAACCTGTACGTCTTTGGAAAGTGGGAAGAAATGAGGAAACCCATGTGGTCATAGGGAGAGCACCCAAACTTTTCCAGACAGCGGCGAGAATGATCCAGCTCATGGGTGCTATACTAGTGCTACACCCAGCACTGCACCGCCATCCTGTCTGGGTTATAAACAGTCCACAGGAATGGAACCCTGGGGAGTCGTGTGTGTTGTTATAATCGGTCCCGAATGTGATATGTTATCAGCTGCCATATTACTGTGAGTGCTTACGGTAAATGTCAGCATCAATCCTTTAGCTAACTTCTAACCAGTAACGATTTCTAATTTCTAAGGTGGCATTCTAGCGTAGTTAATGTTAAGCTTTACAGTGCCTGGGATTTGGGTTTCATTCCCGCCACTGTCTGTAAGAATTTTGTATGTTCTCCCTGTGACTGGGTGGGTTTCCTTTGGGTGCTCTGGATTCCTCCTGCAGGTCAGTAGATTATGGGTATGCTATAAGCATGACAACACTTACATGCTACCCCCAGTACATCCCCAAACCGTGTCGGTCATTGACACCAATAACACACCTCACTGTATATTTGGATGCTCTTATAACAAATAAAACTAATCTTATCCTTTCCTTTCAGTTTCTGCTGATCACTTCCCTTTGAAGATCAACACCGTTCCCACTGGACTAAGCTTCTTCTGGGGATTTAGAACCTGTTTCCTTAAAGATCCCCTCTGCACTCTTCTGTTGTTTGATGTAGATGGCAACAAACTGCATCAAGAGATTGTCATACATCCAAGCCTTAACATCACGGGTTTAACGCCATGTAGACACTACATCGTATGTGTGTATATTATGGAGCATGGTGTCTGCACTGTAACACTAACAGGTAGTGTATGTGTTCTTGCTGTCCTGCTCTCCAGATGTTAAAAATGTTCTATTGCTTATCCGAAAGTCTGTTGTCATACTTTTCTGACAACATTTACCACCAAAAAAATTCTGTTGCCCTCTCAATTTTGCCACGTCAACTGTCACATTGTAGCTGCAAGTTCTGGCCACTGAGTGGCGCCTTGAACCACAACATGGAACATTATAGCACAGTTCAGGCCCTATTCCCTATGATGTTACTCTGATTTTTTTTAACCTACTCCAAGATAAATCTAACCCTTCCCTGAAATTTCCATTTCTATCTTAATTTTGTATTTTTAATAACACATTTTCTTTTTAGCTGTGGGCAACACCAGATGTATTACATTTAAAACTACATTAATACCAAGTTTATTCTAATCCAATTCTATGGAGTACTTGGTTTTTGAATAAATCTAAATCTTTAGAAAGGGATATTTTGTACAGATTAAGATTTTTTTTTCAATAACAGTTCTCTTATATTAGATCTGGGAACACTGGGGCAAAAATATTTTCTCTCTTTGGGCATCATTATCACCTTGGACAACTAACTGCAGGCTGGGTCAGTCTGAGCCCTGGGTTTCCTGTTGACTGGCCTCATTGTAGTCACAGCCAGGATGAGTTGCCCTAAGAAAAGATTCTTTTCCTTCCTACATCTAATTTGCAGCCCGATTATCTACCACTATGATATGAAAGTGAATATTACTGACCCTGAGCATGTGCATTAGATTCATATTCATTTATTTACCACATGTAAATCAATATGTACAGTGAAATCTAACTAAGGGTGTGCTGGGGACAGCCTACAGATATCACCACACATTCTGACACCAACATGGCATGCCCTCAATATTGGCAGAGCACAATGACACAGCCCAAGAAGCAACGAAACAACAGCAGCAGAACAAGTCCCTTTCCTTTCTCACCCACACACACTCTGTCCTTTGATCCCATGACAGTAAAACCTTCCGGGACTCCTGGCTTCAGCCATTGGATTGACCTCCTGGACTTCTGATTGACTTTCGGGTTTCGATCTTTGGTATCAACCCCCAGACTAGCCGATGAGTCTGGAGCTCTGGGTTCCATCAAACTCCAGGCTCACTAAGTCACTGGCCTACATGTTTCCTGCTTGCATGGACATCTGATCCAGGGAGTCCCAGGTCTGGGACAGCCCTATTTCCACGGGATGGCCACACCCACATCATTGGCTTGGACTCTGGATGTCCAATAATATTAGAAAACATGAATAAATATTTTCTAATTTTGAATTCAACACATTGCTGGTTGTTCTCTCAGCAGAAGTCAGCCAGGTACAATGTAGGCAGAAGGAAAGTGCTATTCTGGTCAGAGTTTGTATAATGAAATAGTGATGGGAGATATTTCACATCTACCTGAGGAGGTTGGCCCTTGGTTACACAAATAAAGATTGATACTGCATTCGAGGGCCTGAATCAATTTTGATTATACTTGAAATTCAAAATAACTGGAAATATTCAATGGGTCAGGCAGCATTTGTGGAGAGTGTGAAAGAACATTTCTGGTTGAACACCCTTCATCGGTTCCAAATGTGGAAGGGGAACACCCTCACCCTCCTGAGTCTTTCCAATATTTTCTTGTGTGTGGATTGTTAGACCACAGCTGACAAGATCAACTCAGCAGTAATGTGACTTTTTTATGCCTGTGAGACAATTTTGATTCTTGCTCTAGGTATCCAACAATATAATTTTTTTAAAAAAATAAGCTTTCTTTCCAAATAGATCAAACTGTGATTTGAAGGTTTGTTTTTAAAATATGCAAATTTTTTGCACGCCATTAAAGATCCAAATTAGTGATTCTTACCAAAGGTAACTGATCTGAAATATTGCTTCCAGAGAGACTGTCTGACCATCAGAATGTTCCAATCTTTTTATCCAAGTTGGAATTGGTTTGTTATTGTCATGTGTACTGATATGCAGTGAAAACTGTCTTCTACAGTTTATACAGATCAAAACATTAAACAATGCATTGAGGTAGAACAAAGTAAAGCAATAACTTTGCAAAATAAACAGCAACATTTGCAGAGAAAGTGCAGGTAGACAATAAGGTGCACAATCATAAACTCTGAAATCAAGAGTCAATATTATTGTACCAGGGAACTATTGAATAGTCTTGTAATATTGGGGTAGAAGTTGACCTTAAGCCTGATCATGTGTGCTTTTAGACTGTTGTATCTTCCCTGATGGTGATTGGGTTGGGGAGAAGCAAATTTCTACAACTGTACCATGGAGAATATTCTGACTCACCACCTAGTTTGAAGGCTCCAATGCACAGGAATGAAGCGAGCCAAAGCTGCCGAGTGTTTTTGACTCCGCCAGGTCCATTGCGGGCACCAGCCTCCCCACCGTAAAGGACATCTTCAAAGGCAGAACGTGAAGAAGGGCGAGCCCTTTGTTTTCATTTCTAGGATCAGGAAGGAAGTACAGGAGCTCAACATCTTGAGGAACAGATTCAACCCCTCTGCCAACAGATTTTTGACGGTTCATGAACACTACTTCAAATTCCTCTTTTGCACTATATATTTTAACTTGTAATGTTTTTGTCTTGCATTGCTGCAACAAATCAACAAATTTCACAATGTATGTCAATAATAATAAATCTGATTCGAACTGTATTCATATTCTAATCTTTGTATAGAACCCCTGCCCGCCAGCAACCTGAGCCTAATAGCATCAACTTCCAACAGTGTCACCATTTATTGGGACAGGCCAGCTCAGGGGGACGTGGACTGGTTTCAACTGGATGTCATCTTGCCTGAACGGAACGGCGAAGACACTGAGTCGCTACTTCAATCGTACAACTTGACACAGAGTGGGGTTTCCTTCCTCATCGATGGCCTGCCGGTTTGTCAACAGGTGCGTGTTTCGCTCAAGAGTGCATGTGAGGGAGCCGCAGTGAAAGAAAGCACAGATTTGTCTCTGGTGGCTGACACAGGTGAGACTGAGATTTCTGAATGGACAATAAATTCGTGAACATTATTTCATCATTCTTACTCTCTGCACTGTTTATTCAGTGTGTGTGTAGTAGATAAACATTTATATATTTATTTATTTATAGTGTATCTTTTGGTAGTATATACACTCAGTACTTAATAAAGTGGCCGCTGAGTTTATGTTCATGGTCTTCCGCTGTAGGTCATCCACTTCAAGGTTCAGCGTGTTGTACACTTGGGTGCTCTTCTGCACACCACTATTGTAATGTGTGATTATTTGAGTTAATGTCTCCTTCCTGTCAGCTTGAACACGTCTGGCCCTTCTCCTCTGACTTCCCTCTCATTATCAAGTCATTTTTGTCCACAGAACTGCCACTCACTGGACTTTTTTTTTGTCATATCATTTTCTGTAAATCCTTGAGACTGTTGTGCATGAAAGTCTCAGGGGAGCAGCAGTTTCCGAGATGTTCAAAGCACCCCATCTGGCACCAACGATCATCCCACAGTCAGTCATTTACATCGCATTCCTTCCCCATTCTGCTGTTTGGTCTGAACAATGACTGAACCTCTTGACCATGTTGGCATGCTTATATGCATTTAGTTGGTAAACGTAACTGTAATTTACTGTGTATATCAACTATATAATATACAGTATGTACTATAATGTATATAATCTGTAGTGTGCATAATGTAGATATATAGATTTCTTCTCATTTATAGTATACTTCGTGTATCACTTCTGCAAAACAACAAATTTCATGACGTGTCATTGATAATAAACCTGATTCTGGCTGTGCACAGTTGCAATCACATCTGTTCCTTGAAAAAGAAATGGGTGTGCTATTAGAAGGAACTCAATGAGGGACAGAGTGTAATAAAATCAGTTAACCAAGTGCTGGAATTGATTACTGACGTAACAGCATGATGCAGGATTCACTAGTGCCAACAGTTGTACGGAAGGGAAGTCCTGTTTCACAAACTGAATGGAACTGAGGAGGTAGTGTGCTGATCCCCTTGGGGTGGTGGGTGGTGGGGGGGGGGTGGTGGGAAGACACTTGGACCGCATACAACCCCCATATGGGAAAGAGCGTTTGGGAGACTGGCTGGCTTGATTTGCTGACTACCTCTGGGCTGCAGGCATCTTCTGCCTGCTGGGAACTCTGTATCAATCTCTAGTTGAGTTGAGCAACCTGGTTTAACCACACATTGGCCTAGGGTATTATTTAAATACATTGGATGCATATTTCTGACGTGAAGAATTTGGGTTGCAAATACTCCTCAAGAACTGTGTGTGGTCATACCCCGTGGATGAGGCTGTATCTGGTCTTCAAAGGGGTTACGTGGGTTAAGGCCACACAGTGTCACTGCTGATTAACTAAACTCTGAAAACTCATTCTTCAATCACCCTTGTGCACAAGGTGAACAGCGTGGCTCCTGTTACCAAACTGCTCTGAAGTTTGAACAGAGAAATGCCATTGCTGTGCAGAAATTGACTATTTGGAAACAGAAATTGATCCAATCTGATTCCCATCATTTGCATATTTAAATACCAATATTTTGAGTGTCAACTAATTAAATCAATGTGTTAAAGGCCAATAATACTGGAGAATCAGTAAAATGACTGTCCAATAGTAAATGTTGTCCTAGAATCCGTCGTTTGCATTTTTTATCTTGATACGTTAGCTGACCTTCATCCCCAGACTTGAACCGAGAGGTTTACAAAGGGGAGCGAGGCTTCCAAGGGTCATGTTCAGCCTGGAAGCGTGCACTATGTCTGCTTACTGTCTCTGTCAGCTTATCATCTTGCCTTGCTGAACATCCAGCTGATAAAGGGGAGTCCAGCTCTGAGGTTTTGTTCAACTTGAGACTGTACAGTGTCCACTCTCTGTGCTGTCAGTACACCATTTTAACTCTTGACTTGCTGCAACTTCCACAACGGGGGCGGGTGAAGTGTATTTAACTAGACAGCTCCAAGAATCATTACCTTGTCGTGGTGGAGAGGCTCGAGTTCCTGAGATCTCAAGAGCGATGCTGTCTTGAATTTAGCCCTCCGGAGCCTAGCTCCTGATAGGGTCTCCCATGGCGGTAAGGTCAAGGGTGAGGTTCCAGAGGAAGAGTGATCCAATCAGGACCTCAACGATGGAGGTGGCAAAAGATGATGTCACATCACGATGGCAGGCTGCAACAAAAAGGGTGCCCAGTTGCCTTGTACTCCATGCACTGTGGTGGTTGCCCTTGCATCCGCCTCCCCACGTTAAAAGTCAAGCACAGGCAATCTCCTTTAAGGGAATCTACACCTGCGTTCCAATTATTGTGATTAGCGAGTAGTGAAGGGGGTCTGGAAGCTCCTCGTTCAAACTTTGTGGATTGTAATCGGCCTCTCCAACCATGTGAATCCACCAATAGATAACCCCATCATACTCAACTCGAGTGTTCATAGTACTGTTCAGTAAGAATTCGGACTGCATCAGGTGGCGAGTGGGATGAGATTAATGGGGCACAAGGGGCATGGAACCTAGATGGTGTGGTTAGTGTTTTTGGAATGGAGTGTTTCAGAAGGCTATGGGGTGTTCACCAGAAATTTAATCCAGTGAGAAATGGGCATCCATGTGTTTCTTGCAAAGATTTTGACATTTTAAAAAGTCCTGTTTAAAATTTCAGTTGCATAATGTTGAGCAGCTTTGAAGAACACGTAAATAAAACTGGTGAATTGGTTTAATGTTGCTATGTGTATGCAAGTACAGTGAAAACCTTTTTTGCGTGCCACCTGTACGGATCATTTCATCACATCAGTACATTGAGATAGTACCAGGGGAAAAGCAGTAAAAGAATACAGATCAAAGTGTGACCGAGAAAGTGCTTGTAGACCAATAGGATGCAAGGGCCACAATGAGGTAGATTGTCAGTCCATCTTGTCATTTGAGACTTTATTCAAAAGTCTTACAATAGTGGGATCAGATCTTTCCTTGAGCCTGGTCGTACACGCTTTCAGGCTTTTGTATCTCCTGCCCGATGGAAGAGGGAAGAATTGAGGGGTGGGAGTGTCTTTGTTTATGCTGGCTGCTTTACTGAGGTAGCAAGACATAGACAGAATGCATGGAGGGGGCTGGTTTCTGTGAGGAACTGAACTGTGTCCCCAACTCTGCAGTTTCTGGGTTGAGTAGTTGTTATACCAAGCCATGATGCATTCAGACAATGCATTCTACGGGGAACTGATTAAAAGTTGGTGAGGATCTGTAGAAATAAAGCTCATGTTGACAAATGATTGAGTGGATTTGAGGAATTTTACAGATCCAGAGTGACAATTCTGATTATGGTGACTGACTGTGATTGACGACAACAACAACCTCTCACTCAATGTCAGGGAAACCAAGTTTTGTGACTACAGGAGGAAGAGACTGGGGGGCCAATGACCAGTCCTCATCAGGAGAATCCGAGGTAAATTCCTCAGCATTATCATCTCAAAGGATCTGTCCTGTTTCCAGCATGTCCGCTTTCCTTGCAAGAAAGCATGGCAGCCACTCTACTCTCTCTTACGAAGATCTTGCATATTTGGCATGTCATCTAAAACTTTGATAAACTTCTACAGGTGAGTGTTGGAGAGTGACCTGACTGGCTGCATCACCGCTGGTATGGAAACACCAATGCCCTTGCATGGAAAAGCCACAAATAGTAGTGCGCATAGCCCAGTCCATCATGGGTAAAGCCCTCCCCACCATTGAACACATCAATATGGAGCACTGTCGCAGGAAAGCAGCATCCATCATCGAAGACCACCATTGTCCAGGCCATTCTGTTCTTGCTGCCGCCATCAGGAAGGAGATTCAGGAGCATCAAGTCCCACACCCCTAGGTTCAGGAACAGACATTGCCCCTCAACCATCAGATAACCGGAGCAGATAACTTCAATCACCTCAACAGTGAACTGATTCACAGTGCATGTTCTCAGTATTTATAGCTGAGTTACTTAATTATTTTTGTATTTGGGCAGTTTGTTGTCTTTTGCGCATTGGTTGTTTGTCTCTGTCTGCTGTTTTCCATATATTTACTGTAAATGCCTGCAAGAAAATGAATGTCAATGGTATGTGGTGATGTACACTGTGTGAACTTTGAATTTTAATTCCTTTATGTTAATGGTATGAATGCAAAGACACTATCAGGTGTCCATATTTGCTGCTTGCACAGAGCTAGAAGGGAAAGTGAATATTTTTTGCATGCATTGAGAAGCGTGTTGTGTAGTGGAATCTGTGCTGGTTTGTGATGAGCTGCAGGGTGGTAACCAGATGGTCTGTCTACTTTGTTATCAGTAGAGGGATTGAGTATAAACATATGCAAATCTTGCCAAGTTTGTAAAGTGCTTGTGAGATCCATCCCGGAATGCTAGGAGACTGTGTCCAAGCCTGCTGGAGGCATGTCCTGGGGTTAAAGGACTGTGTACGTGTAGGTGTGAGGAAGGAACGGGGACTATTTTTGTTGTTTTATGTAGTTCTGCCCAGCATTGTGGTGATGCTATGTTGATGCCAAATTGTGTGGAGAAGCCAGCAGGCTTGCTCCCACCGCACTCTCAGGGGTGTTGTTTTTAACACAAATGATGCATTTCACTGAACTTGAACCTTGAATCTAAATCTTGTCTCTATGCCTAAAGAACATAAAACATTACTGCACAGTACAGGCCCTTCAGCCCACAATGTTGTCCTGACCTTTAACTACTCTGAGATCAATCTATCCCTTCCCTCCTACATAACCCTCCATTTTTCTATCATCCATGTGCCTATCTAAGAGTCTGTTCAATGACTCGGATGGTATCTCTCCACACCCCCAGCAGCACATTCCGTACACCAGCCATGAAATTAAACTTGCCTCTGACATCCCACCCCACACCCCCATACCTTCCTCCAAACACTTTAAAATTATTGAGGATCAACTTTAATTGCCCCATTCATTTACATGTATTAGGAATTTGCTGTGGTGTTGGCATAACATGCAACAAAAACAACATTCAACAATTATAAAGAATTGCTATTTCCACACTGGGAGGGGGAAAAATCTCTGGCTGTCCATTCTCTCTATGGTTCTTGTGCAGCTCTATCAAATCACCTTTCATCTTCCTTTTCTCCAAAGAGAAAAGCCCTAACTCACTCAGCCTTTCCTTGTATGACATGCTCTCTAATTCAGACAGCATCCTGGTAAATCTCCTCTGCACCCTCTCCAAAGCTTTCACATCCTTCCTATAATGAGTTGAACAGAACTGAACACAGTGCGTCAAGTCTGTTCTAACCAGAGTTTTGTAGAGCTTAAAGGAGGATATGGAGTTAGTCCCTGGGATTCTGGGCATGAGATTCCTGGGACAAGGAGCTTCTGCAAGGTGAGACTGAAAGGGACTGGCCTGTTAAACTTTAGAACAATTTGGTGACACGACCATGCTGTTCTCCTTGTGCACAAATAAATAGTGTAATTGAGGAATGAGTCTGAGTTTTCAGGGGTCCATTTAATTGTACCAAATTCTGGGAGTGTGTGGCAGAGGAGAGCATTGCTTCCATAAGGAGAAGACAGAATCACGTGATGTAGACAATCTGCTTGTACTTGTCACGTGTGTATGAGATTTTGCCAGTGCTGGAAATCCAGAGAGAGAGAGAGAGAAAGACACACACACATCCCACCACCACCACCCCCCCCCCTCCCAGTTCAGGCAGCACCTATAGAAGGGAATAATGAGCAGTCAACGTTTCTGGCTGAAACCCTTCATCAGGGTTCATGTAAAATGAAGGAATTCAGCAGATCAGGCAGTTGTCATTTTGGGCTGAGACCCTGGAAGGGAAAGGGGCAGAAGGCCGAGTAAGAAAGTGTGTTGGGGAAGGTGGAGAAGATGCTTGTTTCTGAGGCTTTTCAGTTGCAGCTGTCGGTAACTTGCTTTTAAGATGTTTAGAAACATTCCTCAATTAAACCACATAAAACTAGCATCCCCTACTCTTTCAGCTCCAGCGAAGTTGTTGAAGCTTGCCCAGACCACTGCTGCTGCTGATGGTTACAGCGTGTCCTGGTCAGTCTCAGGAGATCCGTCTCAAGTCCTCTTCCGAGTCTATAGAAATGGACGTCTGCAACTGACCCAGAATCAAATGGAATACGTCACAGTGGGCCTTGAACCTTGCACCGAAGAGATGTTTATGCTGGAGGTGGTGTGTAGGACCGGAGCTGTGGCTGACAAAAAGACAATTGTTGTGACAACAGGTCTGGGGCTTTACTTTTTTTCAGTATCATGTTTTATGTAACATGAAATTTATTGCTTTGTGGCAGCAGTATAGTGCAATGCTTAATATATGCTATAAGTTACAATAAGAAATGTATATACAAAAATGTATTTCTGTATTCCCTCCCTGATGGTAGCAATGAGAAGAACGTATGTCCTGGGTAGTGAGGGCCCCTTATGATAGATGCAGCGCATTGAAGATGTCCTCGATGGTGGGGAGCCTCGTGCCCGTGGTGTTGCTGGCTGAGTTTACACCCCTCTGCAGCTTTCTCCTCTCGTGGCCCCTTCATACCAGATGGTGATGCAACTAGTTAGAATGCTCTCCACGATACATCGGGAAATGTTCCATCTTCCTTTGGATTTAACGTTTATGGAAGAGTTCAGGATAACAATTTGTTTCCTTGGTTTGAAAAAATGTACCTTAAATACAAAGGACAAGCAACAGACAATCGGCAACTTATCCAGTGATGCTGGCAATGAGGACAGACAATTCTCCTTGTACTCTGGTGACTTGATAGAGGTGAACGAGATGATAAGGGGCATAGATAGAGTGGACAACCAGCTCCTTTTTTTTCAAGGTTGGGAATCTCTAACACAAAGGGGCATGACTTTTAAGGTGAGTGGAGAAAAGTATAGGAAGTATGTCAGAGGGATGTTTCTTATCAGTGGTGGGTGTGTGGAAAACACTGCCAAGGTGGTGGTAGAGGCAAATTCATTAGGGACATTTAAGAAACTCTTGCACAGGATGATAGAAGAATGGAGAGCTATGTGGGAGGGAAGGGCTAGATTAGTCTTGGAGTAAGTTAAGGAGTTGCACAGTATCGTTCGTTGGCATGTACTGTTTGATGTTCTGTTATTCGATACGTATTGTAGATGTATAGATTTTCCTTGTATTTGGGTGTACAGTTAGTGTAACACTATTACGCCATCAGCAACTGGGTTCAGTTCCACCACTATCTGGTGTACATTCTCCCCATGACCTCATGGGTTTCCTGCGGTGCTCCATTTTCCTCCCACATTCCAAAGCAGTACGGGTTAGTGAGTTAAATGGCCACATGGGTGTAATTGAGCAGTGTGGACTTGTTGGGTCAGAAGGACCTGTTACTGCGCTGTGTCTCTAAATAAATTTGCTCGTTGAAGCACAGTATATGCATATCCTTAGCATGAGACAGGAATGATTTCAAGTGATATGGGTGAAATGTGACTAGATTGGATCAGCACAGACAAGTTAGGCTGGTGGGGTTGCTCGTGTGTTGTGTGACTGTTCAATGTGTCATTCCTGAAGTAGTCAGTCTAGCTTAAAGAACCTGTTTCTATCAGTAGCTTGGGAAGTGGATCTGTAATGTAGGAAATGGTCAGGTTCTTCAACACAAAACAACAATAGAATAAATGATGAAGTTTTTAATGTCTGTTCAGAGAAATATCAGCAAAACATCAGGACACATTCCCCTGCAGCAGTGGAATTGGTAATGGGTGTCTCGTCACATCTCACTGACTGAGCAGATGAGGATTTAGCTTAGTATTTCTTCTGACAGATCTTCGATGTAGCTTTAAGCCTTGGTCCAAAATGTTGATTGTTTGTTGCTCCCCATAGATGCTGTCTGACCTGCTGAGTCCCTGTGTGTGGTGTGTGTAGATTTTCTCTTGTCTGTGATGTTTTGGGCTGAGGCCACTATTCTCTGCAGTTTTGTTCACCCGTGTGTACTTCAACCAGAACGTCCTTACTGCCACATTTCCTGAACACAGGTTATTTCATTGGCTATAACATCGAACAGTTCTGGAATAATGACAAACTTTTTTTTTGTTATTTGTCCATTGTGGGGCTGCTATCAAATATTTCTCTTCCTCCTAGCCCCAGTCAGTGTTACTGAGCTGATCTACAAACCAACCCTGGATGGGGGCTTCTTCTCCTGGCGTTCGCCACCGGCCTATCATGGAATTCGTGTGCAAGCTAACAACATGCTGGTGGCTTTCACTAAGAAGAGCTATTACCAGGTGTCCGGTTTGTCAGCCTGTACTCGGTACCTGTACACTGTCCAAGCAACTTGTGGACCGTGGATGAGCGAGGGAATCTCCGGGGTCGCAGTTACAGGTACAATTTCTATCCCACTCCAACCCCCAAGTGAGATGAAATCATCTCTAAATAGAGCTATAACTGAGCAGGTTTCAGGAGTCTCAAAACTCCAGCCTGCACAGGAAAGTACGAGTAGGGTTTTAATATCAAGTGGCATGGAGTCGTTAGAGTAATGCTTTACAGCACCAGCGATCCAGGTTCAATTCCTGCTGCAGTCTGTAAGGATTACAAGGTTCTTCCCACAACCCTGTGGCCTTCCTCTAGGTGTTCCAACACCCTCCCATATTCCAAAGACGTACGAGTTAGTGAGTTGTGGCCTTGCTATTTTGCTGCCAGAAGCTTGGCAATGCTTGCAGGCTGCCCCCAGCACATTCTCAGACAGCATTGGACATCAATGGAAACAGCACATTTCACTATGTTTTGGTACACGTGTGACAAAACTAATCTTTACATTGTTGTTTTCTCTTGTATAACCTCAATGTCTTGATGAAGGGTCTCAGCCCAAGATGTTAACTATTTGTAGTGGATTCTGGTTAACAGGGCCTCTGGTTAATCAGAGGGGCTGCTCATTTGGGGCAACTCTAAAAGAACAAAAACTAATCAATTAAAATAGCCAGGAGTCCTTTTTGTTTAGTGGCGATTCAGAGGTGCTCTTCTTTGCTTGGGGGCTTCTGCTAAGCAGAGTAGCACTTCCATGAATGAGGATTACATTGGCTGCTGCCATGAACAAATGGCTCTAATGTAATGGAAGGAGGTTGGGAATAATGCCTTGGGTGTGTATGTTGATGAGCTGCTGACTTTAGTCAGAGCATTTCTTCAGAAGAGTTGGGAGAGTTGATGGATGGGAAGTAACCAGTGTCCCGAGCTAGGTCTGCTGGTTGGAGGTGCCTTTTGTGTTGACTTTGATTAATCTTAGGAATTCCACAGGGTGTCCTGAAGTCCGACCGTCGGATCGCAAGAGCATTGTCGTGCCGTCCAACCAAATTCACTTCCACATACATTTTCCCTGGCAGTTTGCAGATTACATGAATGACCCAACTTCAAAAGCTTACCTAAAACTGGCAGGCATCTCTCGTTCCAAGGTAAGATGGAGTTAAAGACCAGATGTTGGGTAAAGGGAGGGTGCAGAGGCGCTGGGATTGATTTCCTCGGAGCAAGGGTGGATTGATGAGATTTTATGGAAGATGTTGGTCACCTTGGTGGGATTTAATGGAAGAGATTGGGTGTAAGTGGTTTCCTGTGGTCGAAAAGCAAGGAGGTAGAGGGGGCATATTTAAGAGAATAGACAAAAGGAATCAAACTGGCTGAATTATGTTCACAAAATGTTGGAGGAACAACGTCTATGGAGCAGAATAACTTATTCAAGTAAATGGAGCAGTCGAGGATTTGGTTCAGTGCTGTGTCGGACAGATGTTTGGAGATTTGAGTCCTGATGAATCTCAGCCCAAAACTCTGACTGTTTATTCATCACCAAAGATTCTGCCTGACCTGCTGAGCTCCTCCAGCATTTTGTATTGCTCTGGATTTTCAGCATCTGCAGAATCTCTTGGGTCTATAAAAAGAGCTGAATAGATTTCTTTTTAAATCACAGTTGTAATGTGCTGTATAAAAGGTAGTGGGAGACGAATAAAACAAGAATAGGTTAAATATTTGGGATATAGTAGAGAGCAGTAAGGAAAAGGACTGGGAGACCAGCACTGATTGGACCCCAAGAAGTAATTTGATAGTTCATTAGTAATGAGCTTAATGGCCAGAGTGTGTGTGATCTTCCCATCAGACTTTGAAGGAATTGCTGTTCATATCTGGAGTAAGGATTTTAACTTGGCCAATCACATCTGGGTTTTAAGATAAGACCATGAGACAAAGGAGCAGAATTAGGCCATTTAGCCCATCAAGTCTGCTCCTCTAGTAGATCCTGGCTGATTTATTTTCCCTCTCAATGCCATTCTCTCCATAATCTTTGCCCTTACTAATCTAGAATCTCTCGGTCAACACACACAGAATGCTGGTGGAATGCAGCAGGCCAGGCAGCATCTATATGGTGAAGTACAGGTGACGTTTGGGACCGAGGCCCTTCATCAGGACAGTCGGGGGTGGGGGGTGAGATAGTAAGAGGTTTGGGAGGGGGAGACCCAAAATGGTAGGAGGAGACAGGAGGGAGAGGGATGAAACCTAGAGCTGAGAAATTGATTGACAAAAGGGATACAAGGCTGGAGAAAGGGGAGTATCATAGGATGGAAGGCCTTGGAAGAAAGAAAGTGGGGGGGATTACCAGAGGAAGATGGAGAACAGGCAAGGAGTTATTGTGAGAGGGAAAGAGAAAAAAAAATAAAAACTAAGAAAATTAAGAATAGGGTAAGAAGGGGAGGAGGGGCATTAACGGAAGTTAGAGAAATCAATGTTCATGCCATCATGTTGGAGGCTACCTAGGCGGAATATAAGATGTTGTTCCTCCAACCCGAGTGTGGCTTCATCTCGGCAGTAGAGGAGGCCATGGATTGACATATGGGAATGGGACGTGGAATTAAAATGTGTGGCCACTGGGAGATCCTGCTTCCTCTAGCGGACAGAGCGTAGGTGTTCAGCGAAATGGTCTCCCAGTCTCCGTCAGGTCTCACCAATATATAGTAGGCCGCACTGGATGCAGTATATCACACCAGCTGACTCACAGGTGAAGTGTCACCTCACCTGGAAGGACTGTCTGGGGCCCTGAAGGAGGAAGTGTAAGGGCAGGTGTAGCACTTGTTCCAATTACAAGGAAAAGTGCCAGGGGATCCCTGCGGAAAGCAGAAAGGGGGGGGGGAGGGAAAGATGTGCTTGGTGGTGGGATCCCATTGGAGGTGGCGGAAGTTACAGAGCATTTTTTGTTGGACACAGAGGTGAGGACAAGGGGAACCCTATCCCTAGTGGGGTGGTGGGAGGATGGGGTGAGAGCAGATATGCATGAAATGGGAGAGATGCATTTGAGAGCAGAGTTGATGGTGGAAGAAGGGAAGCTCCTTTCTTTAAAAAAAGAAGACATCTCCTTTGTCCTGAAATGAAAAGCCTCATTCTGAGAGCAGATGCGGTGGAAGACTGGGAGACCATTTTGCTGAAGTGGGACACAACGCAGACTGGGAGACCGTTTCGCTGAACACCTACACTCTGTCTGCCAGAGGAAGCAGGATCTCCCAGTGGCCACACATTTTAATTCCACGTCCCATTCCCATATGTCAATCCATGGCCTCCTCTACTGTCACAATGAGATCACACTCAGGTTGGAGGAACAACCCCTTATATTCTGTCTGGGTAGCCTCCAACCTGGTGGCATGAACATTGATTTCTCTAACTTCTGTTAATGCCCCTCCTCCCCTTCTTCCCCCATCCCTAATTTTTATTTTTTTTTCTCTTTCCCTCACACAATAACTTCTTGCCTGTTCTCCATCTTCCTCTGGTGCTCCCCTCCCCCTTTCTTTCTTTCAAGGATTTCCATCCTATGATACTCCCCTTTCTCCAGCTTTGTATCCCTTTTGCCAATCAACATTCTAGCTCTCAGCATCATCCCTCCGCCTCCTGTCTTCTCCTATCATTTTGGGTCTTCCCCCTCCCTCTCCCACTTTTAAATCTCTCGCTATCTTTTTTCAGTTAGTCCTGACGAAGGGTCTCGACCCAAAACGTCGACTGTACTTCATCCTATAGATGTTGCCTGGCTGATGCACCATCAATAACTCTCGGAGATGGGAGGCGAACGATAGGCTTTTATTAGCAGCAAAAGTGACCACAACATCTTGGAAACTGAGGGAGAAGCAGTGCCTCCAATCGCCTTTATACAGGGGTCTGTGGGAGGAGCCACAGGAGCAGTCAGCAGAGGGGCGTGTCCAGACAGGTATACACATAGTTTACCACACTGGCCTGCTGCGTTCCACCAGCATTTTGTGTGTGTTGCTTGAATTTCCAGCATCTGCAGATTTTCTCATGTTTGCATAGAATCTCTCAGTCTTTGCTTTAAATATATCCACAGCCATCTGTGACAATGAATTCCACAGATTTACTACGCTCTGCCTAAAGAAATTCCTCCTCATCTGTTTTAATAGGACATCCTTCTAGGAAGGCTGTGTCCTCTGCTTCTAGATTCTCCCACTATAGGAAACATCTTCATTTTCGCTCTAGCTAAGCCTTTCAATATTCGGTAAATTTAAATGAGGTTTCTCCCCCCATTCTCCCAAACTCCTGTGAGTGCAGACCCAAAGCCAGCAAACACTCCTCATATGTTCACCATTTCATTCCAGGAATCTTTTTTGTGAACCACCTCTGGAGCCTCTCCAAGTGCAGCTCATCTTTTAGTTAAGGGCCCCAAAACTGTTCACTATACTCCATGCAGTCTGAACAATGCCTTATAAAACTTCACGATTAAATCTTGCTTTTGTATTCTAGTCCTCTCAAAATGAGTGGTAACATTGCATTTGCCTTCCTTACCACTGACCCAACCTGCAAATAGGCCTTTGGTGAACCATGCACTAGGACACTGAGCGGAGTCTTGGATGCAGGTTCGATTTTCAACGTTTAAGAGAAATTTGGTTAAATACGTGGATGGGAGAGCAGTGGTTTGGGTGCAGGTTGATGGGACTAGGCAGAACTAAGTTTGTCATGGACTAGATGGGTTGTAGTCTGTTTCTGTACTGAAGTGTTTAATGATTCTAGTGAATTCAGGCGCAGATCCAACAAATGATCTTCCTGTGTTAATCCTTTCATTCCCAGAATCATTCATTCAAGATTGCTTAATGTTGTTTCCACTGTACGAAGGAGAATGAGACACTTGTTACTCCAGATCCTATGCAGTACAAAAATACACCAGCAAGATAAAGAACACAATAATAAAACAGCACAATAAATAAATGCATGAAATGGCGTGTATACGTTGTCCATAAAGTGATGCCAGGCATGGGAGTGTCTATACATAAAGTGACTGACAGGACATGATCATGAAGTGGTGGATGGGCCAGTCAGTGGGTGGAGGGGCTGATCTGCCTTGCTGCCTGGGGAAGGTAACTGTGTTTGAGTGTGGCGGTCCTGGCGTGGATGTTGAGTTACCCCCTCCCTGATGGGAATGGGACAAACGGTCCATGAGCAGGGTGGATGGGATCCACCGTGATGTTACTGGCACTTTTTTGTATCTGTGTCCTTTATGGCGGGTAGGTTGGTGCCGGCAGTTTTGACTACTCGTTGTTGAGCCTGCCTGTGTGCTGCAGCGCATTTTCTGTACCATGCATTGATGCAGCCTGAATTGTCCTCTACTAGTGTATATTGATGTATCATTCTCATGAGCCTACCAGAAGATGAGAAACACAAGGAGCAAGTTTGAGCCAAGGACTGGGAGCTGGAGGGTTGATTATCAGGCACTGAGGGTGAAGATTTAGTTGGGGGCTTCCTCGCCCAGATCGTAAACCAAGACCTGTCCCCACTGTGGAAATGAATCATCCGATTCTCCAACGCGTTTGCTGTGTTAATCCGGCAGGTTCGACAGCTGTTCCTGGATTCCGGGGAACTCACCAATGCAGATGTGGAGCTGTTGCATCTGAGGAGAGGAAGTGATGGAGTGGAGATGAATATGACGGCCCACGTTCAATTGAACAGCACACCAGCAAGTCTCGAGTATCTTCTGTCCAATCTCAGTCATACCAGGGTGTCCGCTGAGGTTGATGTGCTGTTCTGGGATGGTGGGTAATGAAATGTACCTCCTCTTGCACCTTGCCCTTCTCTCCCTGTTGTTTCTGACCCTCACCTATAGTTGACGTACCAGAATGTGGAGGGTATCCATCCATGCATGTCCCCATCCAGCTGATAAGAATCAATCTCATTATTATAGGCCTGGAAACACTTTTTATTTAGAGATACAACATGGCAATGGGCTTTTCTGGTCCAACAATTACTCCCATGTGACCAATTAACCTACTAACCCCTGTGTCTTGGGAATGTGGCGGAAACCAGAGCATCTGGAGGAAATCCAGAGGGAGAGCTAACAAACTCCTTAGACAGTGGTGGCAATTGAACCCTGTTACAGTCACTGCAATACTGTGCTGCCCCACTTGGGCTGGGCTAGTTAAAGTGTCAGACACAAGAGACAGCAGGCTCTGGAATCTCCAAGGTCAAAATAAATCTTTTATCAAAGTATGTGTTGCCATACATGACCTTGAAATTAATTTTCTTCCAGGTGTTTGCAGAAAAATAGAAAAATACAATAGAATCTATGGAAATTTTATACATAAAGACTGTTAAACAACTGATGTGCAAGATTTGGAGCAACACACAAAAAAGCTGAAGTAACTCAATGGGTCGGGTAGCATCTGTGGATGGAAATGGGCAGATGACATTTTGGGTTGCAACGCTTCATCTGGAAAAATAGAGGGGAGGGAGCCTGTGCTAAAAGCTAAAGGTGAAGGGAAGGAATGGAACTGATGGGTGCCAGGTGAATCCAATCGGGTTGGAGAGATTGTGGGAACAGCACCAGAAGCTGGGAGGTGATTGGTGGAGGTAATCAAGAGCTGAAGAAGATGGAGTCTGATAGAGGACAGTGGAACAGTGGGAGGGGGAGGCTCGTTGTGGAAGGGGTGTGTGTGCAGGGGGCAGATGAAGAGGGTGAAGAAGTGGAAAGAAGCAGTGTGGGGTGCTAGGTGGGTGATTTGGGAAGAAACAGAATAAGGCCAGAGGGGGAGCAACGTACAGCAATTAGTGAATTGGCAGATTTCCTTTCTGAAAGTGTATCTGAATGGGATGGTTTTAGACCACAATTCAGTAATTCCATTCAAACCATGTTAATGTTTATTATTTTTGCATTTATAGTTCATACGATATAGAATTGGGCCTTTGGCCCATTGATTCCGTGCTGAGTGCTAAGTGCTGATGTGCACAAAGTGATACAAAATGCTGGAGGAATTCAGCAGGTCCAACAGCATCTACGGAAGGAGAGAGAAATTAATAGTTGACAGTTCTGGAATATCAGCTATTTATTCCCTTCCATTGATGCTTGAACTGCTGAGTTCCTGCCTGCATTTTGTGCATGTTGCTCAAGATTTACAGCACCTGCTGAATCTCGTGTCTCCAATCTACACGAATCCTAGTTCATTCACTATGTGATCCCAGATTCCACCACTCTCCCCACCCGTGGGTTAATTGGCAATTTAATGGCCAATTGAACTACCAATTTGCACGTTATGTGGGAGAGAACTGGCCACTGAGTTTATAGCGAACAGAGACAAATTCCTTTTAATGATAGTAAACCATGAATTCCTGTCAAATGTGCATTCCTTTAATGACATTTTGATTTTCTTTTTTGTCTCTGTCCAGATGAGGATGAGTGTTCCTCTGCCAAGAATGACTGTCCTGTCGGGGCTGACTGTATCAATACCTTTGATTCCTTCACATGTGTTTGTCAACAAGGGTACTTTGACCCTGATTTTCAAAGCAGATCTTGCAGAGGTTGGTTTTCTCCCTTTTTTAATGTGGCATTGTTTTGTAGTTCTGTTACAGCCGCTTGCTCACTGTGTCAGATCCTGTGTGTGTGGTCTGCATATTCTCCCTGACCCCGTGTAGCCTTTCTCCAGGTGCTCTGGTTTCCTCTCCTGCATCCCAGAGACATGCTGATAGGGTAATTGTTCAAGTAGGTGGGCAGCAAAAAAAAATCAAAGAGCAGTCAATGGACAAGCAGGAGTGAGGGAGAATAAGCTTGTAGCTTGCAACCAAGTTGTTTCTATATTTGTGCTCTGTCAAAAGCAGTGTCAAAAGCGGTGAGCAACATCCCAGTGCTGAATGGTCAAATCCTTCATTATGAGGAGGTGTGTGACATTGGGGAGCATAAATAGAGCAGATTGAAGAAATTTCTTTCTCGTGCCGATGTCTAGGCCAAGAGAGAGCAGGCTTGCAGAGAGCGGGAGCAACAAACACAAAATGCTGCAGGAACTCAGCAGGTCGGGCAGCATCTATGGAGTGGAATAAAAGGTCATCATTTCAAGCTGAGATCCTTTGTCAGTCCTGATTTAGATTTGGAGCGTGGTAACAAGCCCTTCCAGCCAATGAGCCTGTGCGCCCAATTACGCCACGTGAACAATTAACCTGTCATTGGAATGTGGGGGTGGGGGTGGGAACTAGAGTATCCGGAGGAAATCCGTGCAGTCACAGGGAAAATACACAAACTGCTTGCAGGCAGTGGCAGGAAATGGGTTACGGGCGCTGCTATTGCATTTTGCAAACTGCAACGCCATAGTGCCAACTTGATGTGTCTCAGCTAAAACATCAACTGTTTATTCCTTTCCATAGTTGCTGACCACTCTGCTCTGGATTTCCAGTATCTGAAGAATCATTTGTGTTGAGGATGGCTGATGTTTATAGGGGATATTTGGGAAATCTCTTTCCCAATGACCAATTGGAAACTCATTGCTAAGAGTGTTGGTAGGGATAGATGCTCTAGCAACATTCAAGAAGCATCTAGACATGTTCTTGAATCACTGAGGCATGGAAGGCAGTGCATTTATTGTGGGGGGGGGGAATGGGATTAATATGGATAGATACAATGGGGTGCGTGAGCATGATGGGCTGAAGGGCTTCCATGATGTACGATGTCCAATCTCTGAGACTCCACCCTTTCCAACAGTCTTAGGGGGTTTTGTATTTCAACTGGACTAACTTTTTCTTTTGGAACACCAGAGTATGAAGTTCTGTCTAATTATTATTATTATTTATTTTAGTATTTGCGCATTTTGGGTTTTTTTTTGCACACTGGTTGAATACACAAGTTGGTGTGGCCTTTCATTGATTCTATTATGGTTATTATTCTATCCTGGATTTATTGACTATGCTCATAAGAAAATGAATCTTCGGGTTCTATATGGTGATATATACATACTTTAATTTGAACGAAGTTCCAAGGAGAGTATCCAGGCCCCAGGAACTGACCCACTGGAAATTCCCTGAGTGGTGCTGGAGGTTCTTGACTAAGCAAATGCAGCAAGAGCCCCCCACCCCCCGCCTGGGTGGTGTGGTGGACTTTGTTCACACTTCTCCCTACCTCAGTAAAGCGGTCAGCATTATCTCTTCACCCCTCTCCCATCACGTAGGAGATGCAAAAGCCTGAAAGCACTTATCACTAGCCTCAAGGTCAGCTTCTACACCACTGTTAAAAAACTATTAAGTAGTTCCCTTATAGATAAATTGGGCTCTTGACCACGTAATCTAATTGAGATCTTGCACTTTATTGTTTATGAGCACTGAACTCTCTCTGTAGTTGCTGCACTTTATTCTGCATCGTTATTGTTGAGGAGAAATTGAATTGCCTGGGATTGTACTCGCGGGAATTCAAAAGAATGAGAGGAGATCTTACAGAAACATAAAATTATGAAAGAGATAAATAAGATTGAGGCATGACAGTTGTTTCCACTGATAGTTGAGACTAGAACTAGGATACATAGGCTCAGGATTCAGGGGAGTAGATTTAGGATGGAGATGAGGAGGAACTGCTTTTCCCAGAGGATGGTGAATCTGTGGAATTCTCTGCCCAATGAAACAGTGGAGGCTACCTCAGCAAATATATTTAAGACGAGGTTGGATAGATTTTTGCATGGTAGGGGTAATTGAGGGTTATGGGATAAAGGCAGGTAGTTGGAGATGAGTCCATGGCCAGATCTTAATGAATGGTGGAGCAGTCTCAATGGGCCAAATGGCCTACTCCTCCTATTTCTTGAATTGAATTAACTTTATTTCTTGCATCCTTCACATACATGAGTAAAAATCTTTACATTACATCTACATCTAAATGTGCAAATCATAGTCATTTATAATAATTTATAATAGAACAGTCAATGTAATATAGAGTACACTCAAATCAGCGTGAGTTAATCAGTCTGATGGCCTGGTGGAAGAAGCTGTCCCAGAGCATGTTGGTCCTGGCTTTTATGCTGCGGTACTGTTTCCCGGACGGTAACAGCTGGAATAGATTGTGATTGGGGTGACCTTGGTCTCCAATGATCCTACTGGCCCTTTTTACACACCTGTCCTTGTAAATGTCCTGAATCATAGGAAGTTCACTACAGGTGTGCTGGGCTGTCCACACCATCCTCTGCAGAGTCCTGCTATTAAGGGAGGTACAGTTCCCATACCAGGCAGTGATGCAGCCAGTCAGGATGCTCTCAATTGTGCCCCTGTAGAAAATTTTTAGGATTAGTGGGCCCATACCAAACTTCCTCAACCATCTGAGGTGAAAGAGGTGCTGTTGTGCCTTTTCACCACACAGCTGGTGTGTACAGACCACATGAGGTCCTCGGTGATGTGGATGCCGAGGAACTTGAAGCTGTTTACCCTCTCAACCCCAGATCCATTGATGTCAATAGGGGTTAGATGTCTCCATTCCTCCTGTAGTCCACAACCAGCTCCTTTGTTGTTGTGACATTGAGGGAAAGGTTGTTTTCTTGACGCCGCTGTGTTAGAGAGATGGCTTGTGGTCTTGTGTTCCTTTATTCTACCTCAATGTACTGTGTAATGATATGATCTGTATGAGCTGTATTCAAGACAAGCTCTTCACTGTACTGCAGTATATGTGATATTTAATAAATCATTTCCACCTTGAATAAAAACATGATGGAATATTCTGATGGTCAGGCAGCATATGTGGAGGCAATATTTTGGGTCAGTTACCTTTAGTAAGAATCATTAATTTGGATCATTTTGTTATTATTTTACTTTGTCCTACCTCAATGCACTGTGTAATGATTTGATCTGTATCAACAGTATACAAGACAAGCTTTGCAGTATGTCTTTGTACATGTGACAATAATAAACCAATTCCAAAGTGTCCTTGCCAGTGGCTGTTCTAGGAATTCCTGTTCTCTGCTGTAGGATGATAATGTGTAATGGAACCCCTTTTCTCCCCATTAGATCACGGAGTGTTTGCAGACTGCAGAATGGATTCAATGAAAATTAGTGTGTCAAAAGAATTCCTGGTAGATCTGATGCAGACAGGTCTGCAGCTGGTCCTGAACGATGGGGTCTGTGGGGCAGAAGAGGAGCTGGACTTCTACACGTTCACTGTCACTGACACCAAAGCTTATTGTGGAGGGCAGCTTGAGGTAAGGTCAAAGGAATTTATTATCAAAATACTGCACATAAGAATATATCCCCTTAAGATCTAAAAGGGCGAGGTTAGAGGGACCACTGAAAGACAGACAGCTCACAGCAACCCAAATAATCACCAGCTTTTTTTTAAAAAAAGCCTAGTTAACCACTGAATTATTTTCTAATACATTTAAGAAACTTTGCATGTGTACATTAACAATGTCAAACTCCAATTATTTTAAAGAATTGCTTTTGTCTTTTCTCCAGATGAATGAGACACACAAAATATTCAAACACGTCATCACTAACGAGTACCACTCCGAATCTCCCATCATCAGAGAACCACGTCTGATACTCACTGTGAACTGTGCCTATTCCAGGAGTTCCTTAGTCAAAATGCCTCTGGATTCGATCAAACAGATTAGGTATGCTTAATGTTTAACCTTTTCACTAGGTTCAGTGATAGTTTTTTTTAAAAAAATCACAGCAGTAATTAAAGGTAGTCCCCGAGTTACGAACGTCCGACTTACTGACAACTCGTACTTACGAACCGAGGAAGGAGAACACCATCCGCCATTTTAAGTCATTGCCGTTGACACTGTGTTGAGTGTTTAACTTTGTATTTGGCTTAAATTTTTCTTAATAAGATTCACTCTGACCCTGCCCCCCCCCCCCCCACCCAGCCATTCCAGTCGGCTGGTGGCACAGTGAGATCAGCACCGGGCTAGAGAACGGAAGTTTCCAAGTTCGATCCAGTGATGGACCGCTCCCGTACAGGGTTGGTGTTGATCCAGTGACTCCCATACCATCCGTGCCAGGTTGATGACAAGCTCGCAAATCGACCACATTTTAAAAAAGCACTGCCACCTCCAGTTTAAATTCCCACATGGCATATTGTGGAGGATCAAAAAGCCAAACCCAGCACAGCCCCCACTTGTCCCATTTAGCCTGTCTCAGTGCGGTGGTCCTTAGGACCCAGCGGACCTCAGAAGCCGGCAGAGCTCAGGACCCACTGTTTCTGTTCCATTGATGGGAAGCAATCACGATTGAAAATAAAGTGGAAATAATAAAGCATTTGGAAAGAAGTGAAACACCATTGGTCAGTGGAAAAGCATTAGGCTACAGTCGATCAACAATCGGAACAATTTTAAAGGATAAAGTGAGAATAATGGAGCATGTGAAAGGCCCTGCCCTGATGAAAGCTACAATTATTACTGAGCAACACAGTGGTTTAATTATTAGATACATATGTTAAGTGTTTTATGTGCATAGAAAGGTAAAATATATATTTTAATTCTTGGCTGTGCAGATCAAGACTATTTCCTTGTTGTCTCATAGGCTTATCAAAAGATTTCCCTTTGTATCTGTCCCATTTGAGCTAGATTTCAGTACAAATATTGACCTAAGGCAAGGTGCTTTGTTCTGTTTTTGTTTACAGGTGAATTGGTTAGTTGGAGTTAGTTACCAATGCTGACTTGCTGTTAATTCTTTGTTATGAACATCCAATTAAACAGCCATAACCACAACATGATTTCCAAAGAATCTCCTGGTTAATATCATTTCCAGATCCAATAGCATTTGCGTAGAACAGTTTAGCCAGCTAGTTGATTACTTCTAATTTAATTAGTTCAGCACAACACTGTAGACGGTCTCCTCTCTTGCTGTGGAAGGAGCGATGTCTGTCCCTCCCTTGTTAGTGAGGGAGATCCTAAGGCTACGTTCACACTGGACTGGATCATTTTAAAAACGCCGGCTTCGTGTAAAAATGATAAGCGTCCATACCAAGCATTTTTGAAAATACCTCTGTTCGCATTAAAACAGGTGTTTGGGTGAATCTCCTCCTACTGGGCATGCACAGGACACATCTACAGAAAACAAGCGACATGTTTGGTGTTGAATCTCACTGTGAAAGTCCATGTTTGTGCACTTACAGACTAGAAAAACTTAAAACAAAATTGCCAAACGACAGACAGCTGTTGGCTTTCACACAGGAGGACTTAAAACTTTTTTTTAAAAAAAGAGAGACTAGAGCATATGGAGGCAACCGAAAGGGAGTTAACGGACAGTATAACCCGGCTGACGACGAACACTGAAAAACTGACTAACTGCATTAATAAAGCACCTTGTTAAATGTATAAAACATGTCTGCATCAGCGTTATCTTGTTTTTCCATACAATATTACATTAGGCTGTTACACATCTATTGTCAGAGAAGTACTTGTATAAATAGGTAAACCACCTTCATACGAGCAAGGATAGAAAACAGAGCGAAGTGAATATACTTATTTATTCGGTAAGTTATGGGTCAAAGTATTTGGTGAGTACATTTCTAACTCTTCTGGCTTCAGTCTCGTTGCTGTCTGTTCTGAAATTGTTAGGTTGTGTGGTGGGTTTCGTCCAGGAAAACAATGAAATGCCACCATCTGTTCCAGCATGTCATGATAGCGTTTCTAGAAATCTCTGCTTACCCCATCCACACTACTCTTGCCCAAGTGGCGTTTTCAAATTTACACACTCTGGAGGATGTTTTAGAGAAGCTCTGTTTTTGGGGGAGGAAAACACCATTTCAGTGTGGACAGAGGTTCAAAACGAAGAGAAAAGGCTTTGGTTATGGAGTTATCCGGTCTAGTGTGGACATAGCTTAAGAGGTGTTGAAGTGAAGTTTTTTTTTTGAAGTACTGTAGACCATGGTGTGTCACTGGGGGGCATGGAGGGTAGTAGAAATGCTGATGTTTTATGCTTTTATAAGTGAGGGGGAGGGGAGTTGAGGCTGCTTGAGTGTGGGAGGGGGCAGGGGGTTTTGGGGTTCTTGCATTTTTGTCATTCATTCTTTGGGGTTTTCCTTCTGTTTTGAGGATGTCTGTGGAAGTGAGAATTTCAGGTTGTATACATTCTCTGATCATAAATGGAACTGTTGAAGGGACAGGCACTTCAGACATAATGTCTGCTGAACAAAATACAGAATTAAACTAAATCTCTGAACATGCACATGATCCATATCCATCCATTCCCTGTGCATCTGTTTCTACCATTTTATCCCTTAAATGTCACTTCCGTATCTATTTCCACCACCACACAGCATGGCCCAGAAACCCAACACCCTCGGCATTTAAATGAAGAACTTGCTTTTCCCTCTCATCTTAATGCTATGCCTCAAGCGCTTGGCATTTCTGTCCCCTGGGAGAAAAATTCTGACCGTCTATCCTGGCAGGAGTGCAATCACTCAAGTCAAGTACAACGTTCTGTAAGGAGTTGTCTATTAATCCCTTAATGGACAATGCCTGTGTGTAACTCTGTTTAAAGTGGGAGGCTGATGCATGGGCAACCACCACTTAGTCCTTGACAGATTGG
Source organism: Hypanus sabinus (assembly GCF_030144855.1). Lineage (NCBI taxonomy): Eukaryota > Metazoa > Chordata > Chondrichthyes > Myliobatiformes > Dasyatidae > Hypanus > Hypanus sabinus. Next base: position 117,240,727 of record NC_082713.1, on the reverse strand, counting down.
GGTCAGGGTTCCAGCGGCATGGAGTGAAAGGCAACCTGGGGTCCCTTACTGCCATTGTGACATGACGTCATCTTCCACCTGCTCCACGTCTGAGGTTTTGGTTGGATTGCTCTTTGTCTGGAACCTCTTCCTCGACCTTACCAGCATGGGTGACCCTACCAGGAGATCAGTGCCAGATAGCTAAATTCCAGATGGCATCGCTCTCGATCTCAGGAACTCACAAGCTGCTGCATGATGACAGTCTCGAGAATAATCTACCCTGTCTATGCTTCTCATCATTTTATGCACCTCTGCTACTTCAGGGGAAAAAATAACCTAAATGTGTCCCACCTCTCCCTTGTAGCTCTTACACTCTAATCCAGGCAACATGCCGGAAACTGCACAATATGCTGGAGGAACGCTGCAAGTCAGGCAGCACCTATGGGAGGGTAATGAACATTCAGTGACTCAGAATGAGACCCTTCTTGGTTAAAAAATGTGAACTGTTCATTGCCCTCCATAGGTGCTGCCTGATCTGCTGGGTTCTTCCAACAGTTTGTTTGTTCCCCTGGAATTCCTGTCTCAGCATCCTGGATTAGGGGGTACAAGCTATCAGGAGAAGATGGACAGACTTGGGTTGTTTTTCTTGGAGAGGCTGAAGGGAGAACTGATAGAAATTTATAAACTTCTGAGAAACGTTAACAAGATAGATATTCAGAAACTATCTCCCAGGGTAAAGTATCAGAGGCTATGGCTTTAAGGTGATGGGGGTGGGAGCAGTTTTTTGTTTAACAGAGAGAAAACAACCAAGGTTTCTCCTTGTAATTCATATATTCTCTTCTGAAACCTGTGTAACTCTGTATAATGGCACAACCATTTATTGCTCAGAAACGTCCTGAACTGTTCTGTTTTCTTGTTTGTTTCAAGGATGTTTGAACCCATAATTGAGTATAACAGTGACCCCCTCCATCTTGCCATCTTCCTCTACAAAGACAACACATTCTCACCCAGCACTATGTACGGAGAGTCTCCAACCATCCAGCTTAACGAGGATCTCTACTTGGAGGTCAGGGCATCTCCGACTGGGATCTCAGAGGCTGCTTTTGTTTTGGAAGTGGTTTCCTGTTGGGCCACTGCAACTGCTGACCGGCTGGGAAGACTAGCATTCCAGTTCCTCCAGGATGGGTGAGAACTACTTCTCATAAGCGCAATGAGTTCAAACAAAGTTTGCTGAACTGATATCCAGAATGTGGGGGGATGGGGTTGGTTTGTCCTGCGAAGAAAGATTGGACAAACTTGTGTGCGCTGGTATTTCGAAGAATGAAAAAGGACCTGTTTGGGTACTGAAAGTCGAGAATCTGGGGACACAACCTCTGAATAAAGAGACATCCCTTTAGAACAGAGTCAAACTTCTAAGAGGAGTGCTGTTGTGCCGCCTTTGTGGTGGCTTTTGCAGTACGTGCTTAACCCAGGCATGTTCTCTATATTAACACCAGAGAATTTCAGGTTATTGACCTGGTTATTTCAGGTTATTTCTGGTTATATCAGGTTATTTCCCTAATGAAGACTGCCTCACGGACTTCTGGCTTCTCCTTCCTGCAGCTGATAATCAGCTCTTTGGTTTTGCTGATGTTGGGGTGAGAGGTTATTGAGGTACCACTCAATGAAATTGAAGGTCTCTGTGCTTACATGCTGGTTCATCACCACATTTGATTGGGTCAACAAAGCAAGCCCATGTGTTGCTGAGGAGATGAATTGGGTGTTGATTTTCCTTCTGCTGTTTTCTCTCCTCCATTCTTCCAATAGGTGTCCTGTAGACGAGACCTTCAGATGGTATTCCGTTAACGGGCTGAGCAGCAACACCCGGTTTGCCATCAAGATGTTCCGCTTCACAGAAATGGTGAACAGTCCCATTTACCTGCACTGCCAGGTGACGATCTGTAATGTGGAAGCTGCTGGAGACTGTTTAACAGTAAGTCAACTATTTCAATCCCAAGTGAACTATTAACTGGATAACTGGAGTGTTATTAAAAACTTTTTTTAAAGATTCTATAGATGGAAGATGCTGCATCTGGTTGTTTTCTAAGCACGATGTGTTAATTATTAACATTTAACAGTTGTAGGGGATAGGGACCATGTGTGATCAGATGGGATCAGTTTAAAATGGCAGCATAGGTTGGCAGAGACATGATGGGCAGAAGGGCCCGTTTGCTGTGCTATACTGTCCTTTGTTCTAATCAAAGCCAGGCTGATGCTGAGCAGCACATGAATACCCTTGGCCACTTTAGTAGGTACACCTCTACACTGCTTGTTAATCAGCCAATCATGTGTCAGCAACTCCATGCATAAAAGCATGCAGACACAGTCAAGAGGTTCAGTTGTTGTTCAGGGCAAACATCAGAATGGGGAAGAAATGTGATCTGAGTGACTCCTGCTGTGAAATGATTGTTGGTGCTAGAAAGGGTGGTTTGAGTATCTCTGAAACAGCTGATCTCCTGGGATTTTCACTCACAACTATCTCTAGGGTTTACAGAGAATGGTGTGGAAAAATACAGCAGGCAGTAGTTCTGTGACTGAAGACACCTTGTTAATGAGAGAGGTCAGAGAATGGCTAGACTGGGTCAAGCTGATAAGAAGGCAACAATAACTCAAATAACCACATGTTACAACAGTGGTGTGCGAACAAGCATCTCTGAATGTACAACATGTTGAACCTTGAAGTGGATGGGCTACAGCCGTAGAAGATCTCGAATGTACACTCAATGACACTTAATGAAGTGATACAGTTTGTATTCATTACATTGTAATGGTGTACCAGTGAGTGATGTGGTAATTGGTTTATTATTGTCCCATGTACTGAGATAGTGATCCAGAAAAGCCATTGCATACACAAGTCCTTTGAGGCAATAAGAAAGAAAAGTAATAACAATGCAGAATAAAGTGTTAGTTACAGAGAAGTGCAGCAGGACAATAAGGTGCAAGGCTATGATAGGTAGACTGAGATTGAGTCCTTTATCATACAAAGGACTTGTTCAAGAGTCTGACAGCAGGGTAGAAGCTGTCCTTGAGCCTGGTGCCAGACAGGGTTGGAGTATCTCAGAAACTACTGATCTCTGGGCGTTTTTGAACACTACTGTTTCAAGAGCAGGATTTCCAGCCTGGTGTGTATGGCAGTATGTTCCAGATTCCAACATCCTCTCAGTGGAAAATCTTCCTCTGCTCCTTCCTCCAGACCCTATGGTTTAGACATCTCTGCTATGGGAAAATTTTTGTGACCACAGCAAAGATTACTGCACTTTCTCTTGTTGCACTTCATTCTGCATTCCCTTGTACTACCTCAATGCACTGTTGTAATGAATAAATCTGTACAGTTGGTACGCAAGACAAGTTTTCCACTGTGCCTCAGTACATGGGACAATAATAAACCAATTTATCAATTTAATTTCAGAGACATGAAATTATGCAGATGCTGGTGGAACTCAGCATTTCCAGAGGGAAATAGACAGTAGATATTTTGGGCCAGGACTCTTCAGCATAAATGAGGGGTCTCAGCCCAAAATGATAATTGTCTGAGCATTTCTAATTAATGGAGTATTTACTATATTAAATCCCCTCAATTTTGTACATTGTATTAGACCCCCCCCCCCCCACCCCACAGTCTCCTCCACTCCAAGGAAAATCCAACTTCTCGTGCAGATGAACTCTGCAACTTGTCCAGTACTGTCACATCCTTCAGACTAGAACTGTACACGCAACTCCAGCAGTGGCTCAACCGATAATTTAGAACATTGTATCATAACTCCCCTACTCTTGGCTTCATTGGTCACACAGAAAACAACTATTTGCAAGCCTTCTAAGTCATCTTATCGATTTGTGCCACCACTTTCAGAATGCTTGGTCTTGCACACAAAGGTTCCTCAAAACTCCCTAGGGCCCTGCCATTCATCGTGTGAAGTCTTTGTTGGTCTTCCCAGAATGTATTGGTGCTTGTGTAGCAGGATTAAACTCCAGCTGTGATTGCCTTGCCTGACTTACTAACTAATCAACCTTTTAGTTTGCAAAAAAAATTGATAGAACGTGGAACATAGAACAGGAGAGCACAGTACAAGCCCTTCAGACCACAATGTTGTGACGACCACCTAACCTCCAAAGTCAATCTAACCCTTCCGTCCTACATAGACCTACATTTTTCTATCATCCATGTGCCTATCTGAGTCACTTCAGTTCAATGTATCAGCCTCTACCACCAACGCTGGCAGTGTGTTCCATGCACCTGTGACGTTCCTCCTTGTACTTTAGTCCAATCACCTTAAATTGGTTTTGGTGAAAATCTTTTGATATGGTTCTGTTTTAGAATGTGCTGCCTTAGAAGGAGGTGAAGGGAAGTGGATACATAGTTTGTAGAGGAATGCAGAAAGGGAGACAAGTCTACGAAAAAGCAGTTAAAGTTCATTTTCTTCTATTTCTAAGATTAGAGAATAGTAACTTTTTGTTACGTACATGAAAACATACTGAAATATGTGCTTTTGCATCAACAACCAACAGAGTCCAAGGATGTGCTGGGGGCAGCCCGCAAGCGTTGCCACGCTTCCAGCACCAGCATAGCAGGCCCACAACCTAACCAATATGTTTGAGAATGTGGGAGGAAAACTGAGCACCAGGAGGAAACTCGTGCAGTCACGGGAGAACACACAAGCTTGTTACAGTAGTGGGAATTGAGCCCAGGTCAATGGTGCTACACTAACCACAACAGTACCTCACCACCCTTGTTCATCTTGCTTGGTGCATTGGTAACTTTATTTCCTACCCCCCACAGGAGTGCTCCAGTGCACAGATTCCCAAAAGAGACAAACAGAGGGAAGGGACAACGCTCCACGGGACTGTGACTGAACTTGTTTCCACAGGATCCATAGCTCTGCGCAGCCATCCCAGTCAGCCAGAGGACCTGGAAGAGACGACCATCAAATGTGCGTATCAGTGATCAAAGAACAATTTGCTGCAGGAACTCAGCCGGTCAAGCAGCATCTGAATCAGATTTATTTTAAGAGTCATAGAATACTATAAACATAGAAATCCTTTGGCCCATCTAGTCCATGCTGAACTATTATTCTGCCTATCCCATTGACCTGCACCAAGACCATAGCCCTCCATACCCCTCCCATCCATGTATATATCCAAATTTCTGAAATATTAAAATCAAACCTGCACCCCCCCCCCCCCACTTCTGGAAGCTTGTTCCACACTCTCACTACATTCTGAGTAAAGAAGTTCCCCCTCGTGTTCCTCTTAAACATTTCACCTTTCACCCTTGACCCATGATCTCTAGATCTCCTATCTGTACCCCTCATGATTTTGTTTACCTTACCTCTGATATGAAATGAAATTTGTTTTGTAGCAGCAGTACAGTGCAATGAATTACATAGTGCAATATAGGAAAAAAATAATGAGGGAGCGTTCAAAGAATTGCAACATTGCTACATCAGAACAGTTCCTTCCTCCCCATAGATGCTGCTCAACCCACTGAGTTCCTCCAGAAAGGTTATGCTCCATATTTCGGTATCTGCCGCCTTGTGCGCCTCTGTCGATACATGTTTGATGGCCCATGTATAACAGGGAATTGGTTTAGATGTGGCTTCTCAGTGAAAGCCTGACCCATTACGAAAAAGTCCACATAGCAAGTCCTTTCTCTAGTGTAAAGGTTGAGAGGATTATAATTCCATCTCCAATCATGACTCATTTTAGTGAGTGCTTTATTTTTTTGTTTAGAGAAACAGCACGATAATAGGCCCTTTTGGCCCAATAAGCCCATGCCACCCCTGTGACCAATTAATGTCTTTGGACTGTGAGAGAACTGGAGCACCTGGAGGAAACCCACGCAGTCATGGGGAAACATACATGTGCTGTTCCTTATTGTGGTGCAGAGGTTTGTGTGCCTTAATGATCCTGGGATCTATAGCAGCCGGAACTTCAGTCCCTGGTAGGTTCAGCCTTGCTGGGCAGGTTCCGAGTGAAGGGCCAGACAAATACAGCACCTTGGTCCTCCGGGTTGGCCGTAGGGCCAGCAACACTACCCTGTAAAATCTTTACCGCTACAGAAACCGAAAAAAGGAAATTTATTGATGCCGGTGAGAGGAGTGATACAGAACTGGGAACAGAAATTATGATGGACGGAGATCAAAGCCACCAGGACATCTCCGGACTGAGAGCTAATCTTCTTTCACCCAAAGGAACTATCCATATTAGATGCTGGAATGTTCAAACTTTATATCAAACTGGAAAGCTTACACAGACTATCAAAGAGATGACGACAGCTGCTTGAAATACAAGAAACACATTGGACGGATTCTGGAAAGCAACCCCTAGCATCTGGCAATACAATCATATGGTCAGGCCGCAAGGACAACCACCATTTACAAGGTGTGGCACTCATCATGGACAAGGACGCCTCGAGGGCCTTATTAGAATGGAACCCCATCTATGAAGGACTCCTGTATGTTTGTTTAAACTCTAAGTTTGCCAAACTGTCCATAATTGTGGTATATGCACCTACTGAGGATGCGGAAGAAGAAACTGAAGCTGAGTTTTACAACAGCCTTCATTCTGCCATGGAGAAGATCCCGAAACACGATGTGCTCATTATAATGGACGTTAATGCAAGAGTTGGGAGTGAAATCAGCAATCCCGAAAGTACTATTGGAAGGCATGGTATTGGATATGACATTGGTGAAAGACTTTGACATTCGTGAAATGAACCGTCTTACAGTAGGAGGCACCGTTTTCCAGCATAGAGATATCCATAAACTCATGTGGAAATCCCCAGATGGGAAAACAGTCAGATTAACCATATCATCATCATTAACAACAAATGGAAGAGATCACTCAACGATGTTCGAGCAAAAAGGCTGGTGGATGTTGGCAGCGATCACCATCTCCTTGTAGCAAAAGTGAAACTAAAATTGAGGAAAGTGAGAATGGGCTTAGGCAGAGGCTGACGCTTCGATTCCAGCAAACTTCAAAACTTCGAGATACAGAGAAAATTTACACTCAAACTTACAAACAGATTTAGCATACTTGGCAAAGATACTGACATGACAATCCACAACTTTAATAATGTGATGAAGGAGACGAGTAAAAAGATCCTGCAATACCAAAAGAAACAGAAAAAATAATGGATTAGTGAGATAATCTGGATGAAAATAACCAAAAGGAAAGAAACCAAGAAAAGAATGCTGAGTACAACTTCCCGTCGCCTGAAGGAGAGACTTGCTGCTGGATATGCCGAGAATGACAAGGATGTTAAACAAAGCTGCAGAAAGGACAAGCGACAGTATTTTGAGACACTTGCCTCAAAAACTGAAGAAGCTGCAAAAAATATGGATATGAGAACATTATACAAAATAACCAAGTGCATGAAGGGGGACTATGGAAACAAGAATGATATCGCTATAAAAGCAAAGGATGGCAATATGATCAAAAACGAGAAAGGAATAACCACCAGATGGAAAGAACATTTTGAAGCAGTTTTGAACACCTCGAGAAACCCCTGAGAATTGTGAGAGTAATGAAGACTTTGATAGGTCCACAGAACCACCCACAGTTGAAGAATTCCAGCAAACCATTAAGAAAATGAAATCAGGAAAGGCACCCAGAGAAGATGAGATACATGCAGAAATGCTTAAGGGAGGTGGCAGAGGAATGGGCTGTGTGCTGTGTCAAATCTTTAACACCATCTGGCAAAGTGAAGAAATACCCGAGGAGTGGAAAACTGGATTTATTGTAAAACTGTCAAAGAAAGGAGATTTAAGTATATGTGACAACTGGAGGGGTGTTATATTCCTCTCAATTACAAAGTTTTCAGTCACATCCTGTTAAATAGACTCTCAGAGGTTGTGGAAGATATCATCCAGAAAGAACAAGCTGGCTTTAGAAAAGGTCAATCTTGCATAGACCGTATATTCGTGCTAAGACAAATTCTCGAACAATCTGCAGAGTGGAACAGCAATCTTTATGTACTATTTGTGGACTTCGAAAAAGCATTTGACAGTATCCAACGGGAAACACTCTGGAAATTTTTAAGAAGTTACGGATTTCCCCAAAAAATTGTAAACATTATCCAAATGATGTACAGTGGCTTCCAGTGCAAGGTGATTTGTGGAAAGCAGCTGACAGAAAGCTTCAGGGTATGCACAGGAGTCAAACAGGGATGTATCCTATCACCTTTCCTCTTCATTTTAGCAATGTGTTGGCTTATGAGGGAAACAATCACAGAAAAGAAATGGGGGTATTCAATGGACTCTTGCCTCAACACTTGAAGACCTAGTTTTTGCTGACGATATCAGTCTGCTAGCGAGTCAGCATTGTGACATTCAGGAGAAATCAGACAAGCTTGCATTATGCATCGCAACTTGGGATGAACATTCAGGTGAGGAAAAACAAAGATCATGAAGATGAATGCTTCCAACCTCCAACCAGTAATCATCAATAATCAGCAAATGGAAGAGGTAGATGAGTTCATGTACCTTGGGAGTAAAGTCAGCACTGATGGAGATAGTGGTAAGGATGTATTAGCAAGACTATCTAAAGCAAATCAAGCTTTTGGCAGCCTCAATGCAGTTTGGAAATCCACACCACTCAAACTTAACTCCAAAATCAGAATTTTAAAAAGCAACATCCTAAGCATGCTACTTCATAGAAGTGAAGGTTGGAAGATGATGAAAGACATCTGCAGGAAACTTGACATGTTCCAGACAAAATGCCTACGATGTATCAGGAAGATCTTCTGGCCTGAGAAAATCAGAAACCAAGACTTACTTACATCTTGCAATATGGAATCAATCTCAGTTTGTGTGAAAAGAAGACGATGGAGATGGCTGTACCACGTAATGAGAATGCCAAGTAATCAACTAGCAAAAGTAGCACTGAGGTGAGCCCCACAGGGAAAGTGAAGTAGGGACAGGGACAAAATGACGAGGTGAAGATCTGTGGAAGCAGAACTGAAAGAAGTAGGCATGAACTGGGAAACGGCGAGCAGCAGAGCGAAAGACTGGCAGAAATGGAAGACCCTTGTGGAGGCTCCATGTGCCACCTAGGCACTAAGGGTTCAGATGACAACGACAGAGCCTCTTATCTTGTAAACATCCATAAAATTGCCTCTCATCCTCCTTCACTCCAAAGAGAAAAGCCCCAGCTCTCTCAACCTCTCATAAGACCTACTCTCCAATTCAAGCAGCATCCTGGTCAATCACCTTTGCACCTTCTCTGTTGATAGAAGAGAAATGCCCAATGCAAGATGTGTAGGATGGCTTGGCATACAAAGTGGGAAACGGGAAGATTAGGAAGACTTTAAAAACCAACAGAACTACAAAGCGAACAATAAAGAAGAGATATTTTATGAAAATAAACTAGCATAAAATATAAAAATGGATAGTTTTTATAATTGTATAAAGGAGAAGAGGTGGCCAAAGTGAAAGTAGGTCCCTTGGAGGGTGAGAAGGGGTAATTGATATTGGGTAGTGGGAAATTGCAGAGGCTTTGAATGACTATTTTGTGTCTCTCTTCACTGTGGAGGATACATCTAACATGCCAAAGAGAGATGTTATGATTGTGATGGGAGGTGAGGACCTCTATACAATAGCAAACACTGAAGAGGTGCTAAGCAAACTTATGGGGCCTGAAGATAGATAAATTCCCTGGTCCTGATGGAATGCATTCCAGAGTACTGAAAGAAATGACAGAAATTATAGCAGAGGCTTTGCTGATAATCTACCAAAATTCTTTGGACTCTGGGCAGGTCCCAGTGGTTTGGAAGACGGCAAACATCCTGCCACTGTTCAAAAAAGGATGTAGGCAAAAATGCATGTAACTAAAGGCCAGTTGGTTTAACGTCTGTAGTTGGGAAAATGCTTGGAGCTATCGTTAAAGAAAAAATAGGCATCTGAAAAGAAATGGATCCATCAGGCAGACGCAGCATGGATCCAGCAAAGGCAGCTCCTGATGGACAAACTTACTGGAGTTCTTTGAGGATGTAATAAGTCCAGTGGATAGAGGGGAACAGATGGACAGTATTTACTTGGATTTCCAGAAGGTGTCTGGCAAGGTGCTGCATAAAATAAGGATGCATAGAGTTGGGGGTGATGTATTAACATGGATTGAGGGTTGGTTAACTAATAGAAAGCAGAGAGTTGGGATACTTTGATGTTTCTGTGGTTGGCAATAAGCTGTGAGCAGTATGCCGCAGGGGTCCTGGCTGGGCCTGTAACTGTTAACAACATTAACGATCTGGAAGAAGGGACTGAGTGTAGTGTATCTAAGTTTGCTGATGATCTACTAAATTGAGTAGAAAAGCAAATTGTGCAAAAGATAGAGGGTCTCTGCTGAGAGATTATAGATGGGTTGTGAGTGGGCAAGGGTCTGGCAGATGGAATTCAATGTTGGTAAATGTGAGGTCATCCACCTTGGAAGGAAAAATAGAAGAACGTATTATTTAATTGTTTTTAAAAATCACAGCATTCTGCTGTGCAGAGAAACTTTGGAGTGCTTGTGCATGATTTACAAAAGGTTGGTTTGCAGGTGCAGCAGGCTATCAGGAGGGCAAATTGTATGTTGGCCTTCATTGCGAGAATAATCGAACTTAAGAGCAGGGAGGTTGTGCTGCAACTGTATAGGTTACTAGTGAGGCCGCACCTGGAGTACTGTGTGTGTTTCTGGTCTCCTTACTTAAGGAAGGATATACTGGCTTTGGAGGCGATGCAGAGGAGGTTCACCAGAGATGAGGGGGTTAGAGTAAGAGATGCGCTTGAGTCACCTGGGACTGTACTCGCTGGAATTCAGAAGAATGAGAGGAGATCTTATAGAAACATTTCTTTTACTTAATTTTATAAGATAGAGGCTGGATAGTTGTTTCCACTGATAGTTGACTAGATCTAGGGGACATAGGCTCAAGATTCGAGGGAGTAGATTTAGGATGGAAATGATGAGGAACTGCTTTTCCCAAAGAGTGGTGACACTGTGGAATTCTCTGCTTGATGAAGCAGTGGAGGCTACCTTAGTAAATGTACTTAAAACAAGGTTGGAGAGATTTTTGCATAGTAGGAGAATTAATGGTTAAGGAGAAAAGGCAAGTAGGTGGAGATCAGCCAGGATCTTATTGAACAGCGGAGCAGGCTCGACAGGCCAGATGGCCTCCTCCTACTCCTATTTATTATGTTCTTGTTTGTGTGTTTCTTGAATCTCTCTGTGAATGGAATATTTAAACCAATGCTTGCTGTTATATTCTAGGGCATGGCACAAAACCCCTCCTCTGGATAATCAGCGGAGTAACAGGAATATCCCTGCTGATGGTAGTTGTAGTTATTTCACTAAAGGTTACGAATGGCCAAGCATGGTTGGAATGGTGTAGCTCCTGATGGAAGATTGGGTGTCTTCTGTTCCCACAAAAGATGTAGTTCAGTGTCTAATACTAAGATAAGTTCTGATTATTTGCTACAATGGGTGTTATAATAAAATCAAACTAATTAAACTGCCTTCAGTGTATTTTCTGATTATATTTTGCTAATGCTCCTGAAATGAAGGTTGCTGGGAGGAGAAAATTCAGAGGTAGTTTGTTCAAATCAAGAATTGTATGGATAGGGCATGAAGAGAAACTTCCACTGGCCTGGGATGGTTAAGAACCAGGGAACAAGGAGACACAATACTGAACCAAAGGTTTAAAGGTCCAATTTAATGTCAGAGAAATGTATACAATATACATCTGAAATTCTTTTTCTTCACAAACATCTCCAAAAACAGAGATGCCCCTAAGAATGACCGACAGCTAAATGTAAGAACCCTAAAGTCCTCTCCCTCCCCACCACACTCCTCCCTCTCGCGTGTAAGCGTCAGAATGCAATGATCCAGCTTACCTCCACTGGCAAAAAAAAATGCATCAGCACCCACCATCGAACACTCAATGGTGAACACAGCAATAGCAAAGACACAGACTTGCAGTTAACCCAAAGACTTTGCAATTCACCTGGCATTCGGCATACCAGAGGGAGATAAGGGAGGAGGAGGTGTCTCCGTATTTTCCCCAGTGAGCAGGGAGACATAACAAACAACTTACTGGCTTACGATGTTAAAAGTCCATACATCCCTTTTTCCGAGCTCTGTTCTCAAAGACCCCGGGTCTTTGGGCACACAGTAGATTTTCCAGCTCTCCCAATGACACATAGGTCTCCTGCCACAACACTGACACTCAATCTGCCCGTCCCCAGAGCCCTGAGATCCTAGGCTTCCAAATCTGTGCTGGACTCTCAGGCTGACCCTTAGCGTGCCGAACAACGGCCAGTTCTGAAACCCCGAGAACAGGTCCCATTCCCGCAAATAACCAAAGTCAGAGTGTAATTTCAGGTCAGGGTCTTCAAAAGAACCTTGAAAGGGAAAAATTCGAAATCAGAATCAAAGTTGGAAGTAAATTTATTGTCAAAATATGTACACCCTATATACAACCTTAAGATTCGTCTTCTTGCAGGCAGCCGCAAAACAAAGAAATACAATAGAATCCATAAAGAACACACACAAAGACTGACAAACATCCGATGTGTGCAAAAAGAACAAATTAAGGAAAAATATAAAAAAGTAAGTAAATAACACAGACTGTGATCCGCAGAGGTCCCAAAAGTGCATCCATGCTGTCAGGTTTATTTTCACTGACATATGTTGTGAAAGTTGTATAGTGCAATACATTAAAAAATCACTAAGTTACTGTGTGAGTATTATACTATGTATATAATATAGTGTACTATGTATGTTAATCAAAATGGCTTCTTTGTGAAAAGTAGAACTACTGCTTTGTTATGCTAACTGGAGGGAGAGTGTTGTCCGGCAGAGCATTCTCGAAGCTTCTCGCAGTCTATTTAGGTTTAGAATTGCTGATAACGGATTGTATTCATTTGTTAACCAATGGGGTTGGATGTCATTTTTTTTTCGTGTGGGTCTGGCAGCTGGGATTTCGCGGTCTTTTCGGGAGCAGGGAAGAAGACACTGTAGAAGGTGGACATGTGCTGCACTGCTCAGTTGATCACTCTGGGTGGTCCCAGGTGCGAGGTCATGGAGGTTGGATAAAAACGAAGGGTGGTCGAAAGGTTCGATGGCTGAGCTCCAACGATGTGCACTAAATTGACTGAACTCTAAGTTTTGGCACCTTTTACTTTATTTTCCTTCATATATACTGTATTGTTAGTAATCATTTAGTTCTAGTAAAATCTTTAAAGTATATTCCATAACGGTATCTGGTGTGGGTTTGATATTGTGTGTGCAACGCTGCATTAACTTGTTTTCCACAGCACCTGCATATACGGGAGGTGGGGTTGGTGAATGGCTGGAATTTTTCCCCTAGCCATATACCAGCCTGTCGCGTAAGCGTTACAATAGTATAAATATATTGGGCCTAGGATAGATCTTCAGAGATATTAAGACCCAGGAATTTGGAGTGGCTTGCCCTTTTACTTGGAATCCAGGGCAAAAAGAAACTGAACTGCAGGAGGAAATCAGTGGGCAGTTGGTTAGCATTTTCTGCTGAAACCCTTTCATCTGCACTGAAAAGGTGGAGGGGTGGGTGGGTGGGTTGCTGTCTGGTATATGGGGTAGAGCAAGAGGTGACAAGCAACGTGTAGACCTGGGTGAAGAAGAGTGGCAGGCATTTCTGTTGTGATGATATTGGGTTCGCTGACTGTGAAGTTCTATACTCGAAGACCTTAATCAATATCATACTATAATGACCCAATCTTCAAAGACTAGTTTACTTCTCCGTATATTTTTGGAGGTGAGTTTCGCTGCCAATACCCACTATTCAAGCTGTGGGGTCCCTCTCCTTACCAAGGAAAAGATACTTCCAGCTAATAAAGCAGTTAATTTATTTTCACTGATACATAAATACGCTTTAAGAATGTCATTTACATTTAAAATGCAGAAGATTTTTATTTTGAACCTTTCCAGATTACAAAGCATAAAGGATAAAATATTTCAAAACACAGGTACAATTCCTGTACATGGTAACCAGTTGCAGATGAACAAATTGTCTGTCACAGAAACCAAAGCAAGAAGAATGGATTCTAGTTCACCGTGTTTCTTGATTGTCCCTTACCCTATTCCTAATGGGCCTGAACTGCACTCTACATTTGTACCCTTTCTCTACTGCTCAGGTGACTCCACCACAAATACCCTTTTAATGCAAATGCTCTAAAATGATCTTGGAGACGTAGAATCTAACTTCTCTAACTTCATAAAATTCCTAACCATAAATACATCAGTTATTTGATGTGCTAAATGATGTTAGCCATCTGGTCTGCAAGCTTCCTTAGCAATTTAGTCAGCTTGTCTGTTTTGAAACAAGCCAAATTAAACAACCCATTGTCATGTACTGCATCTCTCAAGCGGTTAGCCTTGTGGTATGAGCCAGCAATTCTGAGGCTCCATACAGAGCTTGTTTCCAAAGCTGTTCTATAGACAATACTTGTTTTAACTTCAAACTGATTACTGCTTTCTATTTACATTTGAAGAACTGAAGATTAACTTCCATTTACAGCTTAAAACTAAAGAAAGCAGTATTAGTTAAATTTACTTACAACTGTTTGATCTTGCAAGAGCCAGCTATTGTGTTTAGCAAGCAAGATTAGCAAACAACCAAGAAGTGAATATTCATCAGGTTATTCCTGAGCATCGGTGTACTATTCAGTATTGTGAAATAAAAGTAGGTCCCCAGGATCCTATTTTAGAAATCAAAGTTCAAAGTAAATTTAGAGAGTGAGTAAGTGTGTGTGTGTGTGTGATCTATTGATTTATATATGGTGATGTATAACCCTGAGATTTATTTTCCTGTGGGCATATACAATTAATCTATAGAATAATGACCATAACAGAATCAATGAAAGAACCCAACAACTTGGCTGTTCAATGAGACTGCAAAAGATAACGAACTGCACAAATACGAACAGGAAGAATAATAAATAAATAAGGAATAGATATCAAGAACATGAGATGAAGAATTGCTAAAAGTGAGACGATGGGTTGTGGTGCAAGTGAAGTTATCCCCTCTGGTTCAGCAGCCTGCTGATTGTGGGGTAGTAACTGGTCCTGAATCTGGTGGTGTGAGTCCCGTGGCTCCTTTGCCTTCTTCCTGATGCCAGTGATGATTCTTCCTATTTATGTAAACTTGACAAAAAATACAGATGTCCATGCAGATTATCTTGCAGCACCTGCTTTGGTAATTTACTGTACCTCACATTCTTTATGCACACTTTGGTGTTCGATTGTTACAACAGGCATAGCAGTGCACAGTGTGATCTCACAAGTCGGGGGAAAAAAGTCAACATTTGGTATTGGAGGTTGATTAAAATCTGAATGTTTTGCTCATGTTAATTGTATCCTGCTGTCACCATGGGCAAAATCGGATGGAAGAGGTCTAACTTTTGGGGGATAAATATTTCACTGCACCAAGTATCAACCTGCTCATAACCTAGATAACTGGGAAAACTGTTCTGAGGGGAGCAAATGGCTTCTGCTTGTTCCTATTTATCAGAATTATTATCACTATTTTATATGAAATGGGAAATTTGGTTAGACCACTTTTGGAGTATTATGAGCAGTTTTGAAAAGATGTGCTGGCATTGGTGGTTCATGAGGATGATCTTGTGAATAAATTGAGTAAAGCATTAGGAGCGTTTGTTGGCTCTGGGCCTGTATTAGCTGGAGATTAAAAGAATGAGAGGGGATCTCATTGAAGCCTATCAAATATTGAAAGGATAGAGTGGACATGAAAAGAATGTTTCCTGTGGGAGGGAGCATAAGACCTGAAGGCACAGCCTCAGAATACAAGGATGTTCTTTTAGAACGGTGATGAAGAGGAATTTCATCAGCCATTGGGTGGTAAATCTGTAGAATTCATTACTCTCTGATGGTTGTGGATGTTAAGTCATTGGGTATATTTAAAGAGGAGCAACACACGCAAAATGCTGAAGGAACTCAGCAGGACAGGCCGCATCCATGTAAAAGAGTACAATTTTTGGTACTTTATTAATAAGGGCAACAAAGATAACAGAGAGAAGAGAGGAGACTAAGTTTGAGAGGAATAAATTCTCTCCCTGATGCAGTGGGATCCGGACATTCACCACAGGGTTTGGGAACAACAGCCGGTCGGAACCCAAAATCGGGCGCGGTCGGCGGAAGTGCGTGCCCGGACAGTTTTCAGCGCTGCACCGATATGGAGCCGCGGGGAAAGGAGGCTTCGAGAGGGAAGAAACGTGGGACAAACGAAGGTGAAGGAGCGACCCACGGGAGAGGGATGAGGGAGGGAGAACAGGCTGGGTTCCTGCCCTTCTTCCCCCATTATAGCGCTTCCCCACTCCCTCTCTCTCATTCCCCCATCCTATCTCTACTCGCTCCCACGTCCCCGTTCCCACCATCCCCTCTCCCCCCTGTTCCCACCGTCCCCTCTCCCCCCCGTTCCCACCTCCCCTCTCCCCCCCATTCCCACCTCCCCTCTCCCCCCGTTCCCACCTTCCCTCTCCCCCCCGTTCCCACCGTCCCCTCTCCCCCCTGTTCCCACCGTCCCCTCCCCCCCCCGTTCCCACCGTCCCCTCTCCCCACCGTCCCCTCCCCCCCCGTTCCCACCGTCCCCTCTCCCCCCCGTTCCCACCGTCCCCTCTCCCCCCCGTTCCCACCGTCCCCTCTCCCCCCTGTTCCCACCGTCCCCTCTCCCCCCCCGTTCCCACCGTCCCCTCTCCCCCCCCGTTCCCACCTCCCCTCCCCCCGTTCCCACCTCCTCTCCCCCCCGTTCCCACCTCCCCTCTCCCCCCTCTGTTCCCACCGTCCCCTCTCCCCCCCGTCCCCTCTCCCCCCCGTTCCCACCTCCCCTCCCCCCCTCCGTTCCCACCTCCCCTCTCCCCCTCCGTTCCCACCTCCCCTCTCCCCCCTCCGTCCCCACCTCCCCCCTCCCCCCGTCCCCTCTCCCCCCCGTTCCCACCGTCCCCTCTCCCCCCCGTTCCCACCTCCCCTCCCCCCCGTTCCCACCTCCCCTCCCCCCCGTTCCCACCTCCTCTCCCCCCCGTTCCCACCTCCCCTCTCCCCCCTCTGTTCCCACCTCCCCTCCCCCCCTGTTCCCACCTCCCCTCTCCCCCCCCGTTCCCCTCTCCCCCCCGTTCCCACCTCCCCTCTCCCCCCCATCCGCTCTCCCCCCCGTTCCCACCGTCCGCTCTCCCCCCACGTTCCCACCGTCCCCTCTCCCCCCCGTTCCCACCGTCCCCTCTCCCCCCTCCGTTCCCACCTCCCCTCCCCCCGTTCCCACCTCCTCTCCCCCCCGTTCCCACCTCCCCTCTCCCCCCTCTGTTCCCACCGTCCCCTCTCCCCCCCGTCCCCTCTCCCCCCCGTTCCCACCTCCCCTCCCCCCCTCCGTTCCCACCTCCCCTCTCCCCCTCCGTTCCCACCTCCCCTCTCCCCCCTCCGTCCCCACCTCCCCCCTCCCCCCGTCCCCTCTCCCCCCCGTTCCCACCGTCCCCTCTCCCCCCCGTTCCCACCTCCCCTCCCCCCCGTTCCCACCTCCCCTCCCCCCCGTTCCCACCTCCTCTCCCCCCCGTTCCCACCTCCCCTCTCCCCCCTCTGTTCCCACCTCCCCTCCCCCCCTGTTCCCACCTCCCCTCTCCCCCCCCGTTCCCCTCTCCCCCCCGTTCCCACCTCCCCTCTCCCCCCCATCCGCTCTCCCCCCCGTTCCCACCGTCCGCTCTCCCCCCACGTTCCCACCGTCCCCTCTCCCCCCCGTTCCCACCGTCCCCTCTCCCCCCTCCGTTCCCACCTCCCCTCTCCCCCCTCCGTTCCCACCTCCCCTCTCCCCCCTCCGTTCCCACCGTCCCCTCTCCCCCCCCGTTCCCACCTCCCCTCCCCCCCATTCCCACCTCCCCTCTCCCCCCGTTCCCACCGTCCCCTCTCCCCTCTCCCCCCGTTCCCACTTCCTCTCCCCCCCGTTCCCACCTCCCCTCCCCCCCGTTCCCACCTCCCCTCCCCCCCGTTCCCACCTCCTCTCCCCCCCGTTCCCACCTCCCCTCTCCCCCCTCTGTTCCCACCGTACCCTCTCCCCCCCGTCCCCTCTCCCCCCCGTTCCCACCTCCCCTCCCCCCCTGTTCCCACCTCCCCTCTCCCCCCCCGTTCCCCTCTCCCCCCCGTTCCCACCTCCCCTCTCCCCCCCATCCCCTCTCCCCCCCGTTCCCACCTCCCCTCTTCCCCCTCCGTTCCCACCTCCCCTCTTCCCCCTCCGTTCCCACCGTCCCCTCTCCTCTCCCGTTCCCACCGTCCGCTCTCCCCCCCGTTCCCACCGTCCGCTCTCCCCCCACGTTCCCACCGTCCCCTCTCCCCCCCGTTCCCACCGTCCCCTCTCCCCCCCGTTCCCACCTCCCCTCTCCCCCCCCGTTCCCCTCTCCCCCCCGTTCCCACCTCCCCTCTCCCCCCTCCGTTCCCACCGTCCCCTCTCCCCCCCGTTCCCACCTCCCCTCCCCCCCATTCCCACCTCCCCTCTCCCCCCGTTCCCACCGTCCCCTCTCCCCTCTCCCCCCCGTTCCCACTTCCCCTCCCCCCCGTTCCCACCTCCCCTCTCTCCCCCCGTTCCCCTCTCCCCCCCGTTCCCACCTCCCCTCTCCCCCCCATTCCCACCGTCCCCTCTCCCCCCCCCGTTCCCACCTCCCCTCCCCCCCCCGTTCCCACCTCCCCCCCCGTTCCCACCTCCCCTCTCCCCCCCCGTTCCCCTCTCCCCCCCGTTCCCACCTCCCCTCTCCCCCCTCCGTTCCCATCGTCCCCTCACCCCCCCGTCCCCTCTCCCCCCTCAGTTCCCACCGTCCCCTCTCCCCCCTCAGTTCCCACCGTCCCCTCTCCCCCCCGTTCCCACCTCCCCTCTCCCCCCTCCGTTCCCACCGTCCCCTCTCCCCCCTCCGTTCCCACCGTCCCCTCTCCCCCCCGTTCCCACCTCCCCTCTCCCCTCTCCGTTCCCACCGTCCCCTCTCCCCCCTCCGTTCCCACCGTCCTCTCTCCCACCCCCGTTCCCACCGTCCTCTCTCCCACCTCCGTTCCCACCGTCCCCTCTCCCCCCCGTTCCCACCTCCCCTCCCCCCCGTTCCCACCTCCCCTCTCCCCCCCGTTCCCACCGTCCCCTCTCCCCTCTCCCCCGTCCCCTCCCCCCCGTTCCCACTTCCCCTCCCCCCCGTTCCCACCTCCCCTCTCTCCCCCCGTTCCCCTCTCCCCCCGTTCCCACCTCCCCTCTCCCCCCCGTTCCCACCGTCCCCTCTCCCCCCCCGTTCCCACCTCCCCTCCCCCCGTTCCCACCTCCCCTCCCCCCCGTTCCCACCTCCCTTCTCCCCCCTCCGTTCCCATCGTCCCCTCACCCCCCCGTCCCCTCTCCCCCCTCAGTTCCCACCGTCCCCTCTCCCCCCTCCGTTCCCACCGTCCCCTCTCCCCCCCGTTCCCACCTCCCCTCTCCCCCCTCCGTTCCCACCGTCCCCTCTCCCCCCTCCGTTCCCATCGTCCCCTCACCCCACCGTCCCCTCTCCCCCCTCAGTTCCCACCATCCCCTCTCCCCCCTCAGTTCCCACCGTCCCCTCTCCCCCCCCGTTCCCACCTCCCCTCTCCCCCCTCCGTTCCCACCGTCCCCTCTCCCCCCTCCGTTCCCACCGTCCCCTCTCCCCACCGTTCCCACCTCCCCTCTCCCCTCTCCGTTCCCACCGTCCCCTCTCCCCCCTCCGTTCCCACCGTCCTCTCTCCCACCCCCGTTCCCACCGTCCTCTCTCCCACCTCCGTTCCCACCGTCCCCTCTCCCCCCCAGTTCCCACCTTCCCCTCTCTCCCACCCCCGTTCCCGCCGTCCCCTCTCTCCCACCCCCGTTCCCACCGTCCCCTCTCCCCCCCCGTTCCCACCGTCCCCTCTCCCCCCTCCGTTCCCACCGTCCCCTCTCCCCACCGTTCCCACCTCCCCTCTCCCCTCTCCGTTCCCACCGTCCCCTCTCCCCCCTCCGTTCCCACCGTCCTCTCTCCCACCCCCGTTCCCACCGTCCTCTCTCCCACCTCCGTTCCCACCGTCCCCTCTCCCCCCCAGTTCCCACCTTCCCCTCTCTCCCACCCCCGTTCCCGCCGTCCCCTCTCTCCCACCCCCGTTCCCACCGTCCCCTCTCCCCCCCCGTTCCCACCGTCCCCTCTCCCCCCCAGTTCCCACCTTCCCCTCTCTCCCACCCCCGTTCCCGCCGTCCCCTCTCTCCCACCCCCGTTCCCGCCGTCCCCTCTCTCCCACCCCCGTTCCCACCGTCCCCTCTCCCCCCCCCGTTCCCACCGTCCCCTCTCCCCCCCGTTCCCACCGTCCCCTCTCTCCCACCCCCATTCCCACCGTCTTCCCCCCCCCCCCCCCCCCCGTTCCCACCGTTTATCAATTAAAATTCATATAATTTTTCATGACTTGGTAGCTACACAGTTTACAGGGAGGTGAAATTTTACGTTGTTAATGTGGCTGTACTAACTTGCTGCAGGTGACGAATCAGAGCTGTTGACGGTACCAGATGGGTGGAAGGAGCCACCATTTAGCAAAGAGGACAATATCCATGGGCTTCTGGAGGAAAGTAGCTTTGCAACTCTGTTTCCTAAATACAGAGAGGCCTATCTGAAGGAATGCTGGCCTTTGGTGCAGAATGCACTGAATGATCATGTGAGCTACTTTTAATTACTGTTCTGGAGTAACATTGGTTAGATTGGATTATCTTTATTATCTTGATCTTCTGGGAGGAAACTAGAGCAACAGGAGGAAATCAACATGGTCATCAGGAGAATGCAGAAACTCCTTACAGTCAGTGGCAGAATTGAACCCCATTCATGATTGCTGGTGGTGTAAAGCTTTATGCTAACTACTATGCTGTATGGTTCAACGGTCTATTTGTAATTCTCTGGCAGTCTAAGTGCTAAAATATTCTAAGGCACACAACAGCAATTATCAAATATATATGTAATTCCACAGAAAGGTCACAAAAATAAATCTTTTAACGAAAAGGTTAATATTTTTGTTTTGCTACATCCTGTACTCGTTTTAGTTTAAAAGAATGAGTTCAAACTACACTTATTATCTGTGTGCACATTATACAACCTTGACATTCATCTCTTCACAGGCAGCCACGAGACAAAGAAGCCCAAAGAACCCATAATAAAAGATCATCAAACACCCAATGACAGGGAAAAATTTCAACATTTCAAAAGGGATATTTCAACAGGCAGGGGACAAAGCAGTACCAAAGCACATGCGTGTGTGTATGTGTGCCCTGGTATTACCTGCAGACTGTCTCAGGTGTTCTGAAACTGACACCAAAGCGTGTGTTTGTTCTGCCATCTGATCCATTACCCCTTCCACTCCTCCCACCTCTGCTCTGGGGTTGGGGGGCAGATGAAGGGCCTTCCAGTGTTGGGCATTGGAGGTGAAAGGGGTTTAGACGGGTGTTGGAGGTACATCGAGGAAGGAATAAAGGGGTGTCAGAGGTATTGTAACTGACCTGGAGAACATTGAATATCCCCCACCAGCTCTCTTGCTTCAAATGATAACCCCCGCACCATGACCCTCACTGAGCCACTTTTGGTCTTGGGATCCCTGACCGAACCCTTCATGGCCCCTAGTTGACCAAACCCCCTCACTCCGCAACACTCCTTCCCCAATCCAAGCACTTGCTTCATCGATGAGCACTTTTACTTCCTGTGTATGGGAGCGAGGGAAGTGGGTTGCTGTGGAACATTAGAAGCTGGAGGCATTTCCTCTGTACACAGCAGAGGACAAAGACAGACATGCCTTGATGTGTTGCTGAAATATAATTACTGACCTGAGCTGTAATGTTTGTAGACATAATATCGTATGTACTGTGTGGTGAGGATGGCTTTGTGTGTCATTGAACATTGTTGGACTCACACTTGCCGTTTTGTTACTTGTGAGAGTGGTTGTAAATTAAACCGGGTGTTACACTTCAGTGAGGGATGTGTGAGTGAGAGAGCACTTGTCAATCAGTGAGGGATTAATTACTGTGCTTACAAAGAATGTTGCTTTTAATTTTATCCTGACGAAGTTGTTTCATGTTTTGATCTCCCTGTGTAATTTTTCTTGCATCAAATTAAAATGCATTAACTTTTGTTCCGTCACAAAGGTACGTTTCTCTAACTCTTTGGTTAAATCACCTAGCTCAATTAACTTGTCCCCAATAGTAAATCTTTCAATTTCATCCGTTTCTTCATCATCGCTGCCATCTTCATCACTTGCAGTGTTTTTATTAGCACTTAAAACATGGTCAGTACTTTCTGATTCTGCAAGGTGCTGCTCAACAGATGATCGTCGACAATCATCTACTCATGTAGATTTTCTTCATTATGAATATTTGCTATGTTGTTCAAAGTAGGTCATGAACATCTACTTTCTCCTTTGGTACACAAAATCCTGTGGAATCATCATCAGGCACATTATTAAACATCAAGGCAGGCCACAACTTATGCAGGCCATTTTTTTAGTGTTGATGAACCAAAGAACATCCTTCATGTTAAATTCTTTAATAAATGTCTGTACAGAATTGCCAGCATTCACCCCACCTAATAGATGTTTCATGAAAAGTGAACGATACTTGGCCTTGTAATTTCATCCGAATTAAAAGAGTCCATCAGATGTCGGAAAATTACTGGTCAACCTGTATCTGGTGTCTTTTATGCATTGTTTTATATTTTTGGCATTAGTAGTTGCACGTAAGGAGTTTGTACTTTCTCTTCGTGACTGCAAAGGGCTCTGGTTTCCTTCTGCTGTCCCCACAGGCTAGGGTTAGTGAATTGTAGGTGTGCTATGTTAGCGCTGGAAACATGGTGACATTTATGGGCTTCCCCCACGAACTGTGTTGGATGTTGATGCAAAGCAATGTATTTCTCTGTTGTGTTAATGTACATGTGAGAAATGTTATCTTTAGGAGCATATGTATAGGTTAATTGGTGCAATGGGTGGAATTAGGTGACGTGGGCTCATTGGGACTGAAGTTACCCTGCTGTATCTCTAAATAAAAATAAATATAATTTGTCTTTAATTAAGCACATTAAAGCAACGTTAGATTTGATCGAAGGCAGCATGACAGTCTCCAGCACAAGGAAGACATTTGATCCATATTCTATCATCAAGGCCAGAGACCTGATAAAACTTCTGGCAAGAAGTGTTCCATTTGAGCAAGTGAGTAGCAAAATATCTAAAGAAATTGGCAGAGATATGATGGCTTTCTGTTTTAATAAAAATGAAGTTTAATTCAACCAAGTGTGAGGTACTGTGCTTTGGGAAATGACATGTAGAGGCACAGTACACTTAATGGCAGTTCCCGAATATATAGTGGGATCTTGGGTCCAACTCTATCCCTGCCTGAAAGTGGCTCCACAGGTTGGCACAGTGGTAAAGAAGGTATATGGCATGCCCATGTCTGCATAGATTTTCAAAGAATGTTCTCTTGCTCTTCCTCATAACTCATGGCTGGTGATTTGCAGTTGAAGTTGTTGAGGTAGACTTTTAAACTTGTAAAATGAACCCAGTTTGGCGAGTTTAAAACTCGTTAAGAGGGTTAACCTTGTGCAAGTTGTTCAGACCTTTCTAAATTGTGACCCCTATTCTTTGTAGGCAGTTCGCATCTTTCAGGATGATATGGCATGTGACATCATTAAGATTGGCTCACTAATTAGGAACCGTGAGCGACTAGTGAAAAGGAGAATGAGACTCATTGGACCAAAGGGATCAACAATTAAGGTAAAGTGGTGCTTGTTCTTTTGTTGTTAAAGAATGCAATCACCTTTATTGAAATGAAAATCTTTCTTTGATTACTGCTTGAGATGCTGCCACAATTAAGTTTTACTGTGCATAGATGACAGTAAACTTGACCTGAACCACTGTGTGTGTTTGAAACTAATTTTCCAACTTTAAATTAGCAATTAGCTATGTAGCAGTCAGATATACCCATGAACTTGAGATTTTCTGCTGATGCTGAAAACCTTTAGGAAAATGCTGGAGGAAGACAGCAACTCCGTCTGCAGAGGGGAATAAACAGCTTTTTTAAATCCTGAGCTTTGGAGCCTCCATACCAGGTGGTGTTGCAACTGGTCAGAATGCATCGTACATCTGTAGAAATGGGCATACCAAATCTCAAAACTCCTGATGAGCATAGCCGGTGTTGTCCCGTATTTGTGACCGTATCAATATGGTGGGCCCAGGTTAGATCCTATGAGATTTTGCTGCCCAGGGACTTGAAGCAGCTCTCCTTTTCCACTGCTGACTCATCAGTGAAGACCTCAATGAGTAATTATTTCTCAGGCAAGTCCCACAACTGCACCTTGACAGCAGAATAAGGAATTTTAACTGTATTTTAATATATTGTCAGACCTGCAGTGAGTCAGGAATGCACGTCTGTGTCAAGTGTTTATGTTTAATGAGATTCTTTGTGTTTTATCTTCAATTTACAGGCCTTGGAGTTGTTGACAAACTGCTATATTTTGGTACAAGGGAATACAGTGGCTGCATTGGGGCCATACTCTGGGCTTAAAGAGGTATGCAAATATACTATGTTGTTGTGTTCATGTAGGAATTATAAATTCTCTTCTGTGTTTTAGCTAAGGCTTGGCTAGTGATCCTGAGGCCTGGATGAATGATCCAAAGCCACAAGTTGAGATTCTATCAAGATCTGTTATGAGGAAACGGGCTGGGGTCATTTTCTCCGAATTAAAGGAAGCGGAAGGATAACCTTATGGAGGTTAATAAAATTATGAGGTACATGGTAGGGCTACCAGGTAGGGTGCCATAAAACAAGAGGGCAGAGGTGTAAAGGGAAAGATTTAAAGGGGCAAGGTTTTCACAAGTTGTTGCCGCTGAATCTGGACACGGAAAACTAGCACTTGTTCCTCAAAGACACTTAATGTGCTTTGATCCTAAGCCGTAGGAGCAGAACTGGGTCATTTGGTCCATCGAGTCTGCTCTTCCATTCTATCATAGCTGATTTATTTACCCTCTCAACCGCATTCTGCCTTCTCCCCATAACCTTTGACACCCTTACTTATCAAGAACCTATCACCCTGTCCTTTAAATATACCCAATGACTTGACCTCCAAAGCTGTCGGTAGCAATGAATTCCACAGAACACAAGAAGGACAGCCTGGCTGCTATCATCAAACTGCTCTGAAGTCTGAACAACATTATTTTTGTACAGCAGTTGACCACTTGGGCACAGATATTGACCAATTGGTAGACTAATGTATGTTCAAATTCTTTGCATAATCAATCACACTGGTAATATAGGTATTATTAGCCAATAGGAACTAGAAGATAATAGCCAGTGATATCTAGAGTTAGTACAGTTTCAAAAGGTAATGCCTCAAAAAGGTGGCACCCATCATAAGGACCCCTTTTAGTCAGGGGAAGTCCTCTTCTCATTGCTACATCAAGGAGGAGGTACAGGGGACTGAATGGACAACGAGCCTGTGAACACCAACTCAGTTTTTTTCTTTTTTTGTTGCTCTCTTTTTGCATTAGTTATTTATTTTATATATTTCTTATTGTAAATTATAGTTTTTATTATGTGTTGCAGTGTACGTATCACAAAACAACACATTTCACAAAATATGCCGGTGACTCTATTTTGAAAAGTAATTTTCCAATAGTATGTGCCTTGCATCCTTCCTTATCTTGTCTCAATATGCCAAGTGGCTCGGGTCCTTTGCATTTTCTTTACTGACCTTTCTTGCCTGGGCTGACTGCATGTTATCTGTAAACAGTCCTTGCCTGGGCATTACCTTGACCTCACCTCAACCTCTGCTCTGCCATAGCCTCAACAGGGTGGCAGATATATGGAACAAGCTGCCAAAGGAAGTGTTAGAGGTGGGAACAATTACAACATTTAAGTCAATTGGACAGGTACATGGATAGGAAAGGCTTGGAGGGATATGGTCCAAATACAGACAAATGTGAACACCTCAGGAAAACACCCCGGACAGTATGGGTAATTTGAGCCAAAGGGCCTTTTTCCATACTGTATATCACCAGCTAGATAGAGAGTTCCTTGTGGACGTTGCATGCTAGTCTTAAAAAGCGAGCAGAACCTTTCGGGATTTGTCTGTGGAGTGGGAGATTGCTTGGGTTAATAGCAACCAGGGTTCATTAGCAAGGCCAATAAAAAGAAGCAAGGTTTAAGCAGAAGGCTTATTGTTGGGATGGTCAGACTTTGTTGGAAACAGGTTCAGTCTAGAACTTAAGTTTGAGAAGATGGTAGTTCAGACAGTGGAATGGCCCTCCTGTGAGATGTGGGATTTCAGGGTACCTAAAGGTCTCCCTGGTGACTGCAGTAAGTGCTGATAGGGTTGAGGAACTGAATCTGGAACTCAGGACCATCCAACAAACTGAAAATTTCATAGAAGAGTCTCTTACTGAGGTGGTCACACCTAGAGTGCAGGCTTCAGATGATAGATGAATGACCAACAGGAGAGATGAGGTGAGTAAGCAGAGATTGCAGGGTTCCCCTGTGGCCATTCCCCTCAGCAATAAGTATACCCCCTTGAATACTGCTAGGGGGCAGATGACATATCAGAGCACAGCATTAGCAGCCAGAACAGTGGCGCTGTGGCTGGCTCTGAGGCTCAGCAAGAAAGGGTAAAGTCAGGTAGAGCGGTAGTGATAGTAGACTCGTTAGTTTCAGGGGAAACGGACAGCGGATTCTGTGGCTGCAAAAGAGAAGCTTGGATGCTGTGTTGCTTCCCAGGTGAGAAGGTCCAGGGTGGTTCAGAGCAGCTGCAGAAGATTCTCAAGAGGGAAGATGAGCAGCCAGTGGTCGTGGTACACATTGGCACCAATGACAAGGGTAGGAACAGAGAAGAGCTCCTGCATAGTGAGTATAGGGAGTTAGGGAAGAGGCACAGAGCAAGAACTCTAACTGGTAAATTCTGGATTACTCCCATGTGCTAATCAGGCAAGAATAGGATGATAGTACAAATGAATGAGTGACTGAGGGAGCGGGGCAGGGTTTCAGATTTCTGAATCATTGAGATCTCTTCTAGGGAAGGTAAGACCTCTTCAAAAAGAATGGGTTTCACCTGAACCTGAGGGGGATCAATATCCTTGTGGACAGGTTTGCAAGAGCTGTTGGGGAGCTCTAAGTTGGCAGGGGGATGGGATCCAGGGTGATAGGGCTGAGATGGGGCAAATGGTATATAAGTCAATGCAGTGTGTATTGAGACTGAGGAAGGACAGGCAGGTGATGGGGTAAAATTTCAGTCGTTGGGATGAGGTGAAGTGTAACTTTGGCAAAATTGAAATGGATGAATACAGGACTGAAGTTGTTATATTTGAATGCACACAGAATAAAGGGACATCCATTTAGAACAGAGATGAGAAGGAATCTCTAACCAGAGGGTAGTGAATCTGTGGAATTCATTGCCATGGATAACTGTTGGGGGCCAAGTCATTGAGCTTATTTAAAGCAGGGGTTGATTGGTCCTCTGTTAGTCAGGGTGTCAAAGATTATAGGGAGTAGACAGGAGAATGATAAATCAGTTGAGAGGGATAATTAATCAACCATGATGAAAAGGCAGAGCAAACTCAAAGAGCCGAGTGGCTTAGTTCTGCTCCTAAGACTTATGGTCCCCTATGGAAAATTTAAGCTTCATTAACTGAATTTTTAAATGTTTTAACAATGGAAAAACTTCATCTCATTCACTAATGTTCAATGGGGAAGGAAGCTGTCATTCTTCTGCTATATGCTTAAGCAATGTGAAGCCCTCCATAGTGGTTCTGCAGTTCAGGGGTGTTGAGAGATGGAGAATTAAAGCTGATCTGGCCAGCCATTATCAACTCCTATGAATGGCTACAATTAACCGGAGCCAATAACTTTTCTTTTTGCTATCCTACATTTGTAACATTAATTTCTTTAAGTTAAGTTCAGTACTTATGAATAAGTGAAACAGTTTAAGAATTTACAGATTTTGTTTATTTCATTCAACACAGAGCTAATTGACATATAGAATCAGGACACAAGCAAGAGAAAATCTGCAGATGCTGGAAATCAAAGCAATACACAAAAAATTCTGGAGAAACTCAGCGGGTCAGGCAGCATCCATGCAAAAGGGTACAGTCGATGTTTCAGGCTGAGATCTTGGCCCGAAATGTCAACTACTTTTTTCCATAGATGCTGCCTGGCCTGCTGAGTTCCTCCAGCATTTTGTGTGTGTTGTTTAGAATCAGGATCTGATTTATTATTTATTATGAGTGAGACATGATGTAGTTTTGCAGCACAAGTACAGTGCAAAACACATAAAAATCTGTTAACTACAAAAATAGTGTCATGGAGGCATAGAGCAGACAGCACAGAAACAGTCTACATAGTCCATGTAGAACTGTTATAGACCCAAACAATGGACCGTAGCTCTCCATACCCCTCCCATCTATTTACATATCCAAACTTAAATGTTGTAATCAAACCCACATCTATCCCTTCCACTGGCAGCTTGTTCCACACTCACACCACCATCTGACTGAAAAGGACCTCCCTCACATTCCCCTTCAATGTTTTACACTCCACATCCAGCCTATGATCTCAAGTGTCATGGACTGTTCAGAAATCTGATGGCTGAGGGGGAGAAGCAGTTGTTAGCAGTTCATGAATCCATTAACTGCCCTAATTTTCTTTAGGTGCTAAGCACAGGCTAACTCTGGGGATAATTTTATTTTAATCTTTGTACAATTCATGTCATTTTTTACTGCATTTTTCTGGTGGGTTTGTGGGTTATGTAACCACCTTCGGTGTCTAGTATCTGTATGTGACGGCTGGCAAATGATTTAAATAAAGAAACAGTGATGGCAAAATGCTTGAACACCCACTTGTTTTATAGAAATTCAATTCCAATTCTGTTGCTTACATCCACTGAAATTACTGTTTAACATTTTCATCACATGTATTCACAGGGGGGGAGAAAGTTGTACCATGGTTTTTAAAGAGGAAAATTAAAAAGTCTGCCTTGCAAACCAGGTCAGGAGCCCCACCTATGCTGCCTTGGTAAAGGAAAAGCCATAAGCGTGCACACCCTGTTTAGCAGACTCGTAGAATCTTGAACAATCCATCTGACCTGTGCTCCCCAAGTAGCAAGGCTTTCAACAAGATCTTGTGAGGCAGGCTGGTCAAAAAAAACTTTAAAAGGTGCATGGAATTCTGAGGGTGTGGCAAATTGGATCCCCAAAAGGATCTGTGGTGGGAAATGAAAGCATGGTAGTTAGGAACGTTTAAAAGATTCTTAGATAAGTATGTGGATGAAAGAAGAGAGCCATGTGAAAGGGAAGGGTTAGATTGATCTTAGAGAATGTTAAAAGCCTGGTACAACATCGTGTGCTGAAGGGCCTGTACTGTTCTACACTCACTGGCCACCTGTACACCTCGTTAATCCAGATATCTAATCAGCCAATCATGTGGCAGCAACTCAATGCATAAAAGCATGCAGGCATAATCAAGAGGTTCTGTTGTTGCATAGACCAAACATCAGAATGGGGAAGTAATGTGATCTAAATGACTTTGACTATCGAATGATTGTAGGTGCCAAGTGGGATGGTTTGAGTATCCTAGAAACTGCTAATCTCCTAGGATTTTCACACACAACAGTCCCTGGAGTTCACAGAGAATGGTGCCGAAACAAAAACCATCCAGTGAGTGGCAGCTCTGTGGGTGAAAGCGCCTTATTAATGAGAAAGGTCAGGGGAGAATTGCCAGATTAGTTCAAGCTGACAGGAAGGCGACAGTAACTCAAATAACCATGTTACAACAGTGGTGTGCAAAAAAGCATCTCTGCACGACACGTGGAACCTTGAAGTAGATGTGCTACTGCAGAAAAAGATGACGAACATGCAGTCAGTGGCCACTGAGTGTATGTTCTTGTGGTTGGAAGTTTTAGTTTCAAAACAGTGGTGTTCCACAGTGCTCGACATTGTCCTTTTTTTGTGTGTAGTAAGGTAGACATAAATTTCGGGGGCTTGATAAAGTAGGTATGTGGCAAGTGGCTTTTAATCCAGATAAATATGAGGTGTTTGAATTCATAGGGGGTGATACGTTTTTAGTTTTTAATAGAAACTTGAAGCAATATGCTATCCAAAACAAAATTCAACAAGTCTGCTTTCAATGGCACCAGGGGACTTCTTGTCAAAATGTTTTCAGTCTACCGTCTCTCTAAGGAATTGACCTTGCACAGTTTTACCTACGTGTTTCTGGAGTCCATACTATACAGTTGCCATGGAATGTTGTTATTAATGCTATTTTATTTAGAGATGCAGCACAGTAACAGGCCCTTCTGTCTCAACAAGCCTGCGCTGCCCAGTTACACCCATGTGACCCATTGAACTGTGTGAGAAGAAACCCACAAGGTGACGGGAAGAATGTACAAACACCTGATGAATAGCGGTGAAAAATCAACCCGGGTTGCTGGCGCTTGCACTAACTGCTACACCATGTGCCACTCCATTGTCTGTGAAATAGCCAGGTTGTGGAGTCAGTTCCAAACAGAACCATTTGCAGCAGCTCATCAATAAACTTGACCATGCAGTGCTACCCACCTTAGTGAGAACAATAGTCCATGTAACTTTTGTAGTCATAGTAATATTTGTTGTCTTAATTTTTTCAGGCCAGAAAAGTAGTAATTGATACCATGAAGAATATTCATCCAATCTACAATATCAAGGTATTGCAATAAATTGTTAAGTTGTTTATTACTGTCAAATGGACTGAGGTACAATGAGAAAATGTCTTTACAGATCACTATTACAACAGTACATTGAGATAGTACGTGATAAAACAATAACAATGCAGAATAAAGTGTTACAGTTACACAGAAAGTGTAAGTGCAGCCAGACAAGGTGCAAGGTCATAATAAATAGATTGCAAAGTCAAAAGTCCATCTTATTGTATAAGGGGACCATTTAATAGTCTAATAACAGCAGTACAGGAGCTTTTAGGCTTCTGTATCTTCTGCCTGATGAGAGGGAAAAGGACAAAATTTCAGGAGTGGATCAGGTGCTTTATTAAGGCAGCAAGAAATGTAGACAGAGTCCATAGAAGGGTGGTTGATTTCTTTCTTTCTTTTTCAATCTTTTTATTAAATTTCATATATAAAAAAAAACATAGCATGATAATGAATAGATTACAAATTCAATAAACTTGAAA
Organism: Hypanus sabinus; assembly: GCF_030144855.1. Classification (NCBI taxonomy): domain Eukaryota; kingdom Metazoa; phylum Chordata; class Chondrichthyes; order Myliobatiformes; family Dasyatidae; genus Hypanus; species Hypanus sabinus. The sequence continues at coordinate 117,209,523 of NC_082713.1, read as the reverse complement.
TTACATTAGTAATAGGATAATAATATCCTATTAAACATCAATCAACAAAAGGTACATTAATCAATCAAGTCTATATAAATATATATGAGAAAAAAACAAAAATAATCATCAAAAAAGAAAAAAAAAATTGAAAATATATAGAAGAAAATATATATTGAAAAAAATACTAAACTAAACTAACATGGGCAATAATAACAGTTTATAAGTATGTGATAGTGTCAAGAAAAAACTCCAGAACTCCATACCTGAACAAGGATAAGTAGAGAAAAGGATCTGAAAAAGGCCAAATTAATACATATGAAAATGTCGCATGAACGGTCCCCAGGTTTCTTCAAATTTAATTGATGAGTCAAAAATAGTGCTTCTAATTTTTTCCAAACTCAGATAGGAAATAGTTTGAGAGAACCACTGAGATGTGGTAGGAGGATTTACTTCTTTCCAGTTTTGTAATATAGACCTTCTGGCAATTAGTGTTACAAAAGCAATCATTCGTCTGATTGAAGGGGAAAACTGATTACCATCTTCATTTGGGATACCGAAAATTGCAGTAATAAAATGAGGTTGTAAATCGATATTCCATACTGAGGAAATGACATCAAAAATGTCCTTCCAATAGTTATGTAAAGTGGGACATGACCAAAACATGTGGGTCAGTGAAGCCACTTCTAAGTGACATCTGTCACATTGAGGATTGATATGCGAGTAGAATCGAGCAAGCTTATCTTTAGACATATAAGCTCTATGTACAATTTTAAATTGTATTAAAGTATGTTTAGCACAAATAGAAGAGGAATTAACCATTTGCAAAATTTTTTCCCATTTATCTGTTGATATATTATATCGAAGTTCTTTTTCCCATTCTTGTTTAATTCTATCTGATATTTCTGGTTGTATCTTCATAATCATGTTATAAATAAAAGCTACTAATCCCTTCTGGCAGGGATTAAAGGTAAAAATCAAATCTGAAAAATCCAATGGAGTTGAGTTGGGAAAAGATGGAAGAATTTTGTGTAAGAAATTTCTAATTTTTAAGTATCTAAAAAAATTAGATTTAGGTAATTTAAATTTGTTAGAAAGTTGATCAAAAGACATCAAAGTACCTTCAAAAAAAAGATCACGAAAACATTTTATACCTTTCCTTTTCCATATGCTAAAAGCTTGATCTGTCAATGAAGGTTTGAAAAAAAAATTAAATAAAATAGGGCTGTCAAGAACAGTTTTTCAGATTAAAAAATTTCCGAAATTGAAACCAAATTCGTAGTGTATGTTTGACAACAGGGTTAGATATCTGTTTATTGAATTTAACTAAATCAACAGGAAGAAAAGAACCAAGAATGGAGAATATAGAATATCCCTTTACCTCACTGCATTCCAAATTTACCCACTGTGGACACAATGGTGAGTCCAAATCTAGTTTCCAATACGTTAGGTTACGAATATTATTCGCCCAATAATAAAATCTAAAGTTAGGTAAAGCTAGACCACCATCTTTTTTAGATTTTTGTAATTGCCTTTTGCTTAACCTGGGGTTTTTATTTTGCCACACAAATGAGGAAATTTTTGAATCAATGTTGTCAAAAAAAGATTTAGGAATAAAAATTGGTAAGGCTTGAAATAAATATAAAAATTTCGGTAAAATCATCATTTTAATAGCATTAATCCGACCAACTAATGATAAAAATAAGGGAGACCATCTTGTAGTAAGTTGTTGAATTTGATGAAGCATAGGTAAAAAATTCAGTCCAAATAAATCTTTATATTTCTTAGTGATTTTTATACCTAAATAGATAAAGTTATCAGTAACAACTTTAAATGGCATCCTGTCATTCAATAAGGTTTGCGCGTTTAAGGGGAATAATTCACTCTTATCTAAGTTTAATTTATAACCAGAAAAACTACCAAATTGAGCCAACAAGGATAAAATAGTGGGAATAGACCTATTAGGATCAGAAATATATAACAGCAAATCATCAGCATAAAGTGATAATTTGTATAACTTCTCATTACAGATGATACCAAAAATATTAGGAGATTCACGAATAGCAATGGCTAAAGGTTCTAATGCAATATTAAATAATAAAGGACTTAAAGGACAACCTTGTCTCGTACCACGAGATAATTGAAAAAAAGAGGATCTATAATTATTTGTAAGAACAGAAGCAACAGGTTTATAATATATTAATTTAATCCATGATATAAAATTAGGACTAAAATTAAAGTTTCTCAATGCATTAAATAAGTATGTCCATTCAACTCTATCAAAAGCTTTTTCAGCATCTAATGAGATAACACATTCTGGGGTTGTAGGTGATGAAGTATAAATTATGTTAATCAATTTTCTAATATTAAAAAAGGAATACCGATTCCTAATAAAACCAGTTTGATCTTCTGAAATAATCTGTGATAGTACCTTTTCTAATCTAATGGCTAAAATTTTTGTAAGAATCTTAGAGTCTACATTTAATAATGATAAAGGGCGATAAGATGCACATAAAGTAGGATCTTTATCTTTTTTAAGAATTAGAGAAATAGTAGCTTCATAAAAAGATTGAGGTAATCTCTTCTTAACAAACGCATCATTAAAGATTTCACATAGCCAAGGAGAAAGCAATAAAGAAAAAGTTTTAAAAAATTCTACAATAAAACCATCAGGACCAGGAGCTTTCCCTGAATTCATTGATGAGATAGCCTCTCTTATTTCGGCCATAGAGATAGGAGCATCAAGCAAGCTACAATCTTCATCTATCAGTTTAGGAATATTCAAGTTGTTAAAAAAATTATCCATCATGGACAGGTCACCATCAAATTCTGATTGATATAAAGATTTATAAAAATCTTGAAAAGTGTTATTGATTTCTTTATGATCAGTAGTTAAATTACCGTCTTGTTTACGAATTTTAATAATTTGTTGCTTAGTCGAAATAGCTTTTAATTGATTAGCTAACAATTTACCAGTTCGATCACTATGAATATAAAATTGAGCCCTGGTCTTAATTAATTGATTCTCAATTGAAGAAGATAATAATAAACTATGTTCCATTTGAAGCTCAACTCTCTTCTTATAAAGTTCTTTGGTAGGAGTAACAGAATAAATCTTATCAATTTCTTTAATTTTATCCACCAATAAAGCTATATCTAAATATCTTTGTTTTCTTTTACCAACGGAATATGAGATAATTTGTCCACAGATAAAAGCCTTGAAAGAGTCCCAAAGTATTCCTCTGTCAATCTCTTCGGTATAGTTTGTTGAAAAAAATAAGTCAATTTGTTGTTTTATGAAGGTAATAAATTCTGGATCTTGAAGCAAAGTAGCATTAAGTCTCCAAGATCTAGTATTAATAGAAGAGTCTGAGATCTTGATAGATAACTTCAAAGGTGCATGATCCGAAATAGCAATAGAGTCATATTTACAATCAGTAACATCTGTTAATAAACGATGATCAATAAGGAAATAATCAATTCTAGAATAACTATGATATACATGTGAAAAAAATGAAAATTCTTTATCTTTAGGATTCAGAAACCGCCATATTTCAGTAATTCCAGAATCGACCATAAAAGAATTAATAAGTAAAGCTGATCTATTCGGAAGAGTTCGAATAGGTTTAGATCTATCCATCGAAGGATTCAAACAACAATTAAAGTCTCCACCCATTATCAACATATATTCATTCAAGTTAGGAAGGGAAGTAAATAAACATTTAAAAAATTCAGGGCAGTCAAAGTTTGGAGCATAAATATTAACTAGAACGACTTTTCGATTAAAAAGTGAACCAGTTATCAACAAAAATCTGCCCTGTGGATCAGAAATAACTTCATAATGTGTAAACGAAATTGAGGGGTCTATAAAAATAGACACACCCCTAATTTTAGCGGTACAATTCGAGTGAAATTGTTGACCCTTCCAGAACCAAAAAAAAAGTTGATTATCCTCCCTCCTAATATGGGTCTCCTGTGCAAAAATAATATTAGCGTTCAATCTATGGAATACTTTAAATATTTTTTTACGTTTAATCGGATGATTTAAACCATTAGTATTCCACGAGATAAAGTTAATAGATTTATCCATCATACCAATAATAATTGTGTGTATCATAAAAGGTTAAAAAGACACATAACCCACAATTTAGGAAGAAGGAAAATTGATTCAGGAGCAACCAGAGATCATGACATCTCAACAATATTAATAATTTAAAGTCGGCCCATAAACTAAAAGCAAAAATATAAAAAGCAAAAGCGTGAAAAAAGATCCCTCCCCCCTCCCCCCACCCTTTGAAAGAAAGCCAAGCGGCAGGCGCATAAACTAATACTAATATTACACCCATTTCAAGATGGCAGCTCCATAAGAAGATTTTTAAAAAAACTATATAACACCCAGATTAAGATATAGGGTTGCAAAAAATATATATATATATTATATATATATATATCAGTCAGGTTAAAAAAAAACTAAAATAGTAAAACAAAAAATCATTAATAAAAAAAAATGAACATTAAAATTTAAAAGTGTAATATACCTTTAAAAGAAAAATTCCATATTCAAATACAAGAAAGATGACGTTTCAAAAGCAAAGACTTATGGGAAGAAGAAACGACATTTTGAAAAAGCCATATTACAAAATATGAATATGTTCAGCAATCTAATAAGAAAATTTAGTAAAAAAGAGTTATCAAAATAGAATTAAAAAAAAGATTTAATAGACACTACAGCATATATAAAAAAAGACTAAAAAAAGATTCAAAACATTTGTTCCATTTCTAAATACAGGCAAACAAATAAACGCTTATAAAAAGCAAAGTCTTATGGGAAGAAGAAACGACATTTTAAAAAAATAATTCATTATTACAAAATACAAACGTGTATAAAAAAGGATATTATAAAAATTAAAACAGCATCTATAAGCAATGATAATAGTAGTAGAAAAAAAACCAGACCCGTAGATCAGGATAAGAAGTTATAACCCAGCTTCATGGGTTAAAACTAAAAATGAAATGGCATCCTCTCTCCAAAAAATCTTCAATGTAACTCATAGTTCAAGTTGCACTAGAAGATCGATATTCTTCAACAAATTTCTTCGCTTCTTCCGGAGTGTTGAAAAATCGTTGACTGTTGTCGTTCAGCACAATTCTAAGCTTCGCTGGATACATTAAAGCTTGTTTAAGTCCAATCGAGTGAATCTCTGCCATCACTGGTTTAAAAGCGATTCTGGCTCTCATTACATCGTAGGAGTAATCCTCAACAATTCGAAATGAATTGGTATTATAAGAGATCATACCTTTTTTACGAGCTAATCGAATTAGAAGCTCTTTCTCACGAGGATAATGAAGGCGAACAATCACCGCTCGTGGTTTACCAGTCGTAGACGAAAACCTCGCAACTCTGTGAGCACGATCGATAACAGGTTTAGTTTGCAAACCTTCATCACCGAAAATTTCCCACAGTAATTTAGAGAAAAATTCAGTTAAATCACCGGACTCAACTTTTTCCGGAAATCCGATGATGCGCAAATTCTGTCTGCGAGATCGGTTTTCAAGATCAGTAATTTTAAACTTATACTGATCCATAGTTTTAGCAGTCGACTCTATCTTCTTCTCCAACGCTTCAATTGTACGTGTTTTTTCACAAATTGATTGTTCAAGAGTCGTAATCTTATCTTCATGCCGCTGAACATCTGATGCCTGCGATTGAAACTTAATTTCAAGCGATCTAACAACTCCTTCAAGATCAGATATTTTCGTGGTAAGCCTTTTTTCCAAACTTGACAGTTTACTATCCAATTTACCTTCTAGTCTGCCTTCCAAACCCGCAAGTTTAGAATCCAGAAGGTTAGCAACTGTATCGATAGATAAAGGATCCTTAGACGATTTCTTACTTGTAGCCATTTTAAGTTTGACAAGATTAGATCAAATATTATTTTAGGAAAAAAGAGTTAATCAGAAGTAGCAACTCATATGATTAAGTTCGGAAAGATTTGATTAAAGGGTGATTATAGTTGAAAAAATAAAGAGTGCCTAAAAGGCAGATGCTTACGTCGCCATCTTGAAACTCCACCCCCCGGTTGATTTCTGTCATGAGCTGCATTTTCTTGCAATCATGGGCAGAGCATTTGTCATACCAACCCATGGTCAAAGTGGACATGCCAAATTATTTTAGCATCCTGATGAATTAGAGACATTAATGAGTATACTTGGTCACAGTTGGACGAGGATGGGTTATTAGTGATGTTCGTTCCTTGGAACCTGAACCTCTCACCATCTTGACCTCAAAACTGTTGATGTAGACAGGGACATGTACACCGCCCCTCCCCCCTTCCTGAAGTCAATGACCAGTTCTTTTACTGACACAATGTCATTGAAACAAGAAGTAAACTTGAGAATGTGTCAGCCTCACAGACTGAAGGAAATGTCATCTGAGACTGAGATGAGAAATGTCTTCATTTGTAGTTATTGCTAGTCTCTGTAATATTCTTTCCTATGGAATGTTGCTTGCTCAGTCAATGAGAAGCAGAACTGCAGCAACAAGCAAACTGCTGGAGGAGCTCAGCGGCTCAGGCAGTATCTGTTAAGAATGGACAGTCGGCATTTTGGGTTGTGACCCTTCCTTTGGATGTTGACTCTCCAGCTGAGTTACTCCATTTTGTGTATGTTGCTCAACATTTTCAGCACCTGCAGAATCTCATGTTTATGATCATTAACTCCCCCCTCATTCCTATCAACTCCTCCAAGATTCTGCCATTCACTTACACATTAGTGACATATTACAGTTTACACTGAGCAGCCAATTAAACCACCAACGTGTATGTTATTAGATGGGAAATGAGACTGAACTACCCAGAGAAAATTCACATGGTTACGTGGAGAACCTGCAAACTCCATACGGGCCGCACCCTATGTCTCGACTGAAACCAGGTCTCTGTCACTGCAAGGCTGTGCTACAAACTCTGAGAAGCAAACTGCACCATCCATTTATTACATCTGCCCACAGTAATCTTAAAGTGGTTTTGTAAAAAAAACTCATTTTGTTGCACTACATTGAAGAGGCAAGCTACAACAACCTTATGTAACCAACCTCTGAAGAAATAAGTGACTCAAGTCTTCATCAGAAACTTACCCAGACAACTTGAGGACCTGATTTATAGGGAAAGGTTGAATAGGTTAGGACTTTATTCCCTGGAACAAAGAAGAATGAGGGGAGATTTGAGGAGTAATCAAATTGAGGGGAGAAATGAGGGGTAATCTTGAGGAGTATAAATGGGTAAATGCATGCAGACTTTTTCCACTGAGGTAGGGTGAGACTGTAACTAGAGGCATCAGAATCCTAACTGATTGAATCAGGTAGAATTTCACTGGCATATGTCATGAAATTCGCTATTTTGCACTAGCAGGCTATTGCAGTGCACAATTCAAGAAAGCTATAAATTACAATAAGAAGTGTGTGTACATAAATAGAATAAATTAAGTCATACAAAAAAAGAAAAAATAGTGAGGTAGTGTTTGTGGGTTCATTGTCCATTCAGAAATTTGATTGGGGAGGTGATGAAGCTGTTCCTGAAACATTGAGTGTATGTCTTCAGGCTCCCTGCCTTTTTGATGGTAGCAATGAGAAGAGGGCATTTGTTGGATGATGGGAGGATGGTCCTTAATAGTGGATGTCGCCTTTTGAAGGTGTCCTCGATGCTGTGGAGGCTAGAGCCCTGATGGAGCTGGCTGAGTTTACAACTTTTTGTAGATTTTTCCGATCCTGGGCAGTGGCAACACCATACCAAATAGCGATGCAACCAGTCAGAAAGCTCCTCACGCTACTCCTGTAGAAATTTGCAAGAATCTTTGATGACATATCAAGTCGCCTCAAACTCCTAATGAAATTTAGTCACTGTTGTGCCTTCTTTGTAATTGCACTAATATGTTGTGCCCAGGATAGATCTTCGGAGGTGTTGACATTCAGGAACTTTAAAATGCTCTTCCTTTCCACTACTGATCCTTCGATGATGACTGGTCTGTGTTCTCTCAACTTCCCCTTCCTTAAGTCCTTGAGTGCAAAGTGGTTGTTGTGACACCACTCAACCAGCTGATTTATTATGCCTCTGTATGCCTTCTCATCACCATCTGAAATTCTGTCAACAAAGTTGTGTCATCGACAATTTTTTTTGGCATTTGACCTATGCCCAGGCATATAGTCATGGGTGTAGAAAGAGAGTACAGCAGCGCTAAGTATGCATCATTAAGGTGCGCCTGTGTTGATTGTCAGTGAGAAGGAGATGTTATTTCCAATCTGCACTGACTGTAATCTTCCTGAGAAGTCAAGGATCCGGTTGCTGTGGGAGGTACAGAAGCATAGTCTTTGGAGGTTGTAGATTAAAACTGAAGGTATGATTGTGTGAATACTGAGCTGAAATCAATAAAAATAGCTAGATGTATGTATTGTTATTGTCTAGTTGATTCAAGGCCAACTGGAAAGCCAGTGAGTTTGCATCCACTGTAGACTTAATGTGGTGATAGGCAATTTGCAGCTTGTCTAGGTCCTTGCTTAGACACAAGTTGATTCTGGCCATGGACAACCTCTCAAAGTACTTCATCACAGTAGATGTAAGTGCAAATAGGAGATAGTTGATGAGGCAGCTCACCTTGCTCCTCGTGTGCAGTGGTATGATTGTTACACTTTTGAAGAAGGTGGGAAACTCTGACTTCAGCAGAGAGAGGTTGAAGGTGCCTTTGAATATTCTGCCGGTTGGTTGGCACACATTATCAGTGCCTTACCAGGTACCTCAGGGACTGAGGCCTTGTGAGGTTTCATCCTCTTGAAAGATATTCTGCTGTCAACTTCTAACAGATATTACAGATCACCAGATGCTGCTGGAGTTGAGACAGGTTTAGTTTTATTCTCCCTTTCAAAGTGTGTATCACAACGGCCATTCATGATGTTAGGCTTCAAGGCCTAATAGGGAAACATCAATGCCCAGGAACAGAAAAGGCAACAGAATGTGGTGGATACAGCACAGTCGATCACAGGAAAAGATCTCCCAAACATTCAGCATTTATATGGAGTGTTACCATAAGAATAGTTATTTATCTATTGACATGGAAAGTGGAATAGGCCCTTTGAGCACACCACCCAGCAACCCCTGATTTAATCCTAGCCTAAACACAGGACGATTCACAATGACCAATTAACCTACCAAACAATATGTCTTTGGACTCTGGGGAAAAAACAGGAACACCTAGAGGCAACCCACATGGTCATGGAGAGAATGTAGAAACTCCTTACAGGCAGCGACAAGAATTGAATTCGGGTCGCTGGAACTGTAAAGTTTTAACCACTACACTACCTTGCCACCCCAAATATGGAGTGTTGCCATAAGAAAGAGGCATCCATAATCAAAAACCTAACCCACCATCAAGGCCATACTTGCTTCTCACTACCACCATTGGGCAGGAAGTACGGGAGCCTTGGGTCTCACACCAGCAGGTTCAAGAACAGTTTTCTTTTCTATATATTGTAGTTCCTTGTAAATGACTGCAAAAAAAATGAATCTCAGGGTAGTATATGTATGTGGATAATAAATTTAAGATATTGGAAAAGATTGGTGGCTTGGGATGAGGATGTTGTTGTTGTGTAGCTCGCCGAGCTAGTTTGTTAGCTTGTAAATGTTTCGTTACCCAGCTAGGCAACATCATCAGTGCAACTTCAAATGAAACATTGGTAATCAACATTGTTCGTCTTATATGTGTCCTGTGATTAGTGTGTGTGTGTGTGTGTGTGTGTGTGTGTGTGTATATACTATCCCTATTGGTTACCGATTATGTATTCCGCGATTGTTTTGTTAAAATCCAATTAGGTGATAATTGTTGTCCGGGATGTGTTATTCGACTGTTACGTAGGATTAAGAGAATAACAGCTGACTTCCATTCTTAGATGTATTGGTTGAATGACAAGTCAACAGCGAATTTCAAACTAGTGTCTACCGAAAGGCAACTCACACAGATCAAATACTCAATTTCCACAGCAACCACTCAGGCGTCCACAAGCAAAGCTGCATCAGGACATTATTCAAACGGGCCACTACACATTGCAGAACAGCATTACTATGTAAGAGTGAAGAAGAACATCTCTACAAAGTTTTCGAGAACAATGAATACTCAAGGAATTTTGTTCAGTGCTGTTTGTCCAACTGACAAAATCAAAAAAGCACACATCGTCTAACCAAGATGGTCACCCTACTCTACATCAAGAACATATCAGAAATGACCAATGGATTTCTACGACCATTTGACATCACGGTAGCATACAAACCTACACCCACATTAGGCCAATGTCTATCAAGAATAAAAGACCCCCTACCTACAACGCACAGAACAAACACCATATACAAAATTGCATGCGCCAACTGCGTCAAGCATTATATTGGCCAGACTGGTAGGAAGCTATCAACAAGACTACATGAACCGTCATGTACATGAGCCTGTAAACCATCATGATCAACTTTCCCTTATATCTATACAAAGCACATCAATTCGACTCTAGGCCAAGTCCATCAACAACAAGCCCGAGAATTCTTAAAGGCTTTGTTCTCCACACAGAATTCTATCAATAAGCAAGTCGAAATGAACCCAGTTTACATTCCACTTCAGTATCAGGTTGCTAGTCCCAAGAGTCAGTTCACACCTGATTACACACGTTAATCATGAGGAAAATGTTAATCCTGCGTAACAGTGGACTAACACAGCCCAGACAAAATTAACACCTAATTGGATTTTAACAAACCAATCGTGGATTACATAATCTGTAACCAATAGAAATGGTGCATGCACACACACTCACACACATCACAGGACACATATAAAACAAACAATGTAGATCACCAACTTTTCATTTGAAGTTGCACTGATGATGTTGCTAGCTGGGTACCGAAACATTTGTAAGCTAACAAACCAGCTTGACGAGCAACTCAACAACAACAATAAATTTGCTTTGAACAGTGAATGTGAGGAGATAACAGACTTGAGGAGAATCATCTTTATTCACCCTAACAGTTATATGCACTGTGAACTCCAATTAATTGGGACACAGAGAGGCCACTACATTTTGGCCAAATTAAGCGGCTGCCACAATTTATAGAACATAGAATAGTACAGCACATTACAGGCCCTTCGGCCCACAATGTTGTGCTGACCCTCAAACCCTGTTTCCCATATACCCCCCCCCCCACCTTAAATTCCTCCATATACCTGTCTAGTAGTCTCTTAAATTTCACTAGTGTATCTGCCTCCACCACTGACTCAGGCAGTGCATTCCACACACCAACCACTCGCTGAGTGAAAAACCTTCCTCTAATATCCCCCTTGATCTTCCCTCCCCTTACCTTAAAGCCATGTTCTCTTGTACTGAGCAGTGGTGCCCTGGGGAAGAGGCGCTGGCTGTCCACTCTGTCTATTCCTCTTAATATCTTGTACACCTCTAACATGTCTCCTCTCATCCTCCTCTCCAAAGAGTAAAGCCCTAGCTCCCTTAATCTCTGATCATAATCCATACTCTCTAAACCAGGCAGCATCCTGGTAAATCTCCTCTGTACCCTTTCCAATGCTTCCACATCCTTCCTATAGTGAGACGACCAGAACTGGACACAGTACTCCAAGTGTGGCCTAACTAGAGTTTAATAGACCTGCATCATTACATCGTGCCTCTTAAACTCTATCCCTTGACTTATGAAAGCTAATACCCCATAAGCTTTCTTAACTACCCTATCTACCTGTGAGGTAACTTTCAGGGATCTGTGGACATGTAACCCCAGATCCCTCTGCTCCTCCACACTACCAAGTATCCTGCCATTTACTTTTACTGTGCCCTGGAGTTTGTCCTTCCAAAGTGTACCACCTCACTCTTCTCCGGGTTGAACTCCATTTGCCACTTCTCAGCCCACTTCTGCATCCTATCAATGTCTTCTTGCAATCTTTTACAATCCTCTACACTATCTACAACACCACCAACCTTTGTGTCATCTGCAAACTTGCCAACCCGTCCTTCTACCCCCACATCCAGGTAGTTAATAAAAAATCACAAAAAGTAGAGGTCTCAGAACAGATCTTTGTGGGACACCACTAGTCACAACCCTCCAATCTGAATGTACTCCCTCTACCATGACCCTCTGCCTTCTGCAGGCAAGCTAATTCTCAATCCACCTGGCCAAACTTCCCTGGATCCCATGCCTTCTGAGTTTCTGAATAAGCCTACCCTGTGGAACCTTGTCAAATGCCATACTAAAATCCATGTAGATCACATTTGCTGCACTACCCTCATCTATATGCCTGGTCACCTCCTCAAAGAACTCTATCAGGCTTGTTATGCATGATCTGCCCTTCACAAAGCCATGCTGACTGTCTCTGATCAGACCATGATTCTCTAAATGCCCATAGATCCTATCTCTAAGAATCTTTTCCAACAACTTTCCCACCACAGGTGTAAGGCTCACTGGTCTATAATTATACAGACTATCCCTACTACCTTTTTTGAACAAGGGACAACATTTGCCTCCCTCCAATCCTCCTGTACCATTCCCGTGGACAATGAGGACATAAAGATCCTAGCCAGAGGCTCAGCAATCTCTTCCTTCGCCTCGTGGGGCAGCCTGGGGAATATTCCGTTTGGCCCCAGGGACTGAAATGTCCTAATGTATTTTAACAACTCCAACACCTCCTCTCCCTTAATATCAACATGCTCCAGAACATCAACCTCACTCATATTGTCCTCACCATCATCAAGTTTTCCCTCACTGCTGAATACTGAAGAGAAGTATTCATTGAGGACCTCACTCACTTCCACAGCCTCCAAGCACATCTTCCCACTTTTATCTCTAATCGGTCCTACCTTCACTCCTGTCCATCCTTTTGTTCTTCACATAATTAAAGAATGCCTTGGGTTTTCCTTTACCCTACACACCAAGGCCTTCTCATGCCCCCTTCTTGCTTTTCTCAGCCCCTTCTTAAGCTCCTTTCTTGCTACCCTATATTCCTCAATAGACCCATCTGATCCTTGCTTCCTAAACCTCATGTATGCTGCCTTCTTCCACTTGACTAGCCCTTTGGAACTATTCAAGTGCCAATTAATATTAGGGAAGTTAAAGTCACCCATGATAACAACCCTGTTATCTTTGCACCTTTCCAAAATCTGCCTCCCAATCTGCTCCTCGGTATCTCTGCTGCTACCAGGGGGCCTATAGAATACCCCCAGTAGGGTAACTGCTCCCTTCCTGTTCCTGACCCACCCATACTGACTCAAAAGAGGATCCTGCTATATTACCCACCCTTTCTGTAGCTGTAATATTATCCCTGACCAGTAATGCCACCCCTCCTCCCCTCCCCCCCCCCCCCCATCACTTTTAAAGCACTGAAATCCAGGATTATTGAGAATCTATTCCTGCCCTGGTGCCAGCCAAGTCTCTGTAATGGCCACTACATCATAATTCCATGTATGTATCCAAGCTCTCAGTTCATCACCTTTGTTCCTAATGCTTCTTGCATTGAAGTACACACACTTTAGCCCTTCTACCTTACTACCTTTATTCTGCTTCTCTTTCCTCAAAGCCTCTCTGTATGTTAGATCTGGCTTTACTCTATGCACTTCTTTCACTGCTCTTATCGCCTCGGGTCCCATCCCCTTGCAAATTAGTTTAAACCCTCCCGAACCATGCTAGCAAACCTACCTGCAAGGATATTCCTCCCCCTCAAGTTCAGGTGCAACCCATCCAATCTGTACAGGTCCCACCTTCCCCAGAAGAGATCCCAATGATCCAAAAATCTAAAACCCTGCCCCCTGCACCAACTCCTCAGCCACGCATTCAACTGCCATCTCCTCCAATTCTTACCATCACTATCGTGTGGCACTGGTAGCAATCCTAAGAACGCCACCCTTGAGGTCCTGTTCTTCAGCCTTCTGCCTAGTTTCCAAAACTCACACTTCAGGACCTCATCCCTCTTCCTGCCTATGTCATTGGTACCAACATGTATCACGACTTTTGGTTGCTTTCCCTCTCGTACCAGGATGTCATGCACCCAGTCAGAGACATCCTAGACCCTGGCACCCAGGAGGCAACAAACCATGCAGATGTACTTCTCACGTCCACAAAATCTCCTGTCTGCTCCCCTGACTATTGAGTCTCCAATGATGACAGCTCTCCTCTTCTCTGTCCCATCCTTCTGCACCACAGGCTCAGACTCAGTGCCAGAGGCCTTGCCACCGTGGCTCACACCTGGTCAGTCGTTCTCGCCAACCATATCCAGGATGGTAAACGTATTATTCAGGGGAATGGCTACAGGGGTGCTCTACACTACCTGTCTACTCACCTTTGCTTTCCCCCCTCTGTCACCCAACGACCTGCTTCGGGCAGCCTAGGTGTGACTACCTCCCTGTAGCTCTCATCTATGACTGCCTCCTTTTCCCTTATGAGTCGAAGGTCATCCAGCTGCTGCTCAAGATTCCTCACACGGTCTTCCAGATCGCCCAGCCGTAAGCAGTTCTGGCAGATGTGACTCTGCGGGAGAGGGGAGTTCCCCCAAGACTGCCACATCTCACAGGAGAGGCACATCACCGACTCAGGAGGCGTAAAGACTAACTGGGAACAAACTCGTCCTCCACCTCTTGTCGAAGCCTCTCAAGTCAAAGCCTCAAATCTCCACTCCTTCACTGGCCACTCACTGACTGGCCGGTTTCCACATTTGCTGAAGTTTCGTGGAAATGGTTAAGATGGTTTAAAATATGGCAAACTACTGTTTAACTGAGTAACAAACTATGTCATTAGAACACTACCAATGCTACTGCAGTTCTATAAAACAGTATATTAGTTTGTAATAGCTATTGACGGAGGAATTCATTCAGTGTATGCTGCCGTATTATTTTGAATGACTGTAAATGAACAAAGTTAGTGCAGGCACCTAGTGCAAATACTGAACTGCCTTTATACAATGGTTTCGATGATTGCATCCTCCAAATCTTCATTTTCATTGTAACATTCAAGATGGTTGTTACCTTCAAATTCTTTGTACTTCCTAATTTGTTGAAGTACAGTAGTGAAATTGTTTCATTTTTTACTCCCGGTTGTTTCTGGCATCTCCAAGCCTGAATGTTGAAAACTGCAGTGAGTAAAACAGTTCTGAATTATCTTACTCCATATTTCTCACCAATTATCAGTGGAAAAAAATCTTTGCTTTTTGAACACCAACACATGCAACTGACTCTATTTAAAAACTATTCACTCTAAGCATGGTGTAGTGTATAATGGCCACAAGTGCACGCAATTGCCACTAGAAACTATTCGCCAACTGTCCTGTCCCAACTAAGCAGCATAGTATCCCAAATAAACAAAGCGAATCCCAACTATTTTCTCGATTAGTCGTTGTTCTTTAAGATTTGTCTGAAATAATCAAAGAGGCCGCTTAACTGATGGCCCAATTAACTGGAATCCACTGTATTTGCAATTTGCTATTGTGTTTTGGCACGACATACAACAAAAACAATCTTCAACAATTATGAAGAGTTATATAAAGATAACGGTAGAGGTTAGAGTACAGATATTGAATAAAATGTGCATAAATACCAGCGTGGTATTGGGACTTGAAAAGGCTTTTCCATTGAACGACTTATTTGTTCTATAGGTTTGTTTCATTTTTTTGCCTGTTTCATATGCATGATACTAAGTGGGTAAAATTCTGATGTTTTCAAAGACATTGATGATTAAACGGGAATTAGCAAAAGACAAGGAGCTAAGAACACAGAACTGGGAGCGTTTTCTGCCCACTTTCAAACCGAAGAACATAAACAAACGCAAAGTGCCCAAAAAGAAGAGAATGAAGAAGGAGTACACGCCTTTCCCACCACCTCAGCCAGAAAGCAAGGTGGGTACACTTTACTGCTAAATCGTTTATTCTGTAACCTTAAATACAATTGACAGGGTGTTTACCTACCATCTGTGCCTCATGAATGAGGTCTACGAACAAGGTTACTTAGCAATTAGTCAAGTCATCGTCACTCCCTGATATTTCTTGTCCACTGAGCATAGTCCATAAGACGTAGGAGCAGAATTAGGCCATTTCATCATGGTTGATTTATTATCTCTCTCAACCCCATTCTCCTGTCTTCTCCCCATAACTTGACACCCTTACAAAACAGGAACCTATCAAACTCCATTTTAAGTATATCCAATGCCCAATCTCTTTGCAAAAAAAACCTCAGACATCCTCCAAATATATTCTCCAATCACCTTAAAATTGTTCTCCCTCGTATTACTCCTCTGGTTCTAGACTCCGGCACTATAGGAATTATCCTTGCCACACCCACTCAATCTAGGAATTACAATAATTGATAGGTTTCAATGAGGTTCCGCCTCATTCTTCTAAACTCCATCAAATACTCCTCATATGTTAACCCTTTCATTCTTGAAATAATTTTTGTGAGCCTCCTCTGGACCCTCTCCAATGCCAGCATATCCTTTGAGGTAAGAGACTTAAAACTGCTCACGATACTTGGAAGTGCGGTCTGACACATACCTTAAAAAGGCTCAGCGTATTGTTTATAACTGCTTGCTATTCTTACTATCTAGATTGATAAGGAACTGGCAACTGGTGAATACTTTCTAAAGGAGAAAGACAAGAGGAGAAAAAAATTACATGAAACAAAGGTCAGTCTAAAATATTTAATTGTTGTAAATGGGGGGGGAGGGTAATGAAAGATGAATAATTTCTCTTCACTACCTTATTAATTTGATTATTGGTCTCAGTTTGCTGATTAAAGTATCATTGTAATTATCTACCATTTTCTATTTGTATTTTCAGGCCAAAGAAGCAGAAGCAACAGCTAGACGGATGGAAGAAAGAAATAAAGCTTTTATTCCTCCTAAAGAGAAGCCCATGGTTAAAGCAAAGAAAGGTAAAATTTATCTGTGTTTACAAAGACAACAAGCAAAATCCTGCTGCTTTAAAATACGAATTAAGAATGGTGGTTCCGTTGTCATAGAGCCCTGGATGCCTACAGCTCAGAAACAGGGTCTTTTGTCCTATCTATTTCATTATACACTAGTATTATGCCCAGTTCAATCAACCTGCACCCAGACCATAACCCTCCATACTTCTCCCTTCCATGTACTTATCAAAACTTCTTATATGTTGCAACTGAACCCACATCCTCCGCTTCTTTTGGCATCTCAGATCACCCTCTGAGCGAAGACATTCCCCCTCAGGTTTCCTTAAATATTTAATCTTTCAACTCTTAACCTATGTCTTCTAGTTCTAGTCTCAACTAACCCCAGTGGGGAAAAGCTTGCTTACATGAACCCTATCTATATCCATCCTCATAATTTTGAATATCTCTATCAAATTTCCCTCATTCTCCTATGCTTCGGGAATAAAGTCCTAACTTATTCAATCTTTCTCAATAACTCAGGTACTTAAGTTCTGGCAACATCCTTGTGAATTTTCCCTGCACTCTTTCAATCTTAACTTTTCTGGAGGTTGGTGACCAGAATTGCACACAGTACTCCAATTGTGGCGTCACCAAAGTCTTGTATAACCTCAACATAACATCCCAATTTCTATACTCAATATTCTGACTTATGAAAGCTAAAGCTTACCTTACGCATTAAGTAGATCATTTTCTAATGTTTTATTTTATTGATCTAGTGTGCGTCTATTATTTCAAAAAATGATTCCAGGATGAGAATTCTAATAAATCTGACTGAATCTCCTACTTTGTTTGAAAGTAGTTATGCGCTCCTACCTTTTGCAATTTTCCCACGAAGCGTTTTTTTTTTGTCTACTCAGTAAAATCTTTGGTTTTGCATCCATTGTCCACATAGTTCTATGTAACACTTGGATAACTTTCTTAAGAATATACATTGTATTTATCTCAGTAGTCCTGGGATTTATCAGTCCTGCTGAAGAGTCTCGGCCCAAAACATCGACTGTACTCTTTTCTATAGATGCTGCCTGGCCTGTTGAGTTCCTCCAGCATTTTGTGTGTGTTGCTTGGATTTCCAGCATCTGCAAATTTTCTCTTGTTTGTTGTCAGGATTTATCTGGTATTTTCTTTAAGTTTGGAAAAGTCAGGAGTGTGTTGTAAATAAACATTTCCCATTCTATTTATGACGTTTTTGGACAGTACATTAATGGCATTCATTCAGTGAACTGCCTTCGGAAATCATTAATGCTTAATGATTTAAGTACTAAGTTATGTGGAAAGAACACAGAATCTAGTTTTGCATTCCGTGGAATTTTGTTTGGGCAAACTGAAGACAGAGTATTTTCACTGATGGCCTAAGTCCAAAAGATTGAAGCTGTGTCTTTCAGGGCTTGAGACAGATTTTGACACAGGACAAGATGCCGGGTCAAAATAAGTTAAATCTAAGAGTGTTCAAAATAAGTATTAAAATATATTATGGAACATGGGATTAATGATTGGTGGAACAGATTCATCAACTTTTTCTTTTTTCAGATTGTAATTGGAAGAACAATTGTGCATAAACTAAACCTGTACAATTGCCAATATTGTTGCTTTCAACCTATAGTATTTTAAATTGTAAAGTTTGTACCAGGTAGACATGTGATCTTTACTGAAATTATTTTCTGTTTTAGCTGTTGAAACTAAAATTGACATTAAAGTTTTTAAAGAAAAAGTGAAAGCAGCCAAGAAGATAAAACTAGGAGCTCCAGCAACAGAGGAAGTTGCACAGAAGATGGCTCAAAAGGAGAAGAAGAAAAAATAAAACTGGCATAATTTTCCATATCTCCTAACTTGCTTTTGACAACCATGGTTGAATTATCCATAAATACTGCTGTCATGCTCACTAAAGCTGTATCATATTTTCCACCACATCGGATGATGAACAACACCCAACAAACACGGAAAAGTGGAAACAAGAGTTCAGCAACTGAGGTTTGAGGGTGTCGCTGGTTCATGCAGTTGAACCAGTACTTGTGATTCCCTAGCTGTCTTCTATCTCAGAATATTTAACAGGTCTGGATCTTCTGTAATCCAATCTTAACAACTGAGTACGAGGTTCTTTTATTGTCACCATCAATTGACTCCTTGATTAGAATGACGGGTATATTTTTAAAATGCAGGTGAGGGGTGGGGGGGTGGACAAAATCTATTTTAAACCTTGTATAGTAGTCCCAGTGGACACAGATTGTGGGAGTATATTTCACTGTACTACAAGCATACACTGCATTCTGAAACCTATGAAGACTGGCGGAAACGTGCTGAGATTGTGCAGACCACAACTAAAGTATTCTTGGACTAGTATTGTCTGTCAGGGTAAAACTATTGTTCTCCTTTACGGTACTTGAAGTGAAGTCTTCAATGAGTTTCAAAGACAGTGTTTTATGTGTAGGTGCAACTGTTCAGTTTATTTAACATAATACCATTTAGAAAAATATTTTAAAATTCTTTTGTATCTCATAATTTGTGTTATATCTAAAATTAACTGCTTTTGTTTCATTAAATGTTCATAATGAGCTATTCACGTGCAGTGCAAGTGATGTTGTGCAATGTTAAGGTATATTGCTTGCAGCATTTCAGTTCACACTTTTTGAGATTGAACTCCAATTCTGCCAATTCTCAGCCAGCTCTGCATTCTGTCAATATCCCACTGTAACCTGCGACAACCTTCTACACTTTCCACAATATCACCAACCTTCATGTCACCTGCTAACTTACTGTTCCAATTCCTCATCTTAATCATTTATAAAAGCCACAAAAAGCAGGGGTTCCCAGAACAGATCCCTGCAGAATCCACTAGTCACTAATCTCCAAACAGAATACACTCCATCTAGTGCTACCCTCTGCTTTTTGTGTGCAAGCTAATTCTGAATTAATGCAGCCAATTTTCTAGGATCCCATGCCTCCTGACTTTCTAAATGAGCCTACCACAGGGAACCTTGTTGAATGTTGTATTAAAATCCATATACACCATATCCACCGCTCTACCTTCATCAATTTGTTTTGTCGCTTTCTGGAAGAAATCAATAGGCTTATGAGACATGACTTGCTTCTCATAAAGCCATGCTGACTAGCCCTTATCAGACTGCGCTTTTCTACATGATCATAAATGCTGCATCTAAGAATCCTCTCCAATAATTTGCCCACCACTGATGCAAGTATAATTCTCAGGGTTATACCTAATACCTTTCTGGAACAAAGGAGTAACTTACTTATGAGATGCATGGTCGAACTATTGATATAGGCTACTTTCACGCTCACTAAAGCCGGATCGTATTTTCCACCACGTCAGATGATGGAAGAACACCCAACAAACACAGAAAAGTGGAAACGAGTTCAGCAATTGAGTTTGAAGTATGTGGCTGGTTCATGCAGTTGAACCAGTACTTGGTAATACTCCTGTGGCCAATAAGACAGATTAAATAACATGGGTTGGTATAAACTAAATATGATGTGCATAGAAGAAAACAAAACAGGCTAAATATTTAACCAAGCACTGGATAGACATGCAAGGGAATCAGTGATGGCAACTAAATTTTGTCATTTACTATGATGCATAAAAAATGGCATAAAGAAATGTGGAACTATTTTATTAGTAATGCTGGTACACAAGGCTAAGTTTCACAAATAGTATGCATTACTCAATTATGGAAAATTCAATGTCTTTAAATATTGTCTGCAACATCAAAGTCGAAAATGTTAATTTTCATAAAATTGCTCTCAGCAACATCAAACACTGTCAATTTCAAAAGGATGGTAATTAGAATAGCAAATGTATAGTAAACATAGCGTTAATTTTTTTCACCATGCCCTGCTGGGGTGGAATTTGGTTCTAACTTCCCACTGTTGTGGTGTACAAAAAATGGCCAATACGATTATCTTTTGTTCTACAATAGTGACTAATGTTAAGTTTGATTTTTCAGAAGCTGGTTCCAAACTGTTGGGTTGAAACAGTGAGGCTTACTATTAGTTCAGAGTATCAATATGTAGGACTTAGCAATAACAGTGAAGCTTTACAATTTCTGGCATAGTTTATGTGCTTTGCAAGATCCAAATGCTTTTAATCTAATTGTAAGACTTTGATACACTAATTGCAAGTCTGACATAGGGGTCTAAGAAAATGCTGGCAATTCTTAATTGATTACGCAGTAAATGTGTTACAAGGGAGAAATCTGAGGTGATCTGAAATGATAATATTAAACCTCACCATGGATGCTGCTTGACATGCTAAGTATTTCAACCTCTTCTTGTTCACAGCCACTTCATGTTTCATTTCAGATTTCAAGCATCTGTTGTGTTTTACTATTGAGCTATCAGTAATCAGCATTAGTTTATTTAAAGTGAAGAATATGGTGAAAAATTAGCATTGTTTATTTTAAAGCTGAGGGTGTGGTAAGTTATCAACAGATTCTTTGCAATTTTCCAACATATAGTGCATTAATGCAAAAGCAAACTACTACAGATTCTGGAATTAGCAATTTACCCAAAAATGCTGAAATGCTCGGATAAAATAGCAAGTGTTGAATTAATGCATTTATCAATTTATGGTGTCCTTAATTTATCTGTACTGACCTGACTGTTCAATATATAGATACATTTTAAACAAAGTTACAGAAGGTTGACTAACATTCTCTGGGCAGAAATTATATTAGATGATATAAACATTACCTCCCCAAGGGGTAAGAATAGGAAGTTAGTCATCTGCTAATCTGTATTTTAATTGAAGTTATACATTTAGAATCTTACTGAAATTGAATATACTTGGAGAACCTCAAAATTTAGTATGAAAACCTGTGATGCCTATCCTATTTGCTCACATTAGGGTATTTCAATTCGTCTGCCAGTATGATGTTTAATTTTATATTTTCATAAGGTCTCTTATACTTTGTGATTTCAGTTGTTTACTTTTGGCAAGCTTACACTCAACTGGCAAAGTAATGTTTCCAATAAATGGTTAAACATAGATAAGACTCATTCATAATTATTCCTTTTAAGATAGGGCCATCAAGTAATGCTGAAAATGCTGTAGATGCAGCAAATCTGAATGTCAGTGTTTTGTTTTCTGAGCTAAACTTGTTTTCCAGCAAATCACTGGTTTTGGTTATCAAATGATCTCCTTCAAGATTAGTAAAATGGAGTTCAGCAAAATCTGACATAAAGTAATCAAAAGTGCAGACAGGATTTTCATGAATTTTCTGACTAATATTTATTGGTTGACTGAAATCAAATTATCTTTGGCAATTTCTCTTTTGCCAGCATTAACAAAATGCTAGCATTTGTTAAATGTCAACATATCATGTGTAGTAGTAACTAACTTTTTCTTCTGCAACCTTAACAAAAAGTTATTACTCTGAATGATGTTTGGGCAGAGATTCAAATTTAGAAAACTACAATCTTAGTAGATAAGATGGAAGAGATTTTTCTTGGGATGGAGGAGAGAAAATTCTGAACAGATTGTTGATCAAATTAAGATCACCAGTTGGAATCTCTGGTTTAGCCTATCAACCAGGATTATTTTAATTGTTAGTTTTGCCAGTGTTTGACTTGCTTATTAGATGGATATGCCTTGCAAAAAGTTGAAAGGTGATGATGAAATTGTACTGAAAGTATGATGCATTTAGATACATTTTGGCCAAAAAATATTAACGAACCAAAACTTTGCACCCTCTCAACTTCAACCAAAATATCCTGAAAAGATAAACTACATTTAAATGATTATTGTAGAGTATATATTAAAATTATAGTGATAAGAAATATTAGTTGATCATACAAGGAAATAGAGGCTGATCCAAAGTTTGGATTCCAATGAGGGTACTCTGCCAAACAAAAAAGGGGGAAATGTTTAACTAATTTGTACAAAGTTGACAAAAAATTATAAATATAAAAAATACAAAATACATACTTTTGAGTTTCTCATGGGTTGCATCAGCTAATAAAAGAAAAAAATAAATTGTGACAGTTTGCACTTAGATCAACTTGTATAATAACTTCAATGCAATTATAGTATTAGACTATTATTTAACTTACTGCATAACTTGCCACTACACATGGTGCAAGCTGAACAAGCTGATCCTGATGTATATGGACGTCTTCCATGAAAATTTCCACTGCGTGCAAACAAAAAAAGAGTTGGATGGAAAGAAATAATTGTTCATAAAATTACGTATGGCAATTTTACAAAGTTACAAGAAACAGCAAAGTAAGTTCAATATCAGATGTACCTTTCAACGTTTAGGGACATGTGAATCTACTTAAGGAAATTCAAAGAAACTCATATCAAAATAATGTAGATGATCTCTGTGTTATGGAGGGTTTGCATTCCCAGGAAACTATTCCCATTATAATTATTTATAATGTGAAGTCACAAAATATGCACTTGCCAAGAAACACAGGCTGAAAATAAAGTAACACCAATTCCATGAGTGATGCTGGATTTTAGGTAGCAATTTGTGAAATCAGTAAGGATGAATTTCTGTTACCCAAACAGTCATAACAAAGCTCACCTGTAATTTAAAAACTTAAAACAATTTTTAAATTTCACTTGAAAAGCAATCAGGACACCACAAAATGATAGTTCATTCATGAAAAGAAAAAGACAACCATAAATATGTAGATATACAATGATATGATAGGTCACCTAACCTTTTAACTTTACACATGCTGTGCTGTCTTTACGACAGTTATTTAGTTTATAATATTTCCGCTTAGTAATTCATTCGATAGTATTTTCTAGTTAGAATTAGGTGTTTAAAGTATATTCATTGCATGTAAAATATATCGGCATGCGATGACGTCACATCCGGTTTCGCCGCGTCTTGTGGGAAAATACCGGTTTGAAATTAGCGCGAGGGTGGGGGCTTTCCACGAGGCTCACCTGAGCAGAAGTTGTTTGCAGGCATGAGAAATCACAGTGAGAGCAACGCTGTAAGTTAATAGATAATCGATATATTGAACTAAGATGTTAATGCCGATCCTGTTAGAAGTAACGACGGTAGATAATGTTTATGCTTTCGTTAGTTAAAGAGTCGCGGATAGTTTGCATGGAAGTGTATTTAAAGTAGTCAATGGAGCAGGTAAACTCTCCCTGTATACTGCACCTTAGTGTAATGTAGTTATAGTCACCTTTGCAAGTATTTACACTTGAAATGTGATATTAAGGAAGGAACAAATACTGTATCAATCTTGTATTGTTTTATCAACAGTTTTCACCATATGTTAATGTGAAGAGTGAACAGTAAATGGTTAATCTTGCTGCGATCTGGTTCTTATTAACTGTGGTTTATCTCGACGTTAAATTCGGCGTTCGTGACACGCGAAGGAGAACATTACAGTGAAAAAGCGGCATTATCAGGTGTTTCAAGTGCTGCAATGTCAGCTCGATCCAGCATCAAGTTGACGCCGCCCAGCGACAAGGGCAGTAAACCGACACCAAGTAAGCCCACCCAGGCGTCATCAGGTGTTCCAAGTGCTGCAATGTCAGCTCGATCCGGGATCAAGTCGATGGCGCCCAGCGACAAGGGCAGTAGAACGACATCAAGTAAGTCCACACAGGCAAGAGCCAAGGCAGAAGCCGCCAAGGTGCGACTGCGTTACGCCAGACAAGAAGCAGTTTTGAAAATGAAACAGGCCACCAGAGAAGTCGAAATCCAGAAAGAAAGGGCCGCCAGACAAAGAGAAGAGGCTGCCAGAGAAGCCGAAATCCAGAAAGAAAGGGCCGCCAGACAAAGAGAAGAGGCTGCCAGAGAAGCCGAAATCCAGAAAGAAAGGGCCGCCAGACAAGGAGAAGAGGCTGCCAGAGAAGCCGAAATCCAGAGAGAAGGGGCCGCCAGACAAGCCGAAAAGGCCGCCCGAGAAGCCGAAATCCAGTTGGAAATGGCAAAAATATCGACAGAGTTGCAAGTGCTGCAGCTAGAAAGAGAAGAAGAAGCTGCCATGGCGGAAACAAAGTACATAGAAGAAGCTGAAGGGTCGCGTGATCTGACTGAAGCAAGATCTACTTTAGAAAGGACCAGGCTGGAATGCACAAGCGACTATGTACAATCTCAAATAGACAGGCAGGCTCGTCTCCCCTCTCCATACGTATTCGATAACTTCCCCAGCTACGAGGAACCTCAGAGAGTCACGATTGCATCACATCCATACGAGGAAGGAAATTTACCCTCACGGCTCCATGATGAAGTCAAGAATGAAAGAGAGGAAGAAAATTTACCCTCGCGGCTCCGTGATGAAGTCAAGAATGAAAGAGCTGACAACCGATATACTTTGACACCAAACTTACAAAGTTTGATGCAAAGAGACGCGGAGGTCGAATCCAGGATGGCAAATTCCATGAGAAACGTGCGTTCTCAGTCATATAGGCGCCAACGTACTTCTCCAGCCCGCATGCCGCTTACAGCCGATCCCACGCTGCAGTATTTAGCACGACGGGATCTCGTCACTTCGGGACTGTACCAGTTTGACGATAAACCCGAAAATTACCATGCATGGCACTCCACATTCACCAACGTGATCGACGGGGTCCAGCTCAGTGCAACCCAAAGGTTGGACCTTATGGCGAAATGGCTGGGGAAAGAATCACGCGACCAGGTGAGACGCATGCGTTCAGTGTACATCAACAAACCCGAGCTAGCCTTAAGCGAAGCGTGGGAGAGACTTTGGGAGAGATATGGGGCCCCTGACATTATTGAAGCGGCGCTATATCGTCGTCTGGAAAACTTTCCTAAGGTGTCAGCCAAAGATCACTTTAAGTTAAGAGAATTCGGAGATTTACTCATGGAGATCCAAGGCGCCAAAGAAGATGGCTATTCAGCTGGTCTAGTATACCTAGATACTCCATCCGGGATTAGACCAATCGTGGACAAACTTCCATTTGGGCTGCAGGACAAGTGGCTGACTGTTGCCTCAGAGTACAAGGAAGACCACGGTGGTCGATTTCCTCCCTTTAAGCACCTCACTGAGTTTGTGCGCAAGGAGGCGAAGAGGCGAAACGACCCTAGCCTCGTGGGTCCAGGAAGCAGTTCGATTTACACCAAGCCAGGTAGATCCTCTTCGAATGTTTTCAACATTGATAAATCCGTGTCAGTGCTCAAGACCGAAGCCCTTACAACTAACAACGACCCTGGCAAGTATTGTCCATTGCATAACAAACCTCACCCCCTGAAAGCATGCAGAATGTTTAGGGAAAAACCCCTTGAAGAGAGGACGGCTCTTCTCAAGGAGAAAAGAATATGTTTTAGATGCTGTTCCTCAACCTCTCACCTCGCCAGAGAGTGTACGATCGCCGTGAAGTGTCCAGAATGTGATAGCCCAGATCACGTCGGGGCCATGCATCCCGACCTGTCACCGCAAACCGAGAGCGCTCCTTCACCCCCACAACAGGACGGCGGGGAGGGAGAGGCTCACTAGGTCAAGAGCTGTCAGCACGAACTGTACAGAAGTTTGCGGTCAAGCTCAGTCAAGTCGTTCTTGTTCCAAGATCTGCCTCACTAAGGTGTACCCTAAAGGAGCCAAAGACAAGGCCATCAAAGCCTATGTGATTCTGGACGATCAGAGCAATCGTTCACTAGTCAGTCCAGAGTTCTTTAAATTGTTCAACATTGAGAGTGAGCGGTTCCCATACTACCTCAAAACTTGCTCAGGTAACATGGAAACCCAAGGAAGGAAGGCAGAAGGCATCCAGATCGAGTCCCTGGATGGTAAAGTCGTCATCTGTCTCCCTCCGCTCTTAGAGTGCAATGAAATCATGAATAACCGCGCTGAGATCCCGACACCAAGTGCGGTGCTACACCAGCCGCATCTCCACCACATCGCCAAACACATCCCAGAACTGGATCCGAAAGCGGAAATACTCCTGCTATTAGGAAGAGATGTTATCCAGGTACACAAGGTTAGGCAGCAGGTCAATGGACCACTCGACGCCCCCTTCGCGCAACGTCTGGATCTGGGCTGGGTGGTGATAGGAGAGGTGTGTCTCGGTGACGTACACAAACCGACGGTCGACACACTCAAGACCAATGTGCTAGAGAGTGGCCGCCATTCGATTTTTCAACCCTGCACAAGTTCCATGTATATCAAGGAAGCACAACAAGGCGTTAACAAGCGCGAGGCAAGCGACGAGTCGCTGGGCCAGTCAGTCTTCGCTCAAACGAAGTATGACAATAAACTTGCTCCATCAGCTCAAGACGTCTTCTTCTTAAAAATGATGGACACCAAAGTCTTCAGGGATGAAGCAAATAATTGGGTCGCCCCACTACCCTTCAGAGAACCACGCCAGCGGTTGCCAAATAACAGAGCAAGCGGTCAAGCGGTTCACGTCCTTACGGAAAACCCAGAAAAGGAAACCTGAGATGCAGCAACGCACCCGATTGGCCCACGAGGTACTGTGCACCCTAATGGCAGAGGTCACAGCCATTATAAACGCACAATCATTCCTACCTGTGTCTTCTGACCCAGAAAACCCCTTTATACTTTCGCCATCAACGCTCCTTACGCAGAAGGCAGGAGCACCTCCTCCACCAGGAGACTTCTCAGACAAGGATTTGTACACAAAGCAATGGAGACAAGTCCAGGCTCTGGCAAATCAGTTCTGGCCTCGCTGGAGACAAAAATATCTACCTTTGTTGCAACAGAGACAAAAGTGGACAGAACCCCGAAGGAATCTTCAAGTTGAAGACTTAGTCCTGCTCAGGGACAAGCAAATCGCCCGCAACAGCTGGCCAATGGCCAG
This sequence comes from Hypanus sabinus, assembly GCF_030144855.1. NCBI lineage: Eukaryota > Metazoa > Chordata > Chondrichthyes > Myliobatiformes > Dasyatidae > Hypanus > Hypanus sabinus. The sequence continues at coordinate 117,181,816 of NC_082713.1, read as the reverse complement.
AATCACTGCTACATTCCCTAGCGAGGATGGACATGTCAGGAAGATCGAATTGAAGACTACCGACCAAGGCGACGTGAAAATTTACCAAAGGCCAGTTACAGAAGTTATTCTACTTCTACCCAATGACTGATTAAGAGACTAAGTTTGTACTCTGCTCATTGTGACCTTACGAAGGTCAAGCGGGGAGTGTGCTGTCTTTACGACAGTTATTTAGTTTATAATATTTCCGCTTAGTAATTCATTCGATAGTATTTTCTAGTTAGAATTAGAAGTGTTTAAAGTATATTCATTGCATGTAAAATATATCGGCATGCGATGACGTCACATCCGGTTTCGCCGCGTCTTGTGGGAAAACACCGGTTTGAAATTAGCGCAAGGGTGGGGGCTTTCCACGAGGCTCACCTGAGCAGAAGCAGTTTTGCAGGCATGAGAAATCACAGTGAGAGCAACGCTGTAAGTTAATAGATAATCGATATATTGAACTAAGATGTTAATGCCGATCCTGTTAGAAGTAACGACGGTAGATAATGTTTATGCTTTCGTTAGTTAAAGAGTCGCGGATAGTTTGCATGGAAGTGTATTTAAAGTAGTCAATGGAGCAGGTAAACTCTCCCTGTATACTGCACCTTAGTGTAATGTAGTTATAGTCACCTTTGCAAGTATTTACACTTGAAATGTGATATTAAGGAAGGAACAAATACTGTATCAATCTTGTATTGTTTTATCAACAGTTTTCACCATATGTTAATGTGAAGAGTGAACAGTAAATGGTTAATCTTGCTGCGATCTGGTTCTTATTAACTGTGGTTTATCTCGACGTTAAATTCGGCGTTCGTGACACGCGAAGGAGAACGTTACACATGCATTACCATTGAGGATGGAAATATGGGAGAGAGCAGTAAAGTTATGTGACTTCCCTTTCCCAAATGCCCAATGATAGTGCAGACCACTCTTCTCAAGAGACAGGGCTGTCCTCAGAAGATCCATGATCAGACCAAGTAATATGACATGTTTGTTTTTACAAGTTTCTGAATAAATTTGTGACAACTGCACAGTACAGTATAGACCCATTGGCCCACGATGTGCTAATCTTTTAACCAACTCCAAGATCAATCTAACAGTTCTCCCCCATGTACCCTCCAATTTTCTATCATCCATGTGCATATCTAAGAATCTCCCTAATGTCCCTAATGCATGTGTCTCTACCACCACCCCTGGAAGTCCATTCAACAACCCACATTTAGAATTCAATCGGGCTCATGAGGCACAACCCTGCTCCTAACAAAGCCATTCTGACTATCCCTAATCAGGCTTATATCTCCAAATCCTCATAAATCCCATCTCAAAGAATACTCTCCAGTAGTTTGTCCGCCACTGGTATAAGATTCATTGGTCTATAATTCTCGGGATTATCCCTATTCCTCTTTTGAACAAAGAAATAAGGAGATGAGATTGTTGGGGCCTTGACCTTTTGTATCCTCTTTAGGCACAGGTGAGGTCCTGGAGAACTCCACTTTTTGACACTGGTCAAAAGAAAAAGCCTCTTTTATGTCAAAGTGAGAACAGATCTCTACAAAGTTATCTAAATTAACTGCAAATATAAAATGCAAAATAATTGATTGCACAAGTATTCACCCCCTTTAATATAACACACCAAATCATCACTGGTGCAGCCAGTTGGTTTTAGAAGTCACACAATTAGTTAATTGGAGATCACCATGTGCAGTCAAGGTGTATCAACTGATTGTAATAGAAGTACACCAGTAAGGTCCAAGGGCTGGTGAGTCAGTATCCTGGCAAAAACTACACCGTGAAGATAGAAGAACACTCCAAGCAACTCCATGAGAAGGGTTATTGAAATGCATAAGTCAGGAGATGGATACAAAAACATTTCCAAGTCAACGAATATCTCTTGGAGTAGTACTAAGACAGTCATCAAATGGAAAGGATATGGCACAGCTAAAAATCTGCCTAGAGCTAGAGCAGGCCATCCTCAAAAACTGAGTGACTGTACAAGAAGGGGACTAGTGAGGGATGCCATCAAGAGACCTATGACAACTTTGTAGGAGTTGCAATTGAGGTGGAAGTGACTGCATATACAATAACTGTTGCTGGAAGTGCTTCACCTGTTACAGCACTATGGGAGAGTGGCACCATTGGAAAAAAAACTCACATGAAATCTCGGTAGAGCTTGCCAGAAGGCATGTGGGAGTCTCTGAAGTCAGCTGGAAGAAGCTTCTGTGGTCTGATTAAACCAAAATTGGGCTTTTTACCCATCAGACTAAAGGTTATCTTTGGCATAATGGTAGCTACGTTGTGCTGTGCGGATGCTTCACTGCAGCAGGCCCTGGAAGGCTTGTGAAGGTAGAGGGTAAACTGGATGCAGCAAAATATAGGGAAATCCTGGGGGGAAACCTCAGGAGAACTGTGACTTGGGAGATTTGTTTTCCAGCAAGACAATTACCCCAAGCATAAAGCCTAAGCTCCAGAGCACTGGCTTAAAAACAACAAAGTTAATGTCCTAGAGTGGTCAAATTGGAGTCCAGACCTCAATCCAATTGAGAATTTGTGGCTGAACTTGAATAGAGCTGTTCACTTAACAATTCCCAAGCAATCTGATGGAACTGAGCAGTTTGTAAAGAAGAATGGGGAAAATTTGCAGAGTCCAGATGTGCAAACTGGATAGAGACCCATCCACAGAGACTCAAGGCTATAATTGCTGCCAAAGGTGCATCTGCTAAATACGGACTTGAAGGAGGAGAGTAATTATGCAATCAATTATTTTGTGTTTATTTGTAATAAATTTAGACCAATTTGTAGAAATCTGCTTTCACTTTGACACAAGTCTTTTCTGTTGAACAGTGTCAAAAAGCCAAATTAAATTCACTGTGATTCAATGTTGTGATAAAGTATGCAATAAAATACAATAAAGCATGAAAACTTATATACACACACACACACACACTGATGACAATAAACTTGAACTCAAATGTGCAAAAGACTGGCATCAAATTTTGATCAATAATGGTAAACCTTCAAAGAAGCACACAGTAAGTACATTTCCATGTGAGAAAAGGCACCCAGAGGTAGTTTGGTGGATGAGTAAAATAATAATGTGACAAATAAAACAAAGCCTTATATGAAAGGTCATAATAAAGTGAGGAACAAAGCTGAATGCAGAAAGTACAGTGATGATCTTAAACACTGGTAACCCTAAAAGCAGTTATCATGAGAACAGTACAGCAGCAGACACAAAAGAAACACAAGTTGTACAACAAAATAGACAGCAGATGCTGTGATCTGGAACAACAGAGAAGGTGCTATTGTGACTCAGTGGAGGGAAATACACAGTCGATATTTTGAGTTTTAAAATATCCTTTGAATTGAGTCCAGATGAAAGGTCTCACAACTTAAAAATTCCTTTAAGTGGTCAGAAATACTTTTTCAATTCAACTTTACACATGGTTATACAAGGCTCAAAAGGGTAGTAATTTGAACAATGGTAATTATTTTAAATATCTGGCTTGATTCAAGGTCACCTGTAAACTGAAACATTAAGAATTATTGCCTTTTCGTGTGACAATGCTATGACTGGTAAGTGTTTAATATTTTAAAAATAACTTCAGTTTCTCATCTAAATTATTGCTCTAGTATCTACTTAACTTTACAATTGAAAGAAAGCAATGACATTCAAATTAAATTATTGTTTAAAAATACTTGGAAAACTTACGCTGGTCCATAGTTACACACAAATATTTTGGCTGGCCCTCTTGGTCTAAAGTGCTTAATTCCACTGGGACAGTTAGTAACAGAACAACCGACTTTGTATGTACTCTCCCAGACAACCTGAAAAATAAGATCAGTCTTTCAACATCTGTCACATTATTCATTCTGTTAACGTTTGATCTATTTATCATACATGAAGGTACTACCATTGTGTACATTATATTGTATATGGTAAATTAAGACTAAGGCAACTGCGCTGTTCCGTAAAACTCTACTTGAGGTCATTTGTACCCTTCGCCATTAGGTTCTATCATGAGTCAATCTATAGCCGGGGAAGTGATGACCCCCTCCTGTTACACAGTTTGTGGTAACTGATTTTTTATTCTCTCTACTTCTGTGCACTTGTATTGCCACACTGACACTGTAATTTCCTATGCGATCAATAAAGTATCTATCTATCTTAAGGATAGAAAAATTATTGGTTCCACTTTTAACTCTCATTTTGCAATACATTAATATTTTATAAATTTCTTATTGTAACTGTTTTTAATATATTACACTGTACTGCCAACACAAAACAACAAATTTCATGATGTACATCAGTGATAATGAACCCGATTTTAATTCTAATTCTGATTAAACATTTGTCAGAAACCACTACAGTTCTTTTCCCCTCATTTGGATCTCTGCAGGATCCATACATAGCACACAGAACAAAAACAAACCTGTCAGACCACTAAGTTGGTCTAATGATGATGATGCCAACGTGACATAGTTCACTTGTGTTTGAAAAAAATATTGTGAAATAAACAGTACTGATTTGTTTAAATCACAAATGTGTATCTAAAATTGAAAATGTAAACTATAAGTAAAATTTGTAGCCACCAAGTAATTCTCTTTTGATAACTTTATCATTGAATATCCACATTTTCTGAAATTCAGTTGAATTCGCAAACCATTTATATTAATCTGAATGCAGCCCAGCAGAAGTTTTCTACCCAATAACAATATAAAATAAAAAACTCTCATATTCAAAAAGAAAATATAGTTAACCTGAAATACCAGTTAATACCTCACAGCTACTGAGAATCAGAATCAGGTTTAATATCACTGACATTTGTAATGAAATTTGTTTAGCAGCAGCAATACATAATAGAAATTATAAATTACTATATATTATATATCTTAGAGCAAAAATAGTAAGGTACAGTTCGTCGGTTAGTTTATGTCCTTTCAGAAATCTGATGGTGGAGGAACAGAAAATGTGGGACCTGCTGGATATTTCTAGCAATTTTAAAATGATTTTTCAAATAATGCTGAATGAACCACCCACTATATTCACCTGATGTCAAATGTATGCATGCAAAATATTAATTCTAACTGTTATATTTGTTATATGTTTAGGTAAGACCAGCATTAGAGGCCATGGATTAAGGGTGAAAGGTGAAATGTTGCAGGGAAACTTGAGGGGACTCTTTTCCACTTAGGACGGTGAGAGTTTGGAACGAGCTGCCAGTGGAAGTGGGAGATGTGGATTCAATTTGAACATGATAGAGAAGTTTGTATAGGTACATGGATGGAAAGGGTATGAAAAGCTTAAGGCCTAGGTGATTACTGCTCTCCAGATGTTTCTGATATATGGATTACTTACAGCAGTTACTTCATAGCACTAGGGGGATACCACCAACATTGCCTCTATAAAATCCTCTAAACGTACTGGCAGGATCAGCATTCCCTCAGCCCCACCATTCAGCCAGTCAGGTAGGCTGAGTCTCACACTTGTCCAACTCTAGACTCCCGTTCCTCTTGAATTCATCAATTCAACTATTTTTGCAATTCCCTTCTTGTGCTTCTGTCTCTACTCTGAGTTCTATTACAACAGGACAGAGATGATTCAAGACTCAAAGCGTCCTCAAAAAGGCAATATCACCAACAACTTGTAGGAACCCCTAGCTCATGGTTACTCCAAATGGAGAAGCATTTGGCTGACAATGAGAACCTCAGGTTTATTTGTCTAACGTGCTGAAACCCAGTTAAAATGGTATAAGGGCTATGACACTCCCCTTACTACTCACTCACCCTGTTATACAGTCTGTGGATCTCACACTGACCTCATCAGCCACCTTAAAATCCACAAACCTGGAATCATATCATCTTCTATCCTGAAGGACTACTTGATACCATCCAAGCTATACTCTCTTCCTGCTGTTGCCATCTGAAAGGATATACAGGAGCCTCAGGACCCACACCACCAGGTTCAGGAACAGTTATTACTCCTCAATCATCAGGTTTTTGAACCATTTTGTTATTTGTAGTTTGGTATCTTTTGGACATTAGTTGTTTGTCCATCTCGTGTACAGTTTTTCATTTATTCTGTGTTTCTGTGTTGTGTTTCTTTGCATTTACTGTGAATGCATGTGAGAAAATGATTTTTTTTGATAATAAATGTACTTAGAACTTACAAAGAAAACTGGAAATGTGTGATAACGTGTCTGTTCCAGGTGCATCTGCAATTTAATTTCTGATGCTTCTGGCTCACATGCTGTACTGTAAAGGTACCCACCTCATAAGTTCAATCTTTCCTGCCTGTCTCCAGGGGTCAGATTTCCTAAAGCTTGAGAAATCTAACAATCAGTAGATTAAAACCATGATATTAAAATAAAGGCAAGGAACCTTTATCTAAAATAAACAAACCAATACCACTTCACATCAGCAAAGTGGCCCTACATTTTTTTGACATTTAATAGCTAACGTGATTGCAGGCCACCAAAGGTGAGTTTTAATTGAGTCTCAGGAGTCTTGTAATGCAGCTGATGCAAAAGAAACCAAAAATATAATGTGGCAAAAGTAAGAATCAACAGATGCCATATATCTGAAATAAACACAGAATATCCCTTAAATACTCAGTTGATAAGGCAACATTTATAAAGATCTTTGAAAAGGCATCAACCTAAAATTAACTTGCTCTCCACAAATGCTGCTGAGTATGGTCTTTTTCTGTCTGTATATATTTGATGAAGTTCTACTCATTTAGCAATGCAAAGTTAACTGTTTACAACAGAAATATTACCTGGGTGTAATGTCCACAAAGAGCAATTTTTTTGCAGCTATTTTTTCCAAAATTATAATCCTTCACTTCATCATTCCACACTTTAATAGCCTGTTTGGTTTGAAAAGTGCCTGTTGTAACAAAGAGATTTTCTCCAACTGGGAAGAAGGTTGGATGTACTTGTCCAATCTTTCTCAAGGCTGGATTATGTTTAAATATGCACTTCTTGCCCCAGGCTCTTGCAGATTTAGCAAGAGCGTCATCCCATGTCTAGAATTGTAAAAAGGAAAACAATGTTAAAATATTTCTGCATATTTTTGTCATCTCAACTAACTTTTTAAGACAGATCTTCAGATTTTAGGAGTTTCAAAGGATATACAGTTAGTACAACAAAGTGGATATGAAGTAAAAGCCATTATCTTATGAATGACAGAGTCAGTGCAAGGAACTAAATTACATTACTGTACTTACTCTTGCTTTCATTTTTTTATGTTCCCATTGTAAAAGTATGATGTATAAAATGGGTGCAGCTTCTATTGAACATAACTTCAAATTGTAAAGATCAGTAATTTGGCATTCATGGGAATTTATAAAGGGTGGGAAAGTACTATTTCCATGTTGTTTTTAATTTACATTAAGTGCAGACCACAACCTATGGCCTCACTTTCAGGAATCATACAACTCATGTTCTTTATATTATTTCTTATTTATGTATTGTTATTTTGTTTTTCTTTTTTGTATTTACACAGTTTGGTGTCTTTTGCACTTTAGATATTTGTTCATCTTTGTGTGTAGTTACTCATTGATTCAATTGTGTTTCTTTCCATTTATTGCGAATGACTGCAAAAATAAATTTCAGGGCACTATATGGTAATATATATGTACTTTGATAATAAATTTAGTTTAATTTTTGATTTCAAACTAAATATAGATGAGGCATCCCAAACTTAAGAATCTGGTCAGAATGGAAAGCTGCTGCTGTCTAATTTAAACTGGGAAGATAAAGTACATAAGAGGGTTTTATATTAGTTTAATTAGTTAATAAGCATTATTAAAATCAACATTTATTCCATGGAAATCGGTGTTCAAAATTACTATAAAATATAATCTAGAGGGAGATGTTGCAGTTCTTAAATGGTGTGCATATGACTCAGATTTTACACCAAATAAATTGGATGCTAGATTTAAGGACTGGACAGCTAAAGGAATAACAGTTCTTTGCAACATAATGAAAGAAGGAACACTGTTCAGTTTTGAAATGTTTAAAGAGAAACACTAATTCGAAAAACAAGATTTTTATCAGTATTTACAGATGTGACAATATGTTAATAAGATGCTTAAAAATGTAACCAGGCAAGTACATGCTTGATAGAGCTATTTAGAAAAGCAAATAATTCAGTTAGCGATAGTAGAATCATTTCAAGCATGTATGAAGGGTTGTCAAATCTTAAAACACATTCGACTTCATACATTAAAACAAAATGGGAGAAGGAAGGAGGGATAATTATATCGGAGGAAGAATGGACAATAATATGGAGGTATCAATGTAAGTGTACCAGTTCACAGAAATGGAGGGAGTTTGGATAGAAAAACTTGATAAGATATTTTATTACACCCTCTCAGAAATCCCACTATGATAGTAACCTCCCTGTTTGCTGGCGAAATTGTGGAAATCAAAATGCAAATCATTATCATATTTTTGGGACTGCCCTGTTATCAAAGACTATTGGAGGGGGATACACAAGCCCTACAAGACATCTTTAAGTGTGAAATACCCTTAGAGAGTAAGGGCATATAATTTTGAGAATGGTTGAAAAGAGATAAATATTTAATGAATATACTGTTGGTGACTGGTAAAAAGACTCTTACTAGGAAATGGTTATCACAGGAGAGCCCAACTTTAAATGAATGGATGGAAATTACATTGGGCATTTACAAAATGGAGAAGATAACAGCACATTTGTTAATCATAAGCTGGAACAATTTGATTCATACTGAGAAAAATAGTTTAACTACATAATGCCTCATAGGCCTGATTTTATTCTCACAAATCAATGAATATTCTCTAAGAAAAAAAATCACTCCCTACTTGTACATAGTTTTTTCCTTTTGCTTGTTTTTTTTCTTTCCACTCTTTTCTATGTGTATACCTCAGATAAATACTATGTGGAGATTTATGACATATATGATTATATGATACATATGTATAATGTCTGAAATACATCTTATGGAAATGTTTGTTTGATGATGAACTTCAATAAGAAAAATTACAAAAAAAGGGAAATCGGTGTTCACTCAGTATTGTGAGCTACTTCAATTCTAACAAATTAGATCTGAGCTTGAAAGGCAGCTGGAGTCACAGCATAAAGGAAATGGTGAGGGTCCTGGATTGTAGGTTCCAGATGGTCGTCCAGTAACCTCAAAGTTCAGAATAGTACATGAGTGACCTTCCAACATGGCAGGGAGAGACAAGATGTGCAACAATTGTCAAGGGTGTATGCCTGTTTGTTTGACTGTGGCACTCAACATTAGACACTGGATGGGGTGACAACACTTTTAAAGAGTTTATTCCAGAATATGTATGATGGAAGATACGACTGTACAAACAGTCATTCAGAGGTGCGGGTCATAGGGAATAACCACCAGATCTAGAAATACCGTAGGCAGAATGGATTGCATTGTCAGGCACACTATTTTCTGTAATTCGAACATTAATGTAGATGGAGTATTACCATAATTCAAAGAGGAGAAATTGTATTTTAATCTAAGGTAGCCTTGTTTGTCATATTTGCAATTTGAGTTGTTACGAAGGATGAACAACTCTGATGGGCGGAAGGGTGCAGAGTTGCCCATGCCCCCCCCCCCCTTTTTGGAGAATCACAAACCGTTACTATTTCGATGCTGTTAACAGGAGAGTAAGAGAGACAAAAGAAAACATGCCAGGACAACTGTTACTGATAACAGCTCATGAGAGAGAAAGAGAGAGAGACACTGATAAAGAGGTAAACAAGTTGGAACATCTGCTACTGATAAGAGAGGAGAGGAGCCATTGATTTACTGTTATTGTCTTTTGGAGAAGGATTGTTTACTTGGTACTATTCTGTTCATTGAAATTCCTCAGTGGACAGCTGGAGTGGACTGGTTTGATGGGCTAAGTCATTCAAAACTGATTGACACTTGAGACCTCGTGAGTGGGGATAAAAGTGAGGTCTGGGGTGACACCCTTCAGACACACCAGGAGACACACTAGTGAACATCAGACACCCACGAGAAAGTGTGGGGCATCGGAGACCGAACGAAGGATCTGTAAATTTTAACTCAGTGTTTATAGCAAGGGGCTTGTGTGTGTGTCCACCCTTGCCTGGGTGACAAGTCCACCACAGAAAAATGGTCTAGCTAAAGGACAGAGGGGTCATACTTGAATGGCCACAGCAACAACTCATCGACGGATCAAGATCGTAAAGGAAAGTTTGCAAGACAATTGCTGTTACTGTTTGCGCACTCTTTCTCTAACAATTCCAACACATCGACCAACAACTACCTCAGCCTGCATGAACTGAACTGAACTTTATATTTCCATGTGACAATTCATTACCCCTTAGACAACAATAGAGCTGGTTTATTATTGATTACTATTATACCCACACTTTTAGGTTTAGTATTGCTAATGTATATTATCTGTATATTTGCATTGATATTGTTTTGTATATTTTTACTAATAAACACTGTTGAAAATAGTACCACCAGCCTCCAATGGACACTTCAATCTTTGCTGGTAAGACACCCAGTTACGGGGTACGTAACAAAGTCATAAGACCATAAGTTACAGGGGCAGAATTAGGGTATTTGGCACATTGAGTCTGCTCTGCCATTTATCTTGGCCAATCCATTTCCCTCTCAGCCCAAATCTCCTGCATTTTCTTTGTATCCCTTCATGTCCTAATCAAGAATTTATCAACCTCATTGCCTTAAATATATCCAATGACTTGGCCTCCATAGCCACCTGTGGCAATGAATTCCACAAATTCACCACTCTCTGGCTCATCTCCATTCTAAATGGACACCCCTCTATTCTGAGGTGTGTCCTGGTCTTGGACATCCACACAATAGGAAACATCTGCTATGCATTCACTCTATCAAGACCTTTCCACATTCAATATGTTTCAATAAGATTCACCCCTCATTCTTCTGAATTCCAGTGTGTAAAGGCCCAGAACTATCAAACACTCCTCAGATGATAAGCCTTTCAATCCTGGGATCATTTCATGAACCTCCTTTGAATCCTCTCCAATGCCAGTACATCTTTTCTTAGATGAGGGGCTCAAAACTGCTCATAATACTCCAAGTGAGACCTCGTCAGTGCTTTATAAAGCCTCAAGATTACATCCTTGCATGTAATCTATTAGACTGCCAACAACCTGGGTTAAATTTCAAAGCTCTCTATAAGAATAAGGAATTTGTATGTTTCCCCCATTACCAATGGATTTCTTCTGAGTGCTCCAGTTCCCACCCACATTCCAAAGACATACGGGCTGGTAGGTTAACTGGTAATTAGGCACTGCAGGCTTGTTGGGCTTTAAGGGCCTGTTACTCTGTTGTATCTCTAAATAAAATAAAGTAACTGTGTTTCCTGTTTCTCATTTCTCATGAAGTGCCCTGTCATTCTCAACAGGTTATTGAATAGTGCCATAGAATCAAGATGGAAATGGTCCCTTCAATCCTCCATGTACTTGCTTATCTACACAAGTCCCATTTACCCTCATTTGATTTCCAGCCTTTTTGTCTTAATAATCCAAATGCTTGTCTGGATGCTTGTTAAATGAACACCTGCCTTCATCACCTCATGAAGCAGCACATTACAGATTCCAAACCCTTTGTGTGTGGAAAAAAAGTCCTCTTAGATCCCTTCGTCACTCCATACTTCTCACCTTACAAAGTTCAAAGTAAATTTGTTATCAAAGTACAAATATAGTATGTTACAATATACTCTGAGATTCATTGTCTTACAGTAGAACAAAGAAATACAATAGAATCAATGAAAAACTATACACAAAGACTGACACATATCAAATCTATAAGACAAACTGTGCAAATACAAGAAAACAGGTAGATAGATAGATAGATGAGAGCGTGAGTTGTAGAGTCCTTAAAAATGAATCCCTAGGTTGTGGAATTAGTACAGAGTTGAGGTGAGTGAAGTAATCCATGCTGGTTCAGGAGCCTGATGACTGGATAGTAATAGCTGTCCCTGATTTGGTGGTGTGGGATTTGAGGCTCCTCTCAGTCGATGGCAACAGTAACAAGAGAGATTGACCAGGATGGTGGGAGTCCCTGATGATGGATGCTTTCTTGCAGCAACATTCCTTGTGGGTGTGCTCATTGGTGAGATGCGCATTTCCTATGATGGACTGGGCTACATCTACCACTTTTAGTAGGTTTTTTGATTCTTTGGCATTGAGTGTTTCCATACCAGGCCATGATTCAACTACAAGGAAATCTGCATATGCTGGAAATTCAAACAACAGACACACAAAATGCTGGTGGAACTCAGCAGGCCAGGCAGTATCTATAAGGAGAAGCACTGTCGACGTTTTGGGCCAAGACCCTTCGTCAGGACTAACCGAAAGGAAAGATAGTAAGAGATTTGAAAGTAGTGGGGGGAGGGGGAAATGCAAAATGATAGAAGACTGGAGGGGAAAGAAAGGAGGTAGGGGGAAGCACTAGAGGGAGATGGAGAACAGGCAAACAACTAAATATGTCATATTATCTTTCTCCTGAGGCCTCCCATCCCATGATCCTTTCCCTTCTCCAGCTCTGTATCACTTTCACCAATCACCTTTCCAGCTCTTAGCTTCATCCCACCCCCTCCGGTCTTCTCCTGTCATTTCTCATTTCCCCCTCCCCCCCCCCCCCCACTACTTTCAAATTTCTTACTATCTTTCCTTTTGGTTAGTCCTGACGAAGGGTCTCAGCCCAAAACGTCGACAGTGCTTCTCCCTATAGATGCTGCCTGGCCTGCTGTGTTCCACCAGCATTGTGTGTGCATGATTCAACTAGTTAGGATACTTGCCACTTTGCATAAATAGAAGTTTGCCAAAGTTTTAGATGACATGCAGAATCTGCACAAACTTTTGAGAAAATAGAGGTGCTGTTGTGTCTTCTTCCAAATGTCACTTATGTGCTGGTCCCAGGTCAGATCCTCTGATATGTTAAGGAATTTAAAGTTACTGATCTTCTCCACCATCAATCCCCTAATAAGGACTGGCTCATGGGCCCCTGATTTCTTCCATCTGTAGTCAATAATCAGATCTTTGTTTTATCTGATGGTGAGTGAAAGGTGGTGGTTATGGCAGCATTCAACCAGATTTTCAATCTCCCTTCTATATGCCAATTTTTCACCACCTTTGATTTGATGAACAATTAAGCAAACTTAAATATGGTGCAGGAACTGTACTTAGCATCATAGTTATAACTATAAAGCAAGTAGAGCAGGAGCTGAGCACACAACCTTGCTCCACCTGTGCTGATGGTGATTGTGGAGATGTTGCTCAGCTCAAAGTAAATTTATTATTAAAGTACATATATGTCACCATATACAACCCTGAGTTTCATTTTCTTACAAGCATACTCAATAACTCCAACAACCATAAAAGAATCAATGAAAGATTGCACCAGTGTGCAAAAGATAATAAACAGTGCAAATGAAGAATGAATTATAATAATAAATAAGCAATACATATAGAGAAACTGAGATGAAGAGTCCTTGAAAGTATCCATATAGTAGGTTGTGGGAACAGTTCATTGATGGGGCAAGTGAAGTTGCCAATCCAAATTGACTGGGGCCTGCAAGTGAGGAAATCAAGGATCCAGCTGCACATAAAGCTATTGAGACCTAGGTCTTGGAGCATATTTAGTAGTTTCAAGGGGATGATAGTGTTGATTGCTGAGCTGTAATTGATGACAAGTTTCCTGATGTCCAAGTGTTGCAGAGGTGAGTGAAAAACCAATGAAACAGTGCCTGCTATTGACCTATTGTGACAGTAGACAAATTGGAGCAAATCCAAATTATTTCTCCAGAAGTTGATGTGCTCCATGACCAACATTTGGCAACTTCAATGAAACATCACTTCACTTGCTCCATCAATGAACTGTTCCCACAACCTACTGTATGGACTCACTTTCAAGGACTCTTCATTTCATGTTCTCAATATTTATTGCTTGTTTATTTATTATTATTTATTTTATCTTCCATTTCTATTTGCACAGTTTATTGTCTTTTGCACATAAGTTGCCTGCCCTGTTGGAGCAGTCTTTCATTGACTATATTATGGTTATTGGATTTATTGAGTATGTCCACAAGAAAATGAAACTCATGGTTTTATATGGTGACAATAGTCATTGAGGCAAGCTACCACGTTCTTCTTGGGCACTGAAATAATACATCGATGCCCTCTTGCTTTTAGACATTCTCACCACAGGAAAAACATTTTTATCGTCTCTCCTATCTATCCTCCTCACTCTCCTCTGCTCCAGACTAGTGAATCCCTCTTTATAACTGAAATGTTCCTATCTAGGCAACATCCTGGTGAATCTCCTCTGCAACCTCTCAGTGTAACTACATTTTTTATATACTGTAATGTGGTGACCAGAACTACACACAATTTGGCCTAACCAAATTTTATAAAGCTGTAACATGACATCCAATATGCCATGGCTGATGAAGTTATATCTACATATGTTGCCACTCTTATTGATCTTTGGATGTACCTCAAGATCCCTTGGTTCATCAAAAGTCCCTAGGGTCCCACTATTCATCGTGTATGTTCTACTCTTCCAAAATGCATCATTTCACACTTGTCTGGATTAAGTTCCATCTGCAGTACTTCACCCAACCTTCCAGCTGTCCAATATCATGCTGGAGTCCAAGACAATCTGCTTTGCTACCTATATATTACAAATTCAGCAGGGAACCCTAACATTCAGTTTCCTTCAATAACCAAGGGCAGTCAAGGCTAACTACTCTGAGACAAACTCAGTACACAATTGGAATGTAATCATTGCAATCCATTAATTATTTAATTGAGAATTGAAAAATTAAATAAGCAGACATTATAGAACATATTTTCAGATACTGGGTTATTAATTCAGGGGAATGTGTCAGTTTCCTAAAAGAAACAGGCAGCTAGCTCAGGAACTAAAGAAAGACAATAGGAAGTCATCAATAAAAGCAAAGGAGATGCGATATTTTGATGTTTCTGGTACATTATCTATGTTGAATCAGCATAACACATCGAAAACACTTGGACTCAAAAAGAATCAGGATGTATTGTTCAGTAGCTTTTCCCCTTGTTTAATGGTTTTCCTCGCCTTATCTAGGAACAGAAAAATTAGAAACACTTTGTAAGGTAAGCTGGGCAAGGTGCACTTAGGAACACTTACTAACTGAAATCAGAATTAAAAATTCTCAAGGAGCACTCTACCCAACATTTGCAGAATGTCTTGTGCTTATAATCCAACAATCATTGATGGTTTTATAATAAGATTGAATCTCTCATATATAGGGCTCAATGGCATTGGTCTCTGATTCATAGTGAGACTCCAGGTAACATTAACCACTTCCAATATTTTAGAAGACATCCCCACAAGGCAACAAAAGACATCCAACATTGCCTTAAGTGGGGAAATATGGCCTTTAATCAACAGGAGAAATGAGATTTTCAAGTACAATGGCTTTAGGCATTCACAATACCTCTTTTCTTTTAAAAAGTCGATAAGTAAACAAAGTATAGATTCATTCAAAACCCCTCAAGAAGTATCATTAATGCAATACTTGCAGAAGATCTCTTCCACCCAGGCTGACAAAACATCGCCAACATCCTCCCTCAAATCAGTACAGCAAGGACTGAAGCAGCCAACAAGAAGTTCTTCATTTGGAGGCCAGATTTTTCTCTGAGCTCAGGCTATTTCAACGACATTCTCAACACAAAGATGAAATGGTACAACATTAACACTGACTTACAGTAGAAATTAAGCACCTGCTGCAAGAATCACAGCATTTTGAAACTGTACAATGGCAATAAGAATATAGAAAATTAGGAACAGCATAAGGAGCTTTTCAGATAGCAGATCAGCATCCAAGACCCACTAATATCATTCAGAAATATATCAAAGTCAAATTAAATTTATTATCAAAGTACATGTGTGACCCTCAGGTTCTGGTGGCTGCTTAAGTCTAGGGAAGATAATCTCTGGCCCTGCCAAACGAGTGAGATTGTGATGCAAGTCCACTCCAAAACACCCTGTTTGGGTAGATGCTGTGTGATCTGTTACCCTGTTACAAATCAGTACAACAAAATAACAGACAGTACACTGCATACAATTAAATGATTTATAATTCTTAATTTGACTACAGGGTTAGTGAAGAAAAAGCAAAAAAAAAGGGCCCATTTTAATGAAACAGTCTAATGTGCACAAGTTGGAGCTCATGGTTTCCCATTTGCCGGTCCTCCTTCAGTCCTCCAGCTTTTGTCGGGACTTGGCCCCGCTCCAGTGTCTTCTCTCTTCATCTCCCACCAAACAAAAGACCCAGATCACCCTGGTGTCAGTCACATGGCACAAAAACACCCTTCCATCAGTGGATGGTTGTGGTAGTTATGGTTGTTGTGGGGGGGGGGGAAGGGAGAGGGAGAGGGAGAGGACGAACAACTACTACAGCCAAACCTTCCTTTGCTTTCTTAATCCGTCGTTTCTTTGTGGTCATTCAGTTATGACCCCTGTCGTTCAGCTAGACCATTCTTCTGTGGTGGACTCGTCACTCTGGCATGAGTGGACACACACACAAGTCCCCACCGGCCCTGCTGTAACACTGTGAGTTTAACTGACCGATCTCCTGGTTCCGTCTCCGATGTCCCCACCTTTCCTGTGGGTTCCAACACTCAATCAGTGTCCACTGCTGTGTCTGAAAGGTGTCTCTCCAGACCTGTCTTTTATCCCTACTCATGGGGTCTCAGCTATCAATCAATTTTGAATGACTGTGACCATCAAACCAGCCCACTCCTGCAGTCCACTGAGGAATGTTAATGGGCAAAATGGTAGAAGATAAATAACCCTTGCAGAAGTCATAATACAGTAAATCAACAAGTCTTTCTCCCCTCTCTTATCTATAGCAGATGTTCTTGCATGTTTTCATCTCTCTCTCTCATGAGCAGCATAGCAACAGTAATGGTTCGTGATTCTCAGGGAGGGGGGATGGGTAACTCTGCACCCCATTGTCCATCAGAACCGTTCATCACTCATAGCACCTCCATCCTTCTGGGAATTTTCACCAAGGTGAAAATTAACTAATACAGTATATAATACAAAATTACAGAGTTTAACAAAATACATAAGTGGTCTTAACTACAAAAATAATACAAATATACATTCCAATTAACATCTAGATAAACAATCAGCAATTACATTGTCACTCCCCTTTACATGTTGTATTTATTTTAATATCGAATTCCTGTAACAACAGATTCCAACTTAGTAAACTTCTATTTTTATTTTTCATGTTAGCCAAAAATACCAAGGGCTTGTGATCAGTATAAACAATTAATGGTCTCTGTGCTGAACAAATGTAGACCTCAAAATGCTGTATCACCAAGATAAGTGCCAACAATTCTTTTTCCACAGTAGAGTAATTTCTCTGATGCTCATTGAACTTTCGAGAGAAATACACTACTGGGTGTTACACTCCATCCCCTGCTTTCTGCAATAGGACTGCCCCTGCAGCCTCATCACTTGCATCAGTTGCCAGGGAGAAAGGTTTCAAAAGGTCAGGTGCTTTTAACACAGGGTGATGGCATAGTATGGTTTTCAACTTCTCAAAAGCTTCCTGACAAGAATTGCTCCACTCAAATTTTTCCTCCTTCCATAGGAGTTTTGTAAGCGGGAGGGCAATATCTTCAAAGCTCTTACAAAATTTTCGATAGTACCCCACCATGCCCAAAAACCTTCTTAGTGCCCTCTCAGTTGTTGGGACAGGAACCTCGGAAATAGCCTGTACTTTAGCCTGCACAGGAGCCAACTGCCCCTGTCCTACCACATACCCCAGGTACGTGATCGTGGCATGACCAAATTCACTCTTTGCGAGGTTCACTGTGAGATGGGCTGCAGGCATTCTTTTAAACAGTTTTTCTACAGCCTCAATGTGCTCATTCCAAGTGTCACTCCAAACTACAACATCATCAATATGAACCTTTGTGTTTGTTAACCCTTTAATCACGGCATCAATCATCCTCTGAAATGTCCCTGGAGCATTTTTCATTCCAAACGGCAAGACATTGTATTCATAAAACCCGGATGGGATGACAAAGGCTGAAATTTCTCAAGCCCTGTCCGTTAAAGGAACACACCAGTATCCCTTTAGTAGGTCAATCTTAGTGATGTATCTCGCTTTACCCATTTTATCAATACAATCATCCACCCTGGGGATAGGATAAGCATCTGTTTGCGTGATGGCATTCACCTTTCTGTAATCTGTACAGAATCTTATACTACCATCTGGTTTTGGTACGACCACGCATGGAGATGCCCATGCAGAGGAAGATTCACGAATAATACCAGCAGCTAGCATATGCTCAATTTCTTTCTCCACTAGCTTGCTCTTTTCCAAATTCATCCAATAAGGGGATTGTTTAATTGGCTGGGCCGAGGTAACAATAACATCATGCTCTGTTACTTTGCATCTCCTGGGAACATCTGGGCATAAATCTGCATGCCAGTTAATTAGCTGTGTCAGCTGCTCTCTTTGTTCAGGGTCTAAGTGACTGACTTTATCGGCAAAGTTGGCTAAAATAACAGAGTTCTCTAGTCGGGTGGGTACTATACTTATCTTTTCAAAATGCTTAGGCCCCTCCTTATCAATCCTTTCTGCCTCATCGTTCTTCGCGACAGCACCGACCACCATGGAGGTCACGTCATGATAACCTTTAAGCATGTTAACATGAACCAACTGGCTCGGCTTTTGTCTATCAGGTGTTTCAATCACATAACTCAGAGAGTCTATTTTCTTGATCACTTTGTACAGCCCTTGAAATCTTGCCTGTAGGGGGTTGGTAACTATAGGGAACAGGACCAAAACCTTGTCGCCCACTTGAAATTCTTGTTCTCGGGTTCCTTTATCATACCATTGTTTCATTTTAGTCTGGGAGTCTTTAAGATTTTGCTTTGCCAACTCGCAAACCTTATGGAGCCTCTCACGGAACCTCAAAACATAGTCAATCACATTGACTTGTACGTTCGGACCAGACCATTTCTCTTTGAGTAAGGTTAAAGGTCCTCTGAGCATGTGATCAAAAACGAGCTCAAATGGACTTAACCCCAGAGATTCCTGAACCGTGTCCCTCACTGCAGATAACAGAAGTAGTAATGCATCATCCCAGTCTCGAGTGTTTTCCTGACAGTTAAGTTTTAATCATGGTCCTTAAGGTAGTGTGGAATCTTTCCAATGCTCCTTGAGATTCCGGGTGGTATGCAGAGGCTAGAATTTGTTTAACTCCTATCTGTGACAACATTTGCTGAAATGCACGAGATGTAAAGGTACTCCCCTGATCCAACTGTATTTCTCTAGGTAACCCTACCATGGTGAAAAATTTAATGAGTGCCTTTACCATCGCAGGAGTTCTAATGTTTCCCAGGGGCATGGCCTCCGGGAATTGAGTAGCAGCACACATCAGGGTCATGACGTACTGCCGCCCACTCGCAGTTCTGGGCAAAGGACCCACAAAATCCACGATGATTCAGGAAAAAGGCTCCCCAAAGGTGTGTATCGGTTTGAGAGGTGCCTTTGGGATAACTTGATTTAGCTTTCCTACCACCTGACAAGTATGGCACCTTTTACAATAGTCAGCAATATCCTTCCTCATACTTGGCCAATAAAAATCTTTCATAGCCCTATCTACTGTCTTCCTTACTCCCAAATGTCCACCCAGAGGTCCCTTGTGAGCCAAGTTCAAAATTTCATCCCGATAAACCTTAGGAACTACCACTGGTGTACCACCACCCAGTCCTCATCTACTGGCACCGTGGTCGGCCTCCACTTCCTCATTAACACTCCCTCCTTCATATAGTATCCTTCTGGTTCCTTATCAATCTCTACATCAGAAAGAGCAGATTCTCTCAACGTCACAAGCTCCTCATCACGACTCCGTTCCTTTATAAATTCCCTCCTGGCTAAGGGTAGATCTGCCTCCTCTCCTTTACTCTCTCTCACCTCACTATTCTCTGCTTTACCACCCTCTAACCCCTCTTGGTACAGGGTTGGTAAAAACGTCTCCGCTAAATCAACACTGGACTCATTTAAACTGGCTCCTTTCTCAGCCGCCTTTCTAGACATGCTGCGAGTGATTGCGCATGCGGGATAAATCTTGGAATCTATGGGCGGGTCCTAAGCGCTTACAGGCTTACTTGTTAATTTCACTGCTGAATACACATGTGCCAAATTGTTACCAAGTAGGACGTCCACGCCGTCCATCAGTAGGTTCGACCGCACCCCTATTTCGACTGGCCCAGTTACCAGGTCATATTTCAGAAACCTACTGTGCAAAGGTATGGCCTCTGTCCCTTTTCCGATACCTCTTAACACAACCTCTCCAGTGTCAGTCTCTGGACCAAAATCTAATACCTTCTTTAAAATCAATGACTGACCAGCCCCAGTATCTCTCCAGATCTGCACTGGAACCCGGGTTTCTCCTTCTTTCACAGACACTGTCCCTTCCGAGATAAACTTCTTGTGCCCTCTTGTGCTCTATCTACCTTTGCCTTCCTCATCTGCTGACTGACTCAATGCAACCCATTGGGACTGCCGTTTTCCCTTTTCCTGTCTCCTTCTTCGGAGCAAAGCACTTAGATGCTATATGACCAGCTTTCCCACAATTATAACAGGTAAAACTAAGAACCTTCCTGCCAGCCTGCTTTTCCTCCTCTTTACCTTTTCCACTAGCTCCCGGCTTATTCTCTGCCTTAGCCAGTGGGCTTTCTCTACCATCCCTACTGCCTCTCTGGTAACGCTTATTTGAGGAAAACTTTGACTTGTGAGTTAAGGCGTACTCGTCTGCTAACTTGGCAGTCACAGACAGAGTCTCTGTCTCCTTCTCATCCAAGTATGTCTTCATACTCTCAGGGATACAACCTTTGAACTGCTCTATCAGCATTAACTGTAACAGTTTATCATAATCTCCAACAACCCCTTTTGAGGTGCACCAACGCTCACAATACATTTGCATTTCATGGGCAAACTCTAAATATGTGTGGTTCCATGGCTTTCTCCAGTTCCAGAACTTCAGCCGGTATGCCTCTGGCACCAACTCGTAACTCCTCAATACAGCCCTTTTTACTTCTTCATAATCCTTAGACTCCTCCATGGACAATGCCGAATATGCTTGCTGAGCCTTCCCCCTAAGTACGCTCTGTAACAGAACAGCCCATTTCCCCTGAGGCCAGTTCTGATTCACAGCCACTTTCTCAAAATGGAGAAAGAACTTATCGATATCCATCTCCTTGAATGGAGGTACCAACTGAATCTCCTGACCAATCTTGAACCCCTCATTTGGGTCTGCTGCCTGGTCTCTTCCCTGCTGTGCCTTTAATTTCTCTATTTCCAGCTCATGCCACCTCTCTTTCTCCCTTTCCTCCCTCTGCCTATCAGCTTCTTCCTTCTGCCTTGCAGCTTCCAACTCCTTGATCTGGAACTCATGCTCCCTTTTCTCCTTCTCTGCAGCCAACCTTAATCTTTCTATCTGTAACTGAACCTCACCGTTGGCTGGTTTCCTCTCAGGGAACAGGTCCAATACATCCGATGTGAACACACCCTCGGATACATAATGCATAGCTATTGCTATTTGTATATCCAACTTTCTCATTGATGATTTCACTGCCGAGAGATTTAATTGTTTCGCAACACTCACCAATTCTGCCTTCCTGGCATCCTCCAATGCCCCCGAAGTCAGATCTTTTAAAAATTTGTCTAGTTCCATCTCTGCTGGTTTCCCGACTGGTTATCCATGCAACCAGAACAGATAAGGGACTTTTATCCCGATTCACTACCCCCCCCCGCCCCCAATTTGGAGATCAAATCCCAGATGAGCCCCCAATTTGTTATATACCCTGTAACTGGGTGTCTGACCAGCAGAGAAAGAAGAATCCATTGGAGTCTGGTGGTACTATTTTCAAAAGTGTTTATTAGTAAAATAAGCAAATCAATACCAATAATGCAAATATATAGATAACACAAGTTAGCAATAATAAACCTAAAAGTGTAGGAATAATAATAAGCAATAATAAACAAGCTCCATCGATGTCTAGGGATAAATGAATTGTCATACAAAAGTATAAAGTTCAGTTCAGTTCATGAGTGCTGAGGTAGTTATGGTTGTTGTGTTGCAATCATTGGAGAAAGAGAGAGCGAGCGAGCGAGAGGTATCAGCTACTGCAGCCAAACCTTCCTTTGCTTTCTTAATCCGTCATATCTTTGTGGTTATTCAGTTATGATCCCTCTGTCATTCAGCTAGACCGTTCTTCTGTGGTGGACTCGTCACTCTGGCATGAGTGGACACACACACAAGTCCCCACCGGCCCTGCTGTAACACTGTGAATTTAACTGACCAATCTCCTGATTCAGTCTCTGATGTCCCCACCTTTCCTGTGGGTTCCAACACTCAATCAGTGTCCACTGGTGTGTCTGAAGGGTGTCTCTCCAGACCTGTCTTTTATCCTACTCACGGAGTCTCAGCTATCAATCAATTTTGAATGACTATGACCATCAAACCAGCCCACTCCTGCAGTCCACTGAGGAATGTTAATGGGCAAAATGGTAGATAAAGAACCCTTGCAGAAGTCATAATACAGTAAATCAACAAGTCTTTCTCCCCTCTCTTATCTATAGCAGATGTTCTTGCATGTTTTCATCTCTCTCTCTCATGAGCAGCATAGCAACAGTAATGATTCATGAATCTCGGGGGGGGGTGGGTAACTTTGCACCCCATTGTCCATCAGAACTGTTCATCACTCATAACACTTGCGGGCATTTACAGGAAAATGAAGAAATACAATAACATACATAATCAATTATGCATAAAAAAGCAATCAATTTGCAAAAGAAGACAGTGCAAATAAGGAGAATGGAAGGATATGAACATGGTGTAAGTAGAAGGGGTTTGGGTTTTTGTGCTTGGGTATTTTTTATCTGCTTTTTAGCTGGATCAGCACAACATTGTGAGCTGAATGGCCTGTTCTTGTACTGTACTGTTATATGTTCTAATGAGAATGTGAATTGTAGATTCCTTAAAATTGAGTCTCTAGGTTGTAGAATCAGTTCAAGTTGAGGTGAGTTATTCACACCAGTTCAGAAGTTTGATGGTTGAACAGTAATAAGTGTTCCCGAACTTCGTGATGTGGGATGAAGGCTTTTGTACATACTTCCTGATGGCAATAACAAGCTTGGGTGATATGTCTCCTTGGTGATGTATACGGCTTTCCTATGGCAATGTTCCATGTTAATGCTCTCAATGGATTTGCCTGTGATGGATTGTCGACTTATCCATTCAATACATGTCCAAGTTGCAGGTTGCAGCTATATCTGAAATTCCAGATTGATTTCAGTAGCCATCTACTGACAAACAATAAAGCAGTCCTTGGGAGACAAGTGTCAATGATTATCAATATTTACTAATGAATAAATGAATGGGATACTGTAAATAATGGCATGGGAAAACCCAACATATGTGAGTGGAAATAAAACATTTCCTTCTCCAGACCAGACATATCCAGGAAGTATCAATACTTGAAAGAAGTCAAGCTCCAAGTTTCACAGCATAACCAGCATCTGGTGCCGTTACGGTGCATCTGCAAGGTAGAGGCAAATGGATGACACCCTTCATTTCACACTTTATGAATAGGATCAAATAAGTGATTGGCAGAGAGACAAAGGTAAACAGCATTGAGAAGCACAGGGATTTTGCCATCCCAAGTTCATAGCTCCCTGAAAGTGACAACACAGTTGATAAGGTTCAGCACGTAGATAAGAAAGTATATGGCATGTTTGCCTTTAATTGTGGAGGCAGTGAATACAAAAATGGCAGGAACTTATGTTGCATCTTCATAAAAATTTAGTTAGGCCACATCTGGAATACTGTATTCAGTTCTGATCACCCCATTATAGAACAATGACGAGGCTTTGGAGAGGGTGCAGAAGTTGTTTACCATTATGCTGCCTGGATTCAAAGGCATACTATAATAAGAGGTTCAACTTGGATTCTTTTCTCTGGATCAGCAGAGGCTGAGGGGAGGTCTGATAGAGATTTATAAGGTTATGAGTGGCATAGATAAACAGTATCTTTCCCCAAGGTTGAAAAATGTAATTCCGTACCATAGCACATGCATTTAAGGTGAAAGGGGGAAATCTCAAAGAAGACGTGAGGGTCAAGTTTTTTTAAACATAGGGTGGTGGGTGTCTGGAATGTGCTGCCCAGAGTAGTGTTAGAAGTAGATACATATGGACCTTTAAGAGTCATTTACAAAGGCACATGAATGTGAGGAAAATGGAAGGATATGTAGGCAGAAAAGATTAGTTGTCAACTTGATTACTAATTTATTTGATTCAGCATAACATTGTAGGTTGAAGGGCCTGTTTTTCTACTGCACTGTTCTATGTTCTATATAAACCAAGTAAATGGTACTTAAGTGCACCTGCTTCTATTTATGGTATTTAGCTTTGATTAATGTTGAAAATGATAAGTCTCTGAAATGTAACTCTAAAACTAAGTTAATGGTAAAGACATCAGTTTTGGGAAGATGGGGTCTGGTCAAGCTGATGAGATACTTGGACATCAGTATGTCCTTGGTGTTATCACATCAGAGGACTTATCCTGGGACCACCACATAATTGCTATCTATCACGAAGAAGGCACAACAGTGCCTCACTTTCTCAGAAGTTTGTGTCTATGCAGCATGCTACCAAAAACAATGATAGGCTTCTATAGCTGAACAGTACCCTAACTGGATGCATCACAGCCTATAGTGGAAATATCAATTTTTAGGTACAGAAAATGCCACAGAGGTTATAGCTCGACATTGATAGGATGCAAACCTGGGCTGAGAAGTGGCAGATGGAGTTCAACCTAGATAAGTGTGAGGTGGTTCATGTTGATAGGTCAAATATGATTGCAGAATATAGTATTAATGGTAAGACTCTTGGCAATGTGAAGGATCAGAGGGATCTTGGGGTCCGAGTCCATAGGACACTTAAAACTGCTGCGCAGGTTGACTCTGTGGTTAAGAAAGCATATGGTGCATTGGCCTTCATCAATTGTGCGATTAAGTTTAGGAGCTGAGAGGTAATGTTGCAGCTATATAGGACCATAGACAGACCCCACTTGAAGTACTGTGCTCAGTTCTGGTCGCCTCACTATGGGAAGGATGTGGAAACCATAGAAAGGATGCAGAGGAGATTTAAAAGGATGTTGCCTGGATTGGGGAGCGTGTCTTATGAGAATAGGTTGAGTGAACTCAGCCTTTTCTCCTTGAGCGAAGGAGGCTGAAAGGTGACCTGATAGAGGTGCATAAGTTGATGAGAGGCATTGATCGTGTGGATAGTCAGAGGCTTTTTCCCAGGGCTGAAATGGCTAGTATGAGAGGGCATGGTTTTAAGGTGCTTGGAAGTAGGTACAGAGGAGATGTCAGGGGTAAGCTTTTTACACAGAAAGTGGTTCGTGTGTGGAATGGGCTGCCGGCAACAGTTGTGGAGGCAGATATAATAGGGTCTTTTCAGAGACTCCTGGACAGGTAAATGAAGCTCAAAAAATAGAGTGCTATGGGTAACCCTAGGTAATTTCTAAGGTAAGGACATGTTCAGCACAGCTTTGTAGGCCAAAGGGCCTGTATTGTGCTGTAAGTTTTCTGTTTCTAGAATGGTGCATTCAGCCCCATTCACCATAGAGATAGCCCTCCACAACACTCAGCAAATTTACATGAAGTACTGCCACAAGAAAGCAGCATCCATCATGGAAAACCCCCACCACACAGGTCACGCTCCTACCATCGGCAGGAGGTGCGTGATCCTTACGTTCCACATCACCAGGTTCAGGAATATTAATTAGCCTACAATCATCTGACTCCTGAAATGGCATGGATTAACTTCACTCGCCAGAACTCTGAACTAATTCTACAAGAAAGTCACTTTCAAGGACTCTACATCTCTTATTCTTAGTACTTAAAAAAATTTAATTTTATTTGCACAATTTGTCTTCTTTTGCACACCAGGTGTCTTCATAAATTCTACTGTATTTCTATATTTTCCTGTAAATGCCTGCAAGGAAACAAATCTCATAGTATTTCCAAACATATACGCACTTTGATAATAAATGTACTTTGACCTGAAGACTGACATGATTTCTTTCTGGTTGGTTGAGATAGGTTCAAATTAGACTGGAGGTGTTTGAGAACCTGAACTTTGATCCAATATGGAGAAGGCAGTCTATCAGCATGATCACCTCTCAGCATGAAAATTAAGGCAGTATATCAGTAATCAAGTATGAAGTCAAAGAAAGACCCCGAAAAGGCATCAACGGCTTCATCATAATTAATTTATTTTCATATAAAGTAGCTAGGGAATAACACAATACAAAAGCCAGGTTAGATCTAAAGTATTCTGGGCAGTTCTGCCATTTTTTATATAAAGTGTACCATTGGACTGGCCAGAATAACATTTTGACTCCAGTGGTTATGGATTACACAGATGGGGTTACATTCTTGCAAGTTATTAGGTCAGAAGACAATCTGTGTTAACATATGCAGATAACAACCAACTGGTTGGGTAGTCAGAACATGACAGTGTGCTAAAAAGAAAAAACTAACCTTTCAGCAGCAGTGTATTTCTATGTAGAATGAGTATTGGAAATTTGGGTGTCTTGTTCCTTATCATTGTTGTATTTTTTATCACCTTGTACACAGTTTACTCTGTGAGCTTTGGATTAGCATGGACTGTCATTGCACCATGGTGTAAATCACTCTTTAGCCAGAGTGGTGAATCTACAGAATTCATTGTCACAGGGGTGGCCGTAGAGGCCAAGCCATTGGGTATATTTAAAGCAGAGGTTGATAGATTCTTGATTAGTCAGGGCATTAAAGTATATGGGGAGAAGGCAGGAGATTGGGGCTGAGAGGGAAAATAGATCACCCATGATGAAATGGTGGAGCAGACACTGGAGTCCAAATGACCTAATTCTGCTCCTACATCTTCTGGTCTAAAACTAGCCTGAATCCAAACCCCTTACATTGAACAGCAACATGAAAGGAAATGGAGGTTAGGTTTGGCAAGATTTGAATTTGCAATGAGAGCAATTTAGCAGTGACTATGAAAGTTTTATATAATGCTAAAATATATGAGAACACATATATTATGCTATAATTACTTTGTCACATGATGTTAAATACTGTTCTACTAAATAAAGGCACAGGTTAGAGGGGCTGAACAGCCTCCCATTTCCACGTCACAATTTTCTGCTTCAGAATTATGACAGCAAATCAGCATGACACACTGACTCCCTCTCTCTGTAAATACTGGGCGACCTACTGAGCATTTCCAGTTTTAAGTAGCTATAATTTTGTTGCATATGATCTTTGCATCAATAGGGACAGGAGAGGTTCTAGAGGATTGGAGGGTTGCGAATGTTGTTCTTTATTCAAGAAAGGGAGTAGAGATAGACAAGGAAATTATAAACCAATGAGTCTTACCTCAATGATTGGTAAGTTGATGGAGAAGATCCTCAGAGGCAGGACTTATGAACATTTGGAGAGGTACAATATGATTAGGAATAGTCAGCACAGCTTTGTCAAGGGCAGGTTGTGCCTTACGAGCCTGATTGAAATTTTTGAGGATGTGACTAAATGTATTGATAAAGGAAGAGCAGTAGATGTCGTGTATACGGATTTCAGCAAGGCATTTGATAAGGTACCCCATGCAAGGCTTATTGGGAAAGTAAGGAGGCATGGGATCCAAGGGGACATTGCTTTGTGGATCCAGAACTGGCTTGCCATAGAAGGCAAAGAATGGTTGTAGACGGGTCATATTTTGCATGGAGGACGGTCACCAGTGGAGTGCCTCAGGGATCTGTTCTGGGACCCTTACTCTTCAAGACTTTTATAAATGACCTGGATGAGGAAGTGGAGGGATGGGTTAGTAAGTTTGCTGGTGACACTAATGTTGAAGGTATTGTGGATAGTGTGGAGAGCTGTCAGCAGTTACAGCGGGACATTGATAGGATGCAAAACTGGACTGAGAAGTGGCAGATGGAGTTCAACCCAGATAAGTGTGAGGTAGTTCATTTTGGTGGGTCAAATATGATGGCAGAATATAGTATTAATGGTAAGACTCTTGGCAGTGTGGAGGATCAGAGGGATCTTGGGGTCCGAGTCCATAGGACGTCCAAAGCAGCAGCGCAGGTTGACTCAGTGGTTAAGAAGGCATACGGTATCTTGGTCTTCATCATGGAATTGAATTTAAGAGCCAAGAGGTAATGTTGCAGCTATATAGGACCCTAGTCAGACCCCACTTGGAGTACTGTGCTCAGTTTTGGTTGCCCCACTACAGGAAGGATGTGGAACCCATAGAAAGGGTGCAGAGAAGATTTACGAGGATGTTGCCTGGATTGGGGAGCATGTCTTATAAGGATAGGTTGAGTGAACTTGGTCTTTTCTCCTTGGAGCCATGGAGGATGAGAGGTGACCTGATAAGATAATGAGAAGCAGTGATAGTATGGATAGTCTGAGGCTTTTTCTCAGGGCTGAAATGGTTGCCACAAGAGGACACAGGTTAAGATGCTGGGGAGTAGGTACAGGGAAGATGTCAGGGGTATGTTTTTTTACGCAGAGAGTGGCGAGTGTGTGGAATGGGCTGCCGGTAATGGTGGTGGAGTCGGATACAATAGGACCTTTTAAGAGACTTTTGGATAGATACATGACGCTTAGAAAAATAGAGTGCTATAGGTAAGCCTAGTAATTTCTAGGGCAGGGACATGTTCGAGACAACCGAAGGGCCTGTTTTGTGCTGTAGGTTTTCTATGTTTTTATCCTCTTTCCACTCACTGTTTTCGAAAACCTCGGCGTCGCCGGTTCTCGCGCAAACCACCGGTTCGTTCTCGATCTTTCCTTACCCCACCCCCACCGTTACCAATTTGAACATCTTGCTGGCCGTCGGGTTCACCTGCGAACGATACTTGTTGTGCTCGTTCACACAGTCCTCGATAAAACTGGGGTCGGTGATGGAGGGCAACAAGCCCCAGCACGGCAGCGGCGCGCAGAGAGCGAACACAAGCCAGCGGCAGGCAGCCATGACGAGCGCGCTCTCCCCGGCGTCGCGAGCGCCGCGGCCCGCGGCCCGCGCCCGATGCGAAGCGTTGCTCAATGGCGCCGGGTGCACCACGGCTTCGATCGTCGTGAAACCCTCGTAGACTCTTTTCACAGGCAATATTGCCATTTGTTTCATCTTTGCACCAAGACAACCTCCCAGATGGTTGGATGGCAGTGGAGTGTTCTGAGGGTTCATTCTGTCAATTGTATTTGGCTTCTCCTTGCACACTAATCCTGACTCGTCTCCACGTAGCATTCAAGCTGCAAGAAGTTAATGTTCATAGAATTCGTTTGCGTCCAACAACAATAAACCTGGACGTGAACTTAGATTCACGAGATGTCCACAGAGCCTTGGACAGCAGGTGAAAGTGAGGCTACAATTTAACTGATTCAGGGCAGCCACGTTGCCAACAATTCTGTATTTCATCAATGATGCAAGGGTGATGCTGAAATCCTTTTATGTTATTGGCACAAGTTTCAAGCATACTGATACAACCCACTCAATTGCTAAGAGTTCTGTGTCATTGCCAATATTCTCTTTGCTGTAGCAACATTAATAATGAAGGACCTGTTGAGGTGGCAAGTCATAACTGTCATAGCAGAAATCTAAGTCTGCCCTAACTTTTTAAACTACTGTAAAGCCACAATTTAAGCTTCCATGCATTTGTAATAACATCACTACTCTGACAATTTAACTTGCATGATATTACTTATTCAGGATCCTTGAAGAATGAGGAAATTATTTAGCAGAATGGTTCTTGGGATAAAAGAGTTCTGTTAGTTTAATAGTCTGAGAATATTTTCTTTTAAGTGGAAAATATTAACAATGTTCAAATTAATTAAAGCCTCCATTAAATGGTGGCCAAATTCATAGCTCCCTGAAAGTGGCTGCACAAGTTGTTAGGGTGGTAAAGGAGGAATATGGTGCACTTGCCTTAGTTGAGGCACTAAGTTCGAGAGTCAGGAAGTTACATTGCAGCTTTAAAAAATTCTATTTGGGCTGCATCTGGAGTTTTGCATTCAATACTGATTTCCTCATAGGAAGAATGTGGAGGCTTTGGAGAGGATGCAAAAAAGGTTTACCAGGATGCTGCCTTCTATAAGGAAAGTACTTAATTAATTTGGCACAACATCATGAGTGGAAAGGCCTGTTCCTGGGCTGTATTGTTTTATGTTCTGTATTTTAATGTGAATAGACACACCAGGGAGGTAATTTTCATATGTGGAAGTTTATATAACTAGGGGTCAGCGAGTCAAAGTGTCAAAGCTGAACAAAATCAAGGTAACTTTATTCAAGTACAGCATGTATAAACTAACTAATTTCAGACCAGTGGGTCAAACATCTTGGTAAAATTACTGTAAAAAGGCAAGGTGCCACAGTAGTATAGTAGTTAGCACAATGTAATTACAGCGGTGTCAACAGAGCTTTACCAAGAGGGTTTTCTCGCAGGTTGGTGGTGGTTATTTAAAAAGGGAGCTTCGAGAGCATTTGTCCACTGTACGTGGCCTATCAGTGCCAGGTAGTCACACTGGGACCTCGGGAGACAGATAAGTGGGTCACAGTCAGGAGAGGGGAGGGCAAGGGTCAGATACTGAAGAGTACCCCTGTAGCTATCCCTCTTAACAATAAGTACTCCTAATTGAGTACTATTGGGAGGGGCAACCTACCTGGGAGAAGAAACAGTGGCCGCACCTCTAGCAAAGAGTCTGGCCCCGTGGCTCAGTACGGCAGGGAAAGGAAGAAGGCAGAAGTAATAGAGGACTCTAGGGGTCCAACAGGTGATTCTGTGGACGCAGGAAAGCAACACAGATTGTAGTTTGCCTCCCAGGTGCCAGGGTCCAGGATGTTTCTGATCGTGTCCACGATATCCTGAAGTGGGAAGGTGAACAGCCAGAGGTCGTGGTACATAGTGGTACCAACAACATAGGTAGGAAAATAGATCATATCCTGAAAACAGACTACAAGGAATTAGGAAGGAAGTTAAGAGGCAGGACCTCAAAGGTAGCAATCTCGGGATTACTGTCTGTGCCACGTGACAGTGAGTATGGGAATAGTGAGGTGAAAGATAAATGTGTGGCTGAGGGATTGGAGCAGGGGGCAAGGATTCAGATTTCTAGATCATTGGGACCTCTTTTGAGGCAGGTGTGACCTGTACAAGAAGTACAGGTTACACTTGAATCTGAGGGGGACCAATATCCTAGTTTAAACTAGAATTGCTGGGGGGATCGGAACTGAACTGAAGAGATAGGGGCTGACAAATAGAGAAAGCATGTAGACAGTGCGAGAGGGAGGATAGGAAAGTGATAGAGATGGGATGCGCTCAGACCGATGGTTTGAGATGTCTCTTTTAATGCAAGAAGCATCATGAACAAAGCGGATGAGCTTAGAGCGTGGATCAGTACTTGGAGCTATAATGTTGTGGCCATTACAGAGACTTGGATAGCTCAGGGGCAGGAATGGTTACTTTGAGTGCCAGGCTTTAAATGTTTCAGAAAGGACAGGGAAGGAATCAAAGAGGGGGGGCATGGCGCTGCTGCGCAGAGATAGTGTCATGGCTGCAGAAAAGGAGGTAGTCATGGAGGGATTGTCTACTGAGTCTCTGTGGGTGGAAGTTAGAAATAGGAAGAGGTCAATAACTCTACTGGGTTTTTTTTATAGACCCAATAGTAGCAGGGACATCGAGGAGAAGATACGGAGACAGATTCTGGAAAGGTTATGGTGGGAGATTTTAATTTACCAAATATTGTGTGGCATTTTCCTAGAGCAAGGGGTTTAGATGGGGTGGAGTTTGTTGGGTGTGTTCAGGAAAGTTCCCTGACCTAATATGTAGATAAGCCTACAAGAGGAGAGGCTGTACTTGATCTGGTATTGGGAAAAGAACCTGGTCATGTGTCACATCTCTCAGCGAGAGAGCATTTTGGAGATAGTGATCACAATTCTATCTCCTTTACCATAGCATTGGAGAGGGATAGGAACAGACAAGTTAGGGAAGTGTTTAATTGGAGTAAGGGGAAATATGAGGCTATCAGGCAGGAACTTGAAAGCATAAATTGGGAACAGATGTTCTCAGGGAAATGTATGGCAGAAATGTGGCAAATGTTCAGGGCATATTTGCGGGCATTTTGCGTAGGTATGTTCCACTGAGACAGGGAAAGGATGGTAGGGTACAGGAACCATGGTGTATTAAGGCTGTTGAAAATCTAGTCAAGAAGAAAAGAAATGCTTACGAAAGGTTCAAAAAACTATGTAATGATAGTGATCTATAAGATTATTAGGCTAACTGGAAGGTTAAGAGAGCCAGAAGGGGCCATGAGAAGGCCTTGGCAAGCAGGATTAAGGAAAACCCCAAGGCATTCTACAGGTATGTGAAGAGCAAGAGGATAAGGCGTGAGAGAATAGGAGCAATCAAGTGTGACAATGGAAAAGTGTGTATGCAACTGGAGGAGGTAGCAGAGGTACTTAATGAATACTCTGCTTCAGTATTCACTACCAAAAAGCATCCTGGCGATTGTAGGGATGACTTACAGCAGATTGAAAAGCTTGATCATATAGACATTAAGAAAGAAGATGTGCTGGAGCTTTTGGAAAGCATAAAGTTGGATAAGTCTCTAGGACCGGATGAGATGTACCCCAGGCTGCTGTGGGAGGCGAGGGAGATTGTTGAGCCTCTGGCAATGATTTTTGCATCATCAGTGGGGATGAGAAAGGTTCCAGAAGATTGGAGGGTTGCAGATGTTGTTCCCTTATTCAAGAAAGGGATTAGAGATAGCCCAGGAAATTATAGACCAGTGAGTCTTACTTCTGTGGTTGGTAAGTTGATGGAAAAGATTCTGACAGTCAGGAGTTATGAACATTTGGAGAGGCATAATATGTTTAGCAATAGTCAGCATGGGTTTGTCAAAGGCAGGTCATGCCTTACAAGCCTGATTGAAGTTTTGAAGATGTGACTAAACACATTGATGAAGGTAGAGCAATGGATGTGGAGAATGTGATTTCAGCAAGGCATTTGATAAAGTACCCCATGCAAGGCTTATTGAGAAAGTAAGCAGGCATGGGGTCCAAGGGGACCTTGCTTTGTGGATCCAAAATTGGATTGCCTACAGAAGGCAAAGGGTGGTTACAGACAGGTCATATTCTGCAACAAAGTCGGTGGCCTCTGGTGTGCCTCAGGGAACTGTTCTGGGACCCCTTCTCTTTGTGATTTTTGTAAATGACCTGAATGAGGAAGGAGAGGCATGGGTTAGTAAATTTGCTGATGATGCAAATGTTGGAGGGCTGTTGGAGGTTACAGCAGGACATTGATAGGATGCAAAACTGGGCTGAAAGGTGGCAAATGGAGTTCAACTTAGTTAAGTGTGAGGTAGTTCATTTTTGGTAGGTCAAATATGATGGCAGAGTATAGTATTAATGGTAAGACTCTTGGCAGTATGAAGAATCAGCGGGATATTGGGGTCTGAGTCCATAGGACACTCAAAGCTGCTGCACTCTATGGTTAAGAAAACAAACAGTGCATTGGCCTTCATCATCCGTGGGATTGAGTTCAGGAGCTGATAGGTAATGTTAGAGCTATATAGGACCCTGGTCAGACCCCACTTGAAGTACTGTGCTCAGTTCTGGTCACCTCACTACAGAAAGGATGTGGAAATTATAGAAAGCTTGCAAAGGAGATTTACAAGGATGTTGTCTGGATTGGCGAGCATGCCTTATGAGAATAGGTTGCATGAACTCGTCCTTTTTTCCTTGGAGCAGCGGAGGATGAGAGGTGACCTAATAGAGGTGCAAAAGTTGATGACTGACATTGATCGTGTGGATAGTCAGAGGCTTTTTCCCAGGGCTGAAATGGCTAGCACAAGAGGGCACAGAGTTAAGGTGCTTGGAAGTAGGTATGGAGGAGATGTCAGGGGAGAGTTTTTTTATGCAGAGTGGTGAGTGCTTGGAATGGGCTGCTGGCAATGGTGGTAGAGGCAGATATGATAGGGTCTTTTAAGAAACTCCTGAATAGATACTGTTACGAACCCCGTAACTGGGTCACTTACCAGCAAAGATAGAGAGGTCCGTTGAAGTCTGATGGTACTATTTTTAACAGTATTTATTAGTAAAAATACACAAAAATAATAGCAATGCAAACATACAGATAATATACGTCGTCGGTACTAAATCTAAAAGAGCGGGTATAGTAATAATCAAGAAATAGCTCTATCGTTGTCTAGGGGATAATGTATTCTCCAATGGAAATATAAAAGTCACTCAGTTCATTCAGGCTGCAGCCTTTTGTTGGAGAAAGAGAGATTTTTAGAAACTTGCCAGATTTCCTTTTTATGATTTCGATCTGTCGGGAGTCCCGTTGGTGTGGCCGTTCACTTGTGGCCTCTCCTTTAGCTAAAGCCGTTCTTCCGTGGTGAGGCTGCCAATCCCAGGTAAGGGAAAGGACGCACACGAGCCCCCCACCGACTGTCACTATTAAACGCTGTCACAGGATTTCTAGCGTTTCTCCTGGTGCGTCTGAAGGGGTTGTTCCCCAGACCCTCTTTTACCCTTACTCATGGGGTCTCAGATGTCAATCAGGTTGGGATGATGCAATCCCTCAACCAGCCCACTCTGGTCGTCCCCTGAGGGCTTCAATGAATAGTACAGTACTCAATACACAATTCCGTCTCCAAGAGGCAATAGCCGTTATCAGGGGTTTTTGTTTCAATGAGGCCAGGACACTTTCCAAACCTTGTGGATTCTCTCTCATTTCCTGGGTCCCAGACCCAAATTAATAGTGATCTGGCGATTCTCAAAAAGGAGGGGGGGGCGACTCTGTACCCATTGGCCCCTCAGAGTTGCTGCACATTCGTAACACCCCCTTCCTTCTAAGATTTTTACCAACAGGTAAAAATGAATTAATACAGGGTCTTACAGGATTTCAGAATCTAACACAATACAAAAGAGTTTTTTTCACTACAGAGTAATACAGTTATACATTCAATTCAGCATCTAAACAGTTAGCGATTACATTGTCACTTCCTTTAATATCTTAACATCTTGTACCTTAATAAATTCTTGTAGCATCAGACTCCAATTTAATAACTACCTATTTTTATTCCTTTCCTTCAGCAAACAAAAGCTAAAGAGTGGTGATCTTAGCTTACATGTATATTACAAAAGTTCATGAAAATACTAATCTTTGTTTTACTTTCAAACTTAACAGTCAATCTTCCATGGGAGTTGTCTCTATTATTCACATGCTTTGTTGAAATCCCTTAAAACTGGATCCTGTTATTTAAAATGGCATCCTGTCAACCTCGCCCCTTTTCCAGTTAACTCCCATGTGGTTAACTTGTATACTAGTGTGGAATAGGCTTTCGCATGCTCCTTTCATAGGAGTTATTTTATCAACAATATGTTCCAAACTTAGACCATTTTCCGAATTTCCACACAATTCTTTAATTTTAAGCAAGTTGTTAGGATGAGTTTTCAGTTTAAACTCTGCAAGCGATCTCCCTTTTTCCAAACAACATTTCAAATTCTGCCTCTTCACAGCACACCCTTGAATAACATTAGCGAGTGGGGTACCTTTACATTCCAAATCAACCTGTAATTGATTCACAGGCACCGTGTTACCAAGCCATTGTCTCTGCAGCCTGGTTGCTGCTTCTGACATCAATCCGGACTTTAAATTTTCTTCATTCAATTTAGGAACTACACTTTTCCCCTTTCCTTCAATAATAATATTCACCTCACCACCTTTTATCTCCTCACTAACTTTAAACACACCTTCGAGCACAAACAACTGGGAATTCTCACTTCCCACTATTACCAAGGTTAACCCTTTCTTCACTGAACCAAGTCCCTCTGACCCACAAGGACTGCATTCCTTTTCAACTGAATCAAATACCTCAGACTTTTTCTGAGCTCCATTACTAGGTTCAGTACCACGTGCATCCATATCTTGAACATACTCAAACGGGACATCTGCCTCTTCCAGGCTTTCAATACCCGTACCCTTTTCAAATTCTAAATTCCCCTGATCCTCCCAGTTACTCTCTGGGCAACTCCTTTCCAAAGTAAACTCAACCCCGCGGGCTGAAACAACCTCATCTGCCAACCCAGCAGACTCCTTCAAGGTAATGGCATCCTTTTCATCTAGGACTGCCCTCATTTCATTATCAGGAACACATTTAGAATTTTCAACTTCTTCAAATAGTTCTGCCAAACCAGACAGATCATCCATGTCCAACCCTGGACCTTTTCACAGCCTTATCTGTTTCTCATCTTTACTCCGTGCCTCTATAAATTTCCTCCTAGCTAAAGGCTGGTCCACCTCCCCTCCCTTACTCTCTTTCACTTTCCTATTCTCCGTTTTACAACCCACTTGGTACAGGGTCGGTAAAAACATCTCGGCCAAATCGATACTGGCCGGATTTAAACTGGTCTCGTTCTCAGCTGCCTTTCTCGACATGCTGCGAGTGATCGCGCATGCGGGATAGATCTTGGAATCTAGGGGCAGGACCTCAACACTCACAGGCTGGCTCGTCAGCTCCATGGCTGACCAAACCTTACCACTGGCTAAATCGTTACCCAGAAGGACGTCCACATCAGTTCTCGGAAATTCTGATCGCACCCCTATTTCAACTGGTCCAGATACCAGCTCACAATTTATAATGATCTTATGCAAGGGCACAGCTTCTGTCCCTTTTCCTATGCCTCTCAAAGCCACCTCTCCAGTCTTGCGACCAAAATCCAGTACCTTACTGCTAATCAATGACAGTTCAGCTCCTGTGTCTCTCCAGATCCGCACAGGAACTGGTGTGTCTCCCTCTCTCACAGACATGGTTCCTTCTGAAATACATTTCTCAGACCCTTCTCGTACTCTGTCTACCTGGGGCTCTCTCGTCGATTTACTGATCACCACAACACATCCTGTAGGGACTGCTGCTTACCATTTTCCTGTCTCCTTTCTCAAAGCAAGGCACTTAGATGCAATATGACCCACCTTTCCACAATTAAAACAGGTCAAGCCAGGACCTCTCCTGCCGTCTTGCCTTTCCTCCTCCTTAATTTTACCACTAGCTCCCAGCAGGATCTCTGCCTCAGCCGGCCGGCTTTCTCTACCGTTCCCACAGTCTCTCTGGTAACTTTTATTCAAGGAAAACTTTATCTTGTGGGTTAGGGCATATTCATCTGCGAACCTAGCAAATTCGGAGATGGACTTATTCGGCTTCTCATTCAAATACATCCGGATATCATCCAAAACACAATCTTTAAATTCCTCAATCAGAATTAACTCCCTGAGATGCCAAAAATCCTCTTCCACCATTTCTGCTGCACACCAACGATCCAAGAGCACACCCTTCTCATAGGCAAACGTCTGATTCCACCCTTTCTTTAAATTTCTGAGCTTTTGTCTATAGGCCTCCGGTACCAATTCATAGGTCCAAAGAATGGCCTCCTTTACTTTCTCATAATTCGCAGACTCCGCCTCTTCCATGGACAACGCCGCATATGCCCGTTGTGCCTTCCCTTTTAACACACTTTGTAACAACGCCACCCACTGCTCTTTGGGCCACTTCTGACTCACTGCCACCTTTTCAAAATGCAAGAAATAACTATCAACATCCATCTCCTCGAACGGAGGTACTAACCTAAACTCCCTACTAACATAAAACCTCTCCTCTCGGTCTGCCCCTTGAGCTCTTCACTCTTGCCTTAACTTCTCCATGTCCAAGTCATGTTGCCTCTGTTTCTCTTTCTCCTCATACTCCTGCTCCTTCTTGGCTCTCTCATTCTCCTTTTCAGCTGCTTCCAGCTGTTTTAACTGAATTCCATGCTCTCTCTGCTTCTCAGCTCTTTCCTGCTCCTTCTTCACCTCTAACTCCTTTAGCTGGAGTGCATGCTCCCTTTGCTTTTTGGCTCTTTCCTGCTCTTTTTCTTTTTCGGCCCTTTCCTTCTCTTTTTCGGCCCTTTCTTTTTCCTTTTCAGCTGCTTCCAGCTGTTTTAACTTAATTTCATGTTCCAACCTTAATTTCTCCAACTCTAACTGAGCTGTCCCACTAGCTGGTGCCTTTTCAGGGATATTTTCCAATACCTCAGCAGAAAACACATTCTTCTCAATATAACACTGAGTTATGGTCCTCTGCACCTCCCGCTTTTTCATCGACAACCTCACCTCTGCGAGATTTAGTCCTTTCGCAATATTTATCAAGTCCGATTTCATGGCCACCTCTAGCGCCTCCAGAGTCGGGTTTTCTATAAATTCGTCAACGTCCATCTTTGCTGGTTTCCCATCTGGTTACCCGCGCAACCGGACCCATGTTTGGACTTAAAAGCCCAATTCACTGGCCCTCCAATTTGGTATCAAATCTCGAGACGACGCCCCCACTTTGTTACGAACCCCGTAACTGGGTCACTTACCAGCAAAGATAGAGAGGTCCATTGAAGTCTGATGGTACTATTTTCAACAGTATTTATTAGTAAAAATACACAAAAATAATATCAATGCAAATATACAGATAATATACATCATCAATACTAAATCTAAAAGTGCGGGTGTAGTAACAATCAATAAGAAATAGCTCTATCATTGTCTAGGGGATAATGTATTCTCCAATGGAAATATAAAAGTCACTCAGTTCATTCAGGCTGCAGCCTTTTGTTGGAGAGAGAGAGATTGTTAGAAACGTTCCGGCTTTCCTTTTTATAATTTCAATCCACCGGGAGTCCCGTTGGTGTGGCCGTTCACTTGTGGCCTCTCCTTTAGCTAAAGCCGTTCTTCTGTGGTGAGGCTGCCAATCCCGGGTAAGGGAAGGATGCACATGAGCCCCCCACAGACTGTCGCTATTAAACGCTATCACGGGATTTCTAGCGTTTCTCCTGGTGCGTCTGAAGGGGTTGTTCCCCAGACCCTCTTTTACCCTTACTCACAGGGTCTCAGATGTCAATCAGGTTGGGATGATGCAATACCTCAACCAGCCCACTCTGGTCATCCCCTGAGGGCTTCAATGAATAGTGCAGTACTCAATACACAATTCTGTCTCCAAGAGACAATAGCCGTTATCAGGGGTTTTTGTTTTACTGAGGCCAGGACACATTCCAAACCTTGTGGATTCTCTCTCATTTCCTGGGTCCCAGACCCAAGTTAATAGCAATCTGGTGATTCTCAAAAAGGAGGGGGCGACTCTGTACCCTTCAGCTCCTCAGAGTTGCTGCACATTTGTAACAGTACATAGAGCTTAGAAAAATAGAGGGTTATGAGTAAACTTTGGTACAATAATTTCTAAAGTAATTACATGTACAGCACAGCATGGTGGGCCGAAGGGCCTGTATTGTGCTGTAGGTTTTCTATGTTTCTCGCTCAGGATGTTGGAGTTTAAATTCCAATATTAACTGTAAGGAATCTATACATTGTTACGTACCCCGTAACTGGGTCACTTACCAGCAAAGATAGAGAGGTCCGTTGAAGTCTGATGGTACTATTTTTAACAGTATTTATTGATAAAAATACACAAAGGTAATATCAATGCAAACATACAGATAATATACATCATCAATACTAAATCTAAAAGCACGGGTATAATAATAATCACTAAGAAATAGCTCTATCGTTGTCTAGGGGATAATGTATTGTCCGATGGAAATATAAAAGTCACTCAAGTTCATGCAGGCTGCAGCCTTTGGTTGGAGTCAAGAGAGAGAGTTTAAAACTTGCCCATTCCTTTTATGATGTCAATCCTTCAAGAGTCGTTCAGGCTGATTTCTCCTTTGTTTTAGCTCAAGCCGTTCTTCCGTGGTAAGGCCCACCAATTCCAAGGCAAAAGGAAAAGGACGCACGTGGGCTTTCCACCAGCTGTCGCTATTACGCTGTTACAGGATTTCTAGTGTTTCTTCTGGTGCGTCTGAAGGGGCTGTTCCCCAGACCCTCTTTTATCCTGACTCACAGGGTCTCAGATGTCAATCAGGTCGGGATGATGCAATCCCTCAACCAACCCCCTCTGATCATTCCCTGAGGGCTTCCATGGAGTACAGTACTCAATACACAATTCCGTCTCCAAGAGACAATGGCCGTTTTCCGTGGCTTTGTATCGCTGAGGGCCAGGACATTCCAACGTCTCTCTCATTTCCTGGGTCTCCTGACCTGAATTAATAGCGATCTTGCGATTCTCAAAAAGGAGGGGGCTACTTTAGACCATTCGGCCCCTCAGAGTTGGGCACAGGCGTAACAACATCCACCCCATAGAATGCATAGGTTTTCTCTGGGTGCTCTGGTTTCCTCCTACAGTCCAAAGATGCAATGATTAGTAGGTTAATAGGCCATTGTAAGTTGTCGTATAATTAGGCTACGGTTAAGTCGGGGGTTGCTGGGTGGCACAGCTTAAAGGGCAAGCAGTGCCTATTCCATGCTGTACTTCAATCACAATCAGACATGATCAGCATAGCTTTGTTAGGTGGAGCTGCTGCCTAACCATTAGAGAGGAGATACAGGAGCCTGAAACACATCTTGAATGTTTTAGGAACACCTTCTTCCTTTCCATTATCTAATAATCTGAATGGTCCAGGAACACCACCTCACTATTTTGCCTTCTTTGTGTACTAATTTATTTTTTTATATTTCTTATTGTAACTTACAGTAATTTTATGTATTGCACTGTACTGCTGCTTCAAAACAAGTTTAATATATGTCCTTGATAATAAACCTGATTCTGATTCAAAACCAATTGAATATTTTGATACTCATCACCCATGATATATCCTCTTTTCATTGCTACCATCAAGGAGATGTATACAGCCTGAAGACAGACTGACACTCAACTTTTCAGCAACAGCTTCTTCCCCTCCATCATCCCATTTCTGAATGTCCAGTGAACCTATGTACACAACCTCACTATTTAGCTTTCTTTTCCTTTTTTGCATTAGTTGCGCTACTTATTTAATTTAAATTTTGTATAGATGTACCCCTAAGGTTCATTTTTTCAGTTGACTGTTACTTTAAAACGCTGGGAGAATGAGACTGACTTTTGGACATTTGGATCTCTACTGACTGCAGAGTTGCCTGGTTACTATGGTGGAGAGAGGTGGATTTATTTGATGGACAATTGATGTCATGGTTTCTCTGCAGCTTGTTTACTTTTTACAAGGAAAGTCAGACACACACAGCTCAGAGTCAAGATGGATTTGGTCAATGAAAGACACCAGTGAGTCGGTCGTTGGTTTAAGCTTTCAGTAGCCCAAAAGGAGTGAGTTCAGGTCGATCCAGAGTATGGATAAGGGACTCTCTCTAAGTAGCCCAGGAGGGTGAGTTTGTTTCCATTTGGCTACAAAAGTGTGATTGTTGCTTAGTTAATCCACAGAAGTGGGTTCTCTGGTGAGGGGAAAACCTTTGTGAATGCCACATATGTGTTTACCCTTTTGTCTAGGTGTGGTAGTTCACTGAAGAAAGGCACCCCTGTGGCAAATCACTGTTGGAGTTATTTTGTATATCGTGGAATTGGATAAGTGGCTATCACGTTGTGTGATTGGGGTAACCTCATGGAATCTACTGGTGTGTCGAGCCTTGCCTGGGTGGTGGTTCCCTTTGTGATAAACTACTGTTGGTGATAATCCATAAGTGGATTCTGTTTGAGTATCCTGTGGCCACCACTTTGAGATGTCCTGTAGCTGAATTTGGGTGTGGTACTTGTGTTGAAAGGATATTCATTGAAGATCACTGTCGGTGATACTTCATGTGTGGAGTGTAACAACTTTGGAGATAAAACCTACTGCTATGTTATTTTGTATTGCTGTTGTGGAATCTGTGGAATATCGACATAATCTCACAACATTTGCCTTTGGGTTACAAACATCTTGCATTAATTAACCTGTGCATTTGAACTGAACTTTTCTTACATACCATTGCAATACCATGGTCAGCAGCACATGGCCATGCATGCATACCATGGTCAGCAGCACTGGGGCTCCACAGAGGACTGTCCTGTCTCCCTTTCTCTTCACCATCTACACCTCGGACTTCAATTACTGCACAGAGTCTTGCCACCTTCAGAAGTTTTCTGATGACTCTGCCATAGTTGGATGCATCAGCAAGGGAGGTGAGGCTGGGTACAGGGCTACAGTGGGAAACTTTGTCACATGGTGCGAGCAGAATCATCTGCAGCTTAATGTGAAAAAGACTAAGGAGCTGGTGGTGGACCTGAGGAGGGCGAAGGCACTGGTGACCCCTGTTTCCATCCAAGGGGTCAGTGTGGACATGGTGGAGGATTACAAATATCTGGGGATATGAATGGACAATAAACTGGACTGGTCAAAGAACACTGAGGCTGTCTACAAGAAGGGTCAGAGCCGTCTCTACTTCCTGAGAAGACTGAGGTCCTTGAACATCTACTGGACGATGCTGAGGATGTTCTACGAGTCTGTGGTGGCCAGTGCTATCCTGTTTGCTGTTGTGTGCTGGGGCAGCAGGCTGAGGGTAGCAGACACCAACAGAATCAACAAACCCATTCGTAAGGCCAGTGATGTTGTGGGGGTGGAACTGGACTCTCTGATGGTGGTGTCTGAAAAGAGGATGCTGTCCAAGTTGCATGCCATCTTGGACAATGACTCCCATCCACTCCATAATGTACTGGTTAGGCACAGGAGTACATTCAGCCAGAGACTCATTCCACATAGATGTAACACTGAGCGTCATAGGAAGTCATTTCTGCCTGCGGCCATCAAACTTTACAAATCCTCCCTCAGAGTGTCAGACACCCTGAGCCAATAGGCTGGTCCTGGACTTACTTCCACTTGGCATGATTAACTCATCATTATTTAATTATTTATGGTTTTATATTGCTATATTTCTACCCTAGGTTGGTGCGGCTGTAACGAAACCCAATTTCCCTCGGGATCAATAAAGTATGTCTGTCTGGGCAAGACTGTTTCACTTACCATCTAAGCTTGAAGAAGTTTGGGGATTTATATACTTACACTTGTATATGCATAACACCGTTAACTCTTGATTTACCTGGTTTAAGGTAAATATGACGTACCTGCTAATAAAATAGTGTTTTGTTAACAGCAAAACCAGACTCCAGGTGTGTTCTATTGTTGCTGATACTTTTACAGGGTTGCATACACACACACACTCGGCCCTCCTTATCCATGGGTTCTGCATGCGTGAATTCAACCAACTGTGGTTCGGGAAAACCCAGAAGTTCTCTCTCCAGCACTCGTCGTTTGAGCATTGTTCGCCTAACGTCTCATGTACAGATTTTTTTTTCTTGTCATTATTTCCTAAACGATACAGTAAACAACTACTTACATAGCATTTACATTGTATTAGGTATTATAAGTAATCTAGAGATGATTTAAAGTATATGGGAGGATATGCGTAGGTTATATGCAAATACAATGCCATTTTATATAGGGGACTTGAGCATCCGCGTTTTTTGGTATCCGTGGGGTGTCCTGGAAACAATGGGCCAACTGTAATTTCTTATTGTAATTTACAGTTTTTAATTATGCATCGCTAGGTACTGCTGCAGCAAAACAACGAATTTCACAACATATGCCAGTGATATTAAAGAGCAAACACGAGGAAATCTGCAGATGTTGGAAATTCAAACAACACACAGAAAATGCTTCCACCGGCATTTTGTGTGTGTTGCCAGTGATATTAAACCTGATTCTGAGATCAGATTAGAAGGGATATGAAATAGATCCAAAGAAATAATCTTATCAGTCAAACAAGTCTTCAGATGGCAAAGCTTGTCAAGGGAAATTGGTAAGTAAAAATATGTAG
Source organism: Hypanus sabinus (assembly GCF_030144855.1). Classification (NCBI taxonomy): domain Eukaryota; kingdom Metazoa; phylum Chordata; class Chondrichthyes; order Myliobatiformes; family Dasyatidae; genus Hypanus; species Hypanus sabinus. The sequence continues at coordinate 117,137,899 of NC_082713.1, read as the reverse complement.
GAGAGACATCAAGCATAGTCACAAATAGATAATATGTGTATAATGTTTCCACAGGAACAAGGCTTATGATTTCAAGAGAAACACTCAATTTTTCTACTAGAAAGTCCAAAATATAGTTTTATTTTAGCTAGTTTCAAATTATATTTTTTAAACAATGAAGAGAAAGGATTATAATGAAGCACTTCTATCTGAAACAGATTAGAGAATATTGCTTTATAGCCAATGTAAAATATGTACTTTATTAATAGCTTTGGGATATAAAGAAATAATTCAACAATAATTGGAATTGTTGTTCAATTAATAGAAATTAAAATTAAGATGAGAAAATACTTGAAATCATATATGACAACTTATATCCACATGAAATTCTAAATGAGGGAGACTTTGCATTTCATGAAGGAAGCAATCAATGCAAAATACATATATTGCACTCAGCCTCTCAAACATTGTGTGGTGATCACTATTAGATCGGACTTCTATGACAGGAAAGATGTGTGCCTGTCTGAAAAATCTCTGAATTGAACAGAAAATTTGAACTTAGCAATTTCTATTGGAATCCCATTATGGATTTTAGTTATGATCTTTGTTTTTCTAATACATTTAATATACTTATTTAACACAAATATAATACAATGCAGAAATTCAAAAATTGTTAATTTAAAAGTCAATTTTAAAAGTGTGAGTTAATCCTCACACTGCCAGTCTCAAATGTAAATTTTCAATCTCACAAGCAAATTAAATACTCAGCAGTTATGATGAGGAGCAAACAATTTCTTACATGCATTTACCGAAGACTCTTTAAAATATTTGATTGAAAACATAAAGCAAAAACCTTAATGAGAATTGAAAAAGGCAGATATATACATTTTTGTCCATTGAAACCCATCTTTAAACAAATAACTATTTGATATTACAGCACATTAGACAAAAAAGGAACAAATCAAATATTAAATAATTACAGAAATTGATGGAAATACTTACCAAGTTGGGCTATAATTGTGGGAGTAGTAGCAGGGTTAACAACCCAAGTTGACCTTGCAATCTTAAATTTTGCTAATTATTTTCCTCTCTGCCAAATGCTGCTGATATTCTGAGTATTTCCAAAATGTTCTATTTGTATTTAAAATTTCCATTACCTACATTGTTTAGGTTGTTTGGTACAAAACATAAGTACATAACCTGAATACAGTTATATCTTGTACAGCATGAAGGTTGACTGGCAAATTATGGTTGCTTTAACTTGGTGAACTATACAAAACATTTTATTTCTTACAGATTGAAGTTGTCTGGAATGTAATTATGTCCTTCAGATGTTATGAGGGTTTTGGGATTACTTCAATAGACAATAGACAATAGGTGCAGAAGTAGACCATTCGGCCCTTCGAGCCTGCACCGCCATTCTGCGATCATGGCTGATCATCTACTATCAATACCCGGTTCCTGCCTTGTCACCATATTCCTTGATTCCCCTATCCATCAGATACCTATCTAGCTCCTATTTCAACAAGATATAAAATAGATCCAAATGAGCAAAGCCACTGGCACCAGTAGTTTTTCTCCATTTTAATTGGCTGAAGTGAATAGAGTTGAATTTCTTTAGCACAAGGTCTGAAGTGTTGAGATGACACAATACACAATGTAATATTGATAATATATTAACATGCTGAAAATGGCAGAAGTTACAAATATGTTTATAATCTCTGTTAGCTATCCCTATAGAATTAATTGTAATGCTGGATGTAGTTTATATTCTGCTATTTTTATTAGCTCCTTCAATGGTTTAAATTTTAATACTATAAGGTGATAAAAAGAAATGGTAAAAATGGTAATTTGAATATATTAGCTTAATTCAGTAAAAAAAACTGGAATATTTTACAAATATAAGTTGAAAAGCTTCAAATTCATCAATTATGTAAAGATGTCACTGAATTATGAAGCAAAGGAAAACTAGGAATGAATGATCAATAGAATATATGGAAGTTGTATAGGAAGTATATTATAAGATGTATATAATAATAATAGACATAAGCAGCAGTAGACATTTTGACAACAAAATGGAGGATGATCCAAAATCTGGTTTCCAATTAGGATATTCTGTAAAAATAAAAGATACATAAATTATTTGCCATAATAACTCTAACATTACTGGGAATAAGATATTTACATTAATTAATAAAACATACGACTGATTTCTTCCTGATCTGGATCACCTGAAAGTAGAAAGAAAAAAGAGCCAGTCAAACAAACTGCTGAAATTAACAGGAAAAAAAGATAAATCTATTTGACTTCTTAACTTACTGCATAATTATCCCTGCAGAAGTCTGCCCCACAATAGGTACAAGATGCTCCTTTAATGTATGGCTTTTCTCCTTTACAATTTCTACTGAAAAAAAAGTTGGAACCACAATTTTTTATGGTACATAAAATAAGATAAATTACAATGCATTTGTTAAAATTATCTCATACTACCATAGTGCAAATTAACACTTGTAATAAATTTAGGAATATTTAGTTCAGAAATAAGAATTTGAAATAAAATTTTAAACATGATCTTATAATTGGCAGAGCAATCTCAAGGGCTCAAATAGCCAACATTTCCTCCTTTATCCTTTTGTCTTCTCATCCAAAGTTACATGATCTCTTAAGGCATAAGAAATTCTACTTTGAGAAAAACAATTTTATTTTCAACATCTGCTCCCAAAATTGGTCAAAAAGAGCTCTCTGAAACCATGGAACGTCATAGGAAGTCATTCCTGCCTGTGGCCATCAATCTTTACATCTCCTCCCTCAGAGTGTCAGACACCCTGTGCCAATAGGCTGGTCCTGGACTTATTTCCACTTGGCATGATTAACTTATTATTTAATTATTTGTGGGTTTATATTGCTATATTTCCTCACTATTCTTGGTTGGTGCGGCTGTAACGAGACCCAATTTCCCTCGGGATCAATAAAGTATGTCTGTCAGTATGACTGAAAAATACAATGCCCAACACTCACCTACATTTTGCATGTTTTAAGTTGCTTGCTCCTACAGAGATGAGAGGGTTAATTCTGATTCTGGACAATCACCTACCAATTTCAATAGAAATGAAGATTGGAAATGGGTTTATTGATGACAAAGCCAATACCATATTTCACAATATTCTTGGGGAACCTATCATGTTTCCTTTCCAGTCACTGGAGCCCCGTTCCTGCACTTCACTTTCACTCAAGAGTTTCTAGTTGCAGCAATCTTTTTTCACTTGCTGGGACCATGGTTTATGTACTCCCTCTTCACTCTTAGGGTCCAGGTTACCAGGCTCCCTTTAAAATTAAACTGGACAATTTGTAACACTGAGTACCATATGAATAAAATAAATTGAAATGGAACTGCTGGAGGAAATAAGCAGTCAAACAGCATCTGTTGGGGCAAAAGAAATTTATCACCATTTCAAGTTGAACCCATGTGTCAGATGTGTTTGGGGCACTGTTAGAAATAACTTATAGTGGTCCAGTAAACCTGTCAATCCAGCACCACCAAAGTCCAGATTTGCCAGATTAATGGAGTTTTGCTGCAGTTACCAATCTTGAAAAACACCCCTGTATAATGAATACTATTTAGCTCCTATTTAGAAAGGCAAACCAGCATAATACATTATTCCCCTGGAATATTTTAATAAACAAGGCACTTCAGGTAGTACCTTAACATAGTGGTTAGCACAATAATTGTACAGTACCAACGATCACCACTCGGGGTTTAGTTCCCACTGATGTCTATAAGGAGTTTGTACATTCTGTCTATGATCAGGGGTGCTTCAGTTTCTTCCAACATTCCAAAAATGTACAGTTAGGGTTAGTGAGTTTCAGGCATGCTCTGTTGGTGCTGGAAGCATGGTGACACTTATGGGCTTCCCTCAGCACATGCTTAGGCTGTGTTGGTCATTGCTGTAAAACAACACATTTTACTGTATGCTTTGATGTTTATGGGATGTAACCTTTACCTTTATCTTTCTCCATCAGCTAATACTACAGTGAAGCTGCAATGATACAAAATTACAACAGACCCATTATATAATCGAGAGCATTATATAAAGGTGGTCCATTATCTGCACTAGGTGTCTCTGCTGATTTTGTTAATTTACAGTCAAAAGAACACAATGCAGATGAATTCCTCCGTCATTAAGTATTAGGAATTAATACATAGTTTCATGGTACTACTGTCGTATTGGTAGTGTTCCAACTGATTCTGTATTTTATTTAAACACGTAATTTGTTATTCAGTTTGCCTTTTTATACTTTTTTAGCTATTTCTCTGAAACTTTGGCTAATTGGGGCAGCCACTTAATTAGGCCAAAATGTACTGGTCCTAATTAACTAGAATCTACTATGCATGTTAGTTTAAAATTTTCTAACACAGTTTGCAGTATCCCTGCAATTAAAATGATTTGTAACCAAATTTCTGTGTACAAAAGATGGAATCACATACAGTGCTGCAGTCTGAGAAAAGCAGGAAAGTCATTGTGACAAAACTGACATCATAAAACCTGGCAGTAAAATGCCGTCTTTTGTGTGTCATTAGCTTTCTGAGTAGAAAATGGGTCAAAAGTCTAAGTACCGCAGCTTTTAAGCAGAGACCTGAATTAAAGGCAAAATCTCTTGTGACACTGGAACCACTGCATCAATAGGCACAAAAGGAGGTCTTTCAAAGAACATAGACCTATACTGCACAGTACAAGCTCCTCAGTCCACAAATATAGATAACCTGTGGAGGGATTTATAGTCTCTATTCTAGTCATGAGTGTATTGTGTGAAATGAATCAGGTTGACCACTATCCAGTTCCTACAGATAGAGCATTTGTAGCATAAGCAAATCCTTAATTTGGTGCTCACAAACTTCTTGAAGTTAGAGCAAAGTTAAGAACTTCACTTTGGATTGTGGGACATTAATTTGGATTAATGATATATTACTGTCAACTGAAGGTGCCTTGAGACCTGCTTTTAAAAAAAGCTGGAAATACATGGTCCAGTAGCATCTCTAGTGGTATTTTCAGCACTTTTCCCTTTAATTTCAGATTCCTACCATCAGTAAGGCAATTCTTCAAATTAAGAGGTCAGCCATTTTAATTTTTTAATGTTATTTTTATTTGGAGTTACAAAACATAACACATCCTTCTAGCCCAACTAGCCCATGACACCCAATTACACCCATGTAACCAATTAACCTATGTCTTTGGAATATAGGAGGAAACTGGAGCACCCACAGAAAACATATGTGATCAAGAGAAGAACATAGATACTCCTTACAGACAGCAGTGGAATTGAACCCTGGGGCTTTAATAGTGTTATGCTAATTGCAATGTTATCATGTTGCCATTGAGATGTATAGAAGTTGATTCTCTCAGGGGTCAGTGGATCTCTGGAATGGTCTGTACCTGAAGGTAGTGGAAGCTAGAAAATTAGGTATATTTAGAGCAGAGATAAATAAATATTTTTAAGATAAAGAGATTGAAGATTTTGGGCATTTTTCCAGTGCCCAGGTGTCAAACACAGTACCAACAGTCTTACACAGCAAAAGGCACATATAAGATAGCCAGTAAAATGTCACACAAAAGAAAATATAGCCCAAGTTCCCGAGTCCATGTATGTTGTAGCAGTCTGCAGTTAAACACAATACAGCGTGTCTTCTGCTGAGTGAACACTGGAGGGCAGCACCAATGCCACTAGCATGGATGCGACGTTACACTGCCTCTGATTCCCCTCTCCTGGATGGCTGAAAACTGGACACTGCAGCTTGAGGCCTAGTCCTCACTACAACCGAGCATGCATCTCCTCTACTGTCTCCCCTGCTGTTTGCCAATAAGCTAATGAACCAGACTTGCAGCATTCCACATTACCAAGGTCTGACAGGTTTTTGAAATCACAAGGAAAGCATCTAAGAATATCATTCACTGTTAGACTGCATACCAATGTGTTAATAGTATTAGTCATAATCCTTTAACCAGAGGGTGGTGAATCTGTGAAATTCATTGCCATAGGTGGCTATGAAGGCCAGGTCATTAGGTATATTTAAAGCAGAGGTTGGTAGGTTTTTGATTAGTAAGGGCATCAAAGAATGTGGGGAAAAGGGAAGTGAATGGGTTTGAGGGGGATAATCAACCCTGATAGAATGGCAGACTCGATGGGCTGAATGGCCTAATTCTGCTCCTATGACTTATGGTCTTAGAATAGTTTAAAGGGGTTATTGTACTACAGTTTAAAGGGGTTATTGTACTACAGATAAGACAAATTAGATTATATAGTAATCCAGGAATGGAAATAAGAAAAGATTATGTAGTTTTATTCCAATTGGGATCCTACCATGATGTACATGTTCAAAATTTAATTTTTTTCAAAGTTTAATGGCTTGCATACTGTTAATATTCATTTGTTGGCAGCAAAGTAAATATTCCAAGGACAATGTCTTGATCAGCCATGGTTAAATTTGATCAGAATAATAACTATAATCACAACAAAAAGGATGAGGACCAAATGCAGGTAAATAGTATTAGCATAGAAAGCCTTCATTGGCATTGATGAGTTGGGCCCAAGGGCCTACTTTTGGGTGCGTGTGCGGCTGTCATTGTTAATTTGGATATACTATTAAAAGTGAAGGATTTAAATTCCTATCTGTGACTGCAAATTTGCTGTGTTACAATTGAATAATATTTATAACACATTACAGTAAAGTCAGTACAAAAATGAAATTAACTCCAAAATTTGCATGCAGAATTGTGACCAAGGTCAAAGAAGAACTGGTTATTACACAACAGATAAAATAACTGACATCTTCCAACAAGTTCTGTAAGTTTCTGTTTTCACTACATGTAATGTTGTATGCTACCAAGTGCTACACTATTCATGAAACATTCCAGAGACAATATTTTCCACCAGTAATAAGTCAATTGTTCCACTGGCACATCTGATTAATCATTTAACTGCTAGATTCTGTGTAACTATTAATATATGTTTATAAAAATGAACGGTGTATGCATGGCATTTCAAATGAAAAATACTCACCTGGGTACATAACTACAGACAAAAATTATTCCCTTTTTTATTTTAGAACCTTCAATATGATTTGGACAATGGTGTGCACCGCAGCCAATCTTGTAAGTATTTCCCTAAATAGCTAAAAAAAAAATGACCCAGTGTTCTCTAAATGAAGATTAAACTTTTTCTGTATAATTTTATATAGTCATCTGTCTCATTTGGTTCATTAGATGGCACATTTTCTCTTTTAAGAGACTTTAATTTACATCCATAAAATGCTTGTAATTTTCAATTTTAACTGTCTTTGGTTCAACTTTCAAATGGTCAAAAAAGGATGTCTCAAATTCCCTCATTTCCGGAGATGGGGGTGTGCTTTAGGAAAGCAGATTCAGTGCCACCCTTTATAAAGTATCTGTAGCCACTGTTTATAGTTTATGGGTAGAGAGCATGTCCTGAAGTGTAAACAAAATCTCCACTAACTTTTCCAGGTACTGTGTAAGTAATTTATTCAATCCTTTCAGCTGCTTATGCAAAAGCCAACCATTTTTTTTACAAAATTGTTCCCTATATCACATCTTAAGATACTGTATTATGCTTGAGGTCAGAGTTATACAACGTGAAAACAAGCCCTTCAGCCTAGCTTGTCTGTGCTGACCAAAGTGCTTTCAGAGCTAGTCACATTTCCTGCATTTGACCCATATCCCTGTTTAAGATGATGCTGTCCATCTTAAGTCCAGCAGCGACTTATTGGCGGCAAACAAAACAAAAAATACAACTAAATATTTTGTTAACAACACTTTTGCTGGTAAAATTGATGGAAAATGCACACCGCAAACAGTGGAGAGGCAGGCAAAGACAAGGAAGGTTGAGGGTTGAAGCAAACAGAGGCAAGGCTGAGTCAAACAGTGAGGCAAAGTCGAGGCAGATTCAAAGCAAGGCAAAGTTGGGGCAAGCGGAGGTGAGAAAGAATCCAGGCCCAGAATGTATTGAAACACCAGAGCCTGGATCCTAGAGCGAGAAACATCACGATGTTTGGACAATTTAAATACCGGGCCAGACTGTAAAGGCAGGGTGTCAGGACCAGACGCAACGATTGGGCTGATTCTCCTTGCTGCTCCACGTTTACTCGGCCATGCGCTGAACTGAGGCGGAGGCTGTGGCCTGCTCTAGCTGCTTGGAGCTTTGTGTCAATGGACTCTCTTCTGTTCTGAGTGCCATTTGCTTACTTTTATTGTTTGCATAGTTTGTTTTTTTTTCCTCTCTGCTCATTGGGTGTTTGATCTTTTTTAATGGGTTCTTTTGAGTTTCTTTGTTTTGTGGCTGCCTGTAAAGAAATTGATCTTAAGGGTATATAATATATACTGTACACACTTTGATAATAAATGTACTTTGATTTTTTTTGTGCTTTATAAACCTTGCCTATCTGTGAACTTGTCCTCTGAGGAGAACTGTCACAAGTCCTCTCTTCCTATATTTTAGCAAAATTTAGTGGGTCAACCTTTTCACTGGTAAATAGCTTTCTGCCAAAATGAATGTGAATTGCTAGAATGCATGAAAGGTTTAACACAATATGCCTCTGGAGCAGGGACTGAAGAGACTGCTCAATGCACATGCGTGAAATAGATCCTTACCTTATAACAGGAGCAGCAGACACATTGTCTAACTCTGCCATAGACTGTCCCAAGCCCAGCTACAAAAGGAGGGTTGGGCATGGTGCAAGCAACCACCATCCTGTGAAAAACCCAGAGCTATAGAAATACCACCAGAAGAGGAAAGATCTTCAATGATGGGCTACACCTGAGGACAACTTGAAGGATTGGCCCAGGTCAGAGGACTTTGGTGAGCTGCTATCAGTAGCCTATGCCCCAGTAGGGGTGTTGGGCTTAGGAAGAAGACACATAGTCCCTTTAAAATTTTAGAATAAGTCATTTGGAAAGATATTTAGGTTCAGAATGGCTTGCAATGAAACGCTGCGTGAAAGATTTCTGAGATCTTTCTTCGTAATAATATTTCTTTTTGATAAATAGGTGCGATGAGAAACAGTGCAAGAAAGTGAGTAAAGATTATAAGAGCACCAGAAGTGCATTTGTATTAATATCCATACTTACCATAGTTATTCTTGGAGCCAAAGAGCCTTTTCTAAACCATTTGGAAGTTCTTGATGCATTGAAAAATTCATTGACTGTTACTACCACTTTTCTCTGCACAGAGTGAACCAGTCTTCTATAAATCCTCCTACCGTCACTTCAAGAGAACATTGATTTTCAGACTCTCATGTCAATCAGCAAGACCACCACAGATACATCAAAGGATCTCAGATTATTTGTATGTAAATCCACTAGTGATCACCAAATAAGTACATTATTTGAAGTAATATTTTCTGGTTACTTATATTGCAAATTATGATGTGTATATGGTACAATATATTAGTTTGTGTAACTTGTTAAGTTGGCATCTTGTATCAAACATTTATTTTGGAGATTTTCATTGCTGGACACAAAACCTTTTTCAGAAGAAAAAATTCCAAGAACTAAAGAGCTAAGGAGCATTTTCAGAGTGAGTTTCTGAAGAGAAATTTCTTTACAAAAGTGTAGAATTTTTTACCTTAACGGTGTGGTGTTCAGACATTAAATGTAAATTGGATAGACTTTTAGCAAAAAATCAAAGTGGACAAGATACACAAGTACTATGATCTTGGATGAAATTGTCACGTTTTATACTTCAAGCACGTGTTGTTGTCCTAATCAAAATTACTCCCTTTGGCATTCCATTCTTTAATAGCTTCCACCACAGAAAATGTGCCTGATGTAACATAGAGGTTTTCTCCAATCTTATCAAAATATGGATGGCCTTTTCCTTTGACTTTCAGATATGGATTGTTTTTAAACTTGCATGTCTTGCTCCATGCTTTAGCAGTTTTTGCAAGTCCTGCATCCCAGCTTTAGATTTGTGAAAAAAAGTTACATATGGAACATACTATTATGGTTACATACTATATTATAGTTACATACTATTATGGATGAGAGGGGTTTGGAGAGATATGGCCCGGGTGCGGGTCAGTGGGACTAGGCAGAGAAATGATTTGGCACAGCCAAGAAGGGCCAAAAGGCCTGTTTCTGGGCTGTAATGTTCTATGGTTCTATATACGTCCTACATGTAACACAATTTCATATCAAATACCTTGTTTTTACTATCTCAGCATTCTCATTCTGCATTTTATCAAAAATAATACAATTGTCACTCCTATCTTTAATATATCTTTGCATTTTCAATTACATTGTTATGCAGTAGTGGAAAATTCGACAGCTTTCTGGTGAGCTGCTGCAAGATCGTTATGAGAGATCACCAAAGAAGATGGTTATCCAATCAAATCCTTCAGATTTCTTCAGACAATGTATTATAGCTCTATTCCCAAAGATTATGCAGAGACCTTGATATAAATGTACATAACTCTTTGAAAGTGGCAAGAACTGTCGAAAACACAGTTGGTAATACACATGGGATACTAGATTTCACAATAAAGAGCAAGGAATATAAAAACAGAGCTTTGAACTTGTTTAAACTGCTTACTGTTGAACATAAGGTGTGGGTCTTCATGGCCTTGTAACCTCCTCTTGATGGTAGCAATGAGAAAAATTATCTTAATCCATCTTGATCGTATCCATTTCATCTGATCTCCTCTCAACTTCCTTTGCTCCCACTTCTCCATGCTAATTTATAACTGGTCCCTTATTCCAGAACCATTCTAGTAAATCATATCTGTATTGCCTCTTGGATCTTTATTAAAGAGCACTTACCTTAACTGGACATAGTAACCCTGTTGTGATGCAATTATTGTTCAATACAAGTTCAACATAACCTTTTGTTATGACAAAAAGTTATGGACAATATGAGGGCAATATTAGTGAGGTTGATGTTCTGGAGCATGTTGATATTAAGGGAGAGGAGGTCTTGGAGTTGTTAAAATACATTAGGACGGAGAAGTCCCTGGGGCCAGACGGAACATTCCCCAGGCTGCTCCACGAGGCGCGGGAAGAGATTGCTGAGCCTCTGGCTATGATCTTTTTGTCCTCATTGTCCACGGGAATGGTACCGGAGGATTGGAGGGAGGCGAATTTTGTCCCCTTGTTCAAAAAAGGTATTAAGGTTAGTCTGGGTAATTATAGACCAGTGAGCCTTAAGTCTGTGGTGGTAAAGCTGTTGGAAAAGATTCTTAGAGATAGGACCTATGGGCATTTAGAGAATTATGGTCTGATCAGGGACAGTCAGCATGGCTTTGTGAAGGGTAGATCGTGTCTAACAAGCCTGATAGAGTTCTTTGAGGAGGTAACCAGGCATATAGATGAGGGTAGTGCAGTGCATGTGATTTACATGGATTTTAGTAAGGCATTTGACAAGGTTCCACACAGTAAGCTTATTTAGAACGTCAGAAGGCATGGGATCCAGGGAAGTTTGGCCAGGTGGATTCAGAATTGGCTTGCCTGCAGAAGGCAGAGGGTTGTGGTGGAGGGAGTACATTCAGATTGGAGGGTTGTGACTAGTGGTGTCCCACAAAGATCTGTTCTGGGACCTCTACTTTTCGTGATTTTTATTAACGACCTGGATGTGGGGGTAGAAGGATGGGTTGGCAAGTTTGCAGATGAGACAAAGGTTGGTGGTGTTGTAGATAATGTAGAGGAATGTCAAAGATTGCAGAGAGACATTGATTGGATGCAGAAGTGGGCTGAGAAGTGGCAGATGGAGTTCAACCAGGAAAAGTGTAAGGTGGTACACTTTGGAAAGACAAACCCCAAGGCAGAGTACAAAGTAAATGGCAGGATACTTGGTAATGTGGAGGAGCAGAGGGATCTGGGAGTACATGTCCACAGATCCCTGAAAGTTATCTCACAGGTAGATAGGGTAGTTAAGAACGCTTCTGGGGTGTTAGCTTTCGTAAGTCGAGAGATAGAGTTTAAGAGTTGTGATGTAATGACGCAGCTCTATAAAACTCTGGTTAGGCCACACTTGGAGTACCTGTCCAGTTCTGGTCACCTCACTATAGGAAGGATGTGGAAGCATTGGAAAAGGTACAGAGGAGATTTACCAGGATGCTGCCTGGTTTAGAGAGTATGGATTATGAGCAGAGATTAAGGGAGCTAGGGCTTTACTCTTTGGAGAGGAGGATGAGAGGAGACATGTTAGAGGTGTACAAGATATTAAGAGGAATAGACAGAGTGGACAGCCAGCACCTCTCCCCCAGGGCACCACTGCTCAGTTGAAGAGGACATGGCTTTAAGGTAAGGGAAGGGAAGTTCAAGGGGGATATTAGAGGAAGGTTTTTTACTCAGAGAGTGGTTGGTGCATGGAATGCACTGCCTGAGTCAGTGGTGGAGTCAGATACACTAGTGAAGTTAAAGAGACTACTAGACAGGTATATGGAGGAATTTAAGGTGGGGGTTATATGGGAGGCAAGGTTTGAGGATTGGCACAACATTGTGGGTCAAAGGGCCTGTAATGTGCTGTACTATTCTATGTTTTATGTTTTTTTTTAACTCAGTGTTCTTAATTCTGAAGCCCAGAATCCAGTGAGCTTTAATGGCTGATTAGATGGCAAAGGTCCATTGCAAGTCCAGAGGTCAAAGTCCAATGGCTGAAGCCTGGAGACAGGAGACCCATCCTGGAATTGGAAGACTGTCCATATATGTGAGTGGTGGGAGGGAAGGAAAGGGCTTATTTTGCTGTTATTTGTTGTGTTCTGTGTTTTTCTGCCAAACCTTGTGGGCATGCTATATTGATGCTGGCATGTGTGGTAACACTTGCAGACTGCCCCCAGAACATCCTTAGGTGTACAGTATTGGTTGTTAACACAAACAATGCATTTCATTGTAAATTCTGGTGTCCCAATCAGAGGAGTTTTCTCACAGGTTGGCGGTGCTTGTTTATAAGGAGAGCTTCGCAGGTGTTCGATGTCATTCCAGCAGCCCAATCAGTGGCAGGAGCAGCACAAAAAGGAGTAAATAAAAGTTCAGAGTGACAAGCAAAGTAGCCATTGTTGGGAGTGGGCCAGTGGTGAAAGTGGGAGTGTCAGGCTTTGACTCAAAGAAGATTTCAGCTCAGAACAGGCATTGGCTCCGGGCAAGTTGTCCAGGTAAGTTTCCCTTTTTCTTAATGTGTCTGGGTACTTAGTGTAGTTTAAATGGCCATTGTGTCATGCCAGATATTGGTGTTCAGGGAGACCCAGAGTCTTCCAGAGAACTACATCTGTGTGGTGCAACCAGCTAAGGCTCCTTGAAGACCATGTTTTTTTTTATTAAACAAAATATACTTTATTCAAAAGTAAAATTATATACAACAGCCATTCAATGACTTCCAATTCTTTACAGTTATTATCATTACTGTTTTAACATTTTCAAAATTCAAAATTTTGCCACCCACATGTCAGTCTGTTCTTTCATATTTACATTCAGTGGGGTATACCCCCAACCCCACTACCCTTCAACTCCCGCAGGAGAAGAACCCTAGACTGTGGTCCTTCCCCACCAGGCCTTTGCGGTGGCTGCACCAAGTTTGAGTGCGTCCCTCAGCACGTACTCCTGCAGCCGAGAATGTGCCAGTTGGCAGCATTCCCCCACGGACATCTCCATGTGCTGGTAGACCATCAAGTTTCGGGCCGACCAAAGAGCGTCTTTGACCGAGTTGATGATCTGCCAGCAGCACCTGATGTTGGTCTCGGTGTGCATCCCCGGGACAGCCCGTAGATCAGAGAGTCCTCTATTACACAGCTGCTGGGGATGAACCTCGACACTGCCCCTTCCATCCTCCTCCACACCTTCTCCGCGAACCCACAGTGTGCAAAGAGGTGGGTCACCGACTCCTCCCCACTGCAGTCCTCCCGTGGGCAGAGGGGTGTAGAGGCGACGTTCCGGGCTTCCAGGAAGGATTGGACTGGGAGGGCCCCTCCCTCCGCCTGCCAAGTGAGGTCTTGGTGCCTGTTGGTGAGGTCTGGCAATGAGGCATCTTGCCAGATGAACTTGAAGACCATGTTAGGGATCTGGAGCAGCAGCTGGATGACCTTCCAGGAGAGTGAGGAAATCGTTAATCAGAGTTACAGGGAAGTAGTCACCCCTAAGTTGCAGGAGGCAGGTAGCTGGGTGACTGTCAGGAGAAGGAATGGGATGTTGAATAAGCAGTTAGTGCAGAGCACCCCTGTGGTTATTCCTCTCAGTAATAAGTACACCGCTTTGGATATTGGTGTTGGGGATGACCTGCCAGGGGAATACAACACAGACCAAGTTACTGGCACAGAGCATTGGTCCGTGTGCAGAGGGGAAAGAGGGAGAAGAGGGTAGTGGTGGTGGTGATGATAGGGGTCTCAATAGTCAGAGGAACAGACAGGAGATTCTGTGGAGGTGAATGGGACACTCGGATGGTATATTGACTGCTAGGTGTAAGGGTCAGGTCAATGTGTCTCACGTAATGTCCACAGCATTTGGGGGCAGGAGGCGGGAGGAGAGCAGCTAGTTGTCTTGGTACATACTGATACCAATGACATAGGAAGGAAAAGCAAAGAGGTCCTAAAGAGAGAATTTAGAGAGAGAGAAAAAACACTGAGCAGGACCTCCAGAGTAGTCATTTCTGGATTGCTACCCATGCCATGCATTAGTGAGGGGAGTAACTGACAGATAAAAGTGTGACTGAGAAGCTGGTGCACTGGGCTGGGCTTCAGCTTCTTGGATCATTGGGATCTCTTCTAGACAGAGGTTTGACCTCTACAAAAGGGATGGGTTGCACCTGAACCTGAGGGGGAGGGCCAATATTCTCGCAGGCAGGTTTGTTAGAGCTGTTGAGGAGGGTTTAAACTGCTTTGGCAGGGGTATTGGAACTGGAGTGAAGGGACTCTGGATAAGACGAATGGTAAAAAAAAGATAGCTTGCAGTCACACTGTCAGGAAGGGCAGGCAGATGATAGGACAAAATTGCAGCCAGTAGGTGAGTATCAGGGTATTAAGGATGCTGAATCAAAAACAATACCAAACACAGTGCCATAAGTGTTATATTTCAATGCATAGAATAAAAGAAATAAGTGGATGATCTTGTAGCACTTTTACAGATTGTTGAGTATTATGTTGTGGATATCACTGAATCGTGGCTGAAGGATGGTTGTAGTTGGAAGCTGAATGTCCAAGGTTGCTCATTGTATTGGAGGAATAGGAAGGTAGGCAAAAGGGAGGGCATGACTTGGTGGTAAAGAAAGACATCAAATCTGTAGAAAGATGTGACATAGGATCAGAAGATGTTGAATCCTTATGGGTAGAGTTAAGAAAGTGTAAAAGGACCCTGATGGCAATTATATACAGATCTCCAAACTGTAGCTGGAATGTGGACTACAGATTACAATGGGAAATAGAAAAGGCATGTCAAAAGGGCAATGTTATGGGAGATGTCAACATGCAGGCAGATTGGAAAAAATCAGTTTGCTAATAGATCTCAAGAGAGTGAATTTGGTGAATGCCTGTGAGATGGCTTAGTAGAGCAGTTTATCATTGAACCTACTCGGGGATCAGCTATACCGGATAGGGTGTTATGTAATGAACTGGAGGCGATTAGGGAGCTTACGTTAAAGAAACCCTTAGGAGGCAGTGATCGCAATATAATTGAGTTCAACTTGAAATTAGATAGGGAGAAAGTGAAGTCTGACGTGGCAGTATTTCAGTGGAGTAAAGGAAATTGGGGAGGTATGAGAAAGGAGTTGGCCAAAGTAAATTGGAAGGAGATGATGGCAGGGATGACAGAAGGGCAGCAATGGCTTGAGTTTCTGAGAAAAATGAGGAAGTTGCAGGATAGATGTATTCCAAAAATGAAGAAATACTCCAATGGCAAAATAGTACAACCGTGGCTGACAAGGGAAGTCCAGGCAAATATAAAAGCAAAAGAGATGGCAGACAACAAAGCAAAAATGAGCGGTAAGAGAGGATTGGGAAGCTTTTAAAAACCTACAGTAAGCAACTAAAAGAATCATTAGGAGGGAAAAGATGAAATATGAAAGCAAGTGAGCAAACAATATCTAGATGGGTAGAAAAATATTTTTCAAGTACATAAAAAATAAAAGAGATGAAAATGGATATAGGACAGCTAGAAAATGAGGCTGGAGAAATAATAACCGGGGACAAGGAGATGGCAGATGAACTAAATGAGTATTTTGCATAAGTCTTCACTGTGGAAGACATTAGCGGTGTGCCAGTCGTTGGAGGGTGTGAGGGATGAGAACTGAGTGCAGATACTATTTCAAGGGAGAAGGTGCTTGAAAAGCTGAAAGATCTAAAGGTGCATAAATCACCTGGACCAGATGAATTGCACCCTAGGATTCTGAAAGGGTTAGCGGTAGAGATAGTAGAGGTATTAGTAATGATCTTTCAAAAAACTATTGACTCTAGCATGGCGCCAGGGGAATGGAAAATTGCAAATGTCACTCCACTATTTAAGGAAGGAGTGAGGCAACAGAAAGAAAATTATAGACCAGTTAGCGAGACCTCAGTGGTTGGGAGGATGTTGGAGTGAATTGTTAAGGATGAACTTATGAAGTACTTGGTGACACAGGACAAGGTAGGACAACATCAGCATAGTTTCCTTCAGGGGATATCTTGCCTGACAAACATGTTGGAATTCTATGAGTAGATTACAAGTAGTATAGATAAAGCAGATGTAGTGGATGTTGTATATTTGAATTTTAAGAAAGCCTTTGCCACATGAGCTTGCTTATCAAGATAGGAGCCCATGGTATTACAGGAAAGTTATTAGCATAGCTAGCACATTGGCTGATTGGTAGATTTTATAATAGAAACTTAGAAAATCTACAGCACAATACAGGCCCTTTGGCCCACAAAGTTGTGCCAAACATGTCCCAACCTTAGAAATTACTAGGCTTACCCATAGCCCTCTATTTTTCTAAGCTCCATGTACCTTTCCAAAAGTCTCCTAAAAGACCCTATCCTATCCACCTCCACCACCATTGCCAGCAGCCCATTCTACGCACTCACCACTCTCTGAGTAAAAAACTTACCCCTGACATCTCCTCTGTACCTACTCTCCGGCACCTTAAACCTGTGTCCTCTCCAATGCCTCTCATCATCTTATACACCTCTGTCAGGTGGATCCAAGTCTATGAAAATATTGGTGTGGAAACTGAAAAAAAATAGCAGAAAATGCAATTCATAGAATTAGGGATTCAAGAACAAAAATGAAAAACATAAACCAAGTGAAATTCAAGAAGCTTTTGAAGTGTTTTGCAAAACTCTATATTCCAAAGTTCCAGGGGAAAGCATAACCCAAATTGACAGCTTCCTGAATTCTCTCAAGTTACCCACTTTAAGCAAAGAACAAAACAGAATGATGACTGCTGACAATAACTGAAGTTGAACTAAAAGCTGCAATTAGTAGGCTTAAATTAAGCAAGTCACCAGGATCAGTTGGGTATATGGCAGATTGGTACAAAGAATTTAACCATATACCGTATAACCATATAACAATTACAGCACGGAAACAGGCCACCTCAGCCCTTCTAGTCCATGCCGAACACTTACCCTCACCTAGTCCCACCGACCTGCACTCAGCCCATAACCTTCCATTCCTTTTCTGTCCATATACCTATCCAATTTTTTTTTTTAAATAAATGATAATATCGAACCTGTCTCTACCACTTCTACTGGAAGCTCATTCCACACAGAATGATACATTTAAAAAAAGACTTAATTCTTGTTTTACTCACCACACTGAACTGGGCTCTTAAAAAAAAAAGGCACAGATGCCACCAAGCTGGAAGGAAGCGATAATCTCAGCTATACCAAAAGAAGGCAAGGATAAAATGGAATGTGGGTCATTTAGACCAATATCCGTTCTTAATGTAGATTATTTACCTCCATCATGGCCAAATGATTAGAAGACTTTCTACCCATACTGATACATAAGGATCAGACAGGTTTTATCCAACAACGGCAAACACAAGACAATATATGAAGGACACTTCTATTATGGATCATATACAAAAGATATGGTTGTTGACTTCAGGAGAGCACGGAGTGACCATTCTCCGCTGAACATTGATGACTCCTCTGTTGAGATTGTGAAGAGCTCCAGATTCCTTGGTGTTCACCTGATGGAGAATCTCACCTGGTCCCTCAATACCAGCTCCACAGCCAAGAAAGCCCAGCAGCATCTCTACTTTCTGAGAAGGCTGAGAAAAGTCCATATCCCACCCCCCACCCCCCCCCCCCCCCATCCTCATCACTTTCTACAGAGGTTGTATTGAGAGCATCCTGAGCAGATGCATCTCTGCCTGGTTCAGGAATTGCACAGTCTCAGATTGCAAGACTCTGCAGCGGATAGTGAGGTCAGCTGAGAAGATCATCAGGGTCTCTCTTCCCGCCATTATAGACATTTACACCACATGCTGCACCTGCAAAGTTAACAGCATTGTGAAGGACCATACATACCCGTCATACAAACTCTTTTTCCTCCTGCCATCGGGCTCTCACAGCAAGACTAGTTTCTTCCCCCAAGCCATCAGACTCCTCAATACTCAGAGTCTAGACTGACATCTACATTATTTATTATTATATTGAGATTTGTCCTCTACTGTGCCTATTGTCTTGTTTATTAATTATTGTACTGCCCTGCACTGTTTTGTACAATTTATGTAGTCCTGTGTAGGTCTGCAGTGTAGTTTTTGTGTTGTTTTACATAGTCTACTGTAGCCTTGAGTTGTCTCATGTAGTCTAGTGTAGTGTTGTGTTGTTTCATGTAGCACCATGGTCCTGGAGGAATGTTGTTTTGTTTTTACTGTGTACTGTACCAGCAGTTTATGGTCGAAATGAAAAAAAGTGACTCAACTTGAAAATAAAATCAAAGCAATAGTGATAAGCATGGACACTAAAAAGTAATTTAATTCTGCTAATTGGAATTTTCTTTACAGAGTTTTACATAGATTTGGTTTCCATGACACAATTATTAAAACTATACAGGCACTACATGACAATCCTACTGCTAGGATTAAAATTAATGGATATTTATCAAATAGTCTTACCCCAGAAAGGGGCACGAGACAGGGTTGTGCATGGTCACCACTACTCTTCGCATTATATCTGGAACCATCAGCTCAATACATCAGACAAAATGAAGATATCAGGAGAATTAGTATTAAAGGGATAGAGCATAAATTGGCCTGTTACACAGATGACATTTTGATCTATCTAGGGCAACCAACATACTCTTTACCTAAATTGATGCAATCCTTTGAACAATTTAGTCAATTATCGGGATATAGGATCAACATAGATAAAACCCAATTACTTTCATATAACCACAGCCCACCAAGTGAACTTCAAAGTAGATACCCCTGGGCATGGCAAACAGAGTCTTTCAAATATTTGGTCATTATTATGCCAAAAGATTTGGCAAAATTATCAGAATGCAATTATCAGCCTATATATAAAAATTAAGGAAGATTTAACAAGATGGAACCTAATTCCTTTTTTTAGTCTCAGTTCAAGGATTGAATCTATTAAAGTGAATATACTGCCCAGACTATTATATCACTTTCAGACCCTACCAATAGAGATTAATCAAAATCAATTCAATGAATTGAACAAAATGTTATCAAGGTATAGTTGGCAGGGTAAAAGGCCTAGAGTTCATCTCAAAACTTTGCAATTAGCCAAAGAAAACGAGGGATGAGGCCTAACTTCTCTTAGAGATTATTATTTTGCAGCACAGTTGAGAGCTGTGATATGTTAGTGCAACCCATCATATGACACTCAATGGAAAAACATTGGGGAGGGGGGATACTTCCCATCCCCATACAAGCAACTTTGGCTGATAACAACCTACAAAGGTACATAAATACTATTGATAACCCATGGGTGAAATGGACTCTTAAAATATGGAAAACTATTATAAAATAATATAAACTAGAGAAAGATATTGCAATTCTTAAATGGTGTGCATATGACTTGGATTTTACGCTGAATACACTGGATGCTAGACTTAAGGACTGGACAGCTAAAAGAATAACAGTTCTTTGCAATATAATGAAAGATGTTTTGAAATGCTTAAAGAGAAACACTTATTAGAAAAACAAGACTTTTGTCAGTATTTACAGATGCGACAGTGTGTTAATAGGGGGGTTAAAAATGTAACCAAGGCAAATACATGTTTGATAGAGCCATTTAGAAAAGCATACAATTCAGATAACAGCAGTAGAATCATTTCAAGCGTGTATAACAGCTTGTCAAATCTTAAAACACATTCGACTTCATACATTAAAACAAAATGGGAGAAGGAAGGAGGGATAATTATATCTGAGGAAGAATGGACAATAATATGGAGGTATCAATGTAAGTGTACCAGTTCACAGAAATGGAGGGAGTTTGGATGGAAAGACTTGATAAGACATTTTATTACACCCTCTCAGAAATCCCATTATGGTAGTAACCTCCCAGCTTGCTGGAGAAATTGTGAAAATCAAAATGCAAACCATTATCATATTTTCTGGGAATGCCCCATTATCAAAGACTATTGGAGTGGGATACACAGTGTCCTACAAAGCATCTTTAAATGTGAAAGTAAGACCATATATTTTGGGTATATACCTCAAGAATGGTTGCAAAGAGATAAATATTTAATGAATATACTGCTATTGGCTGGTAAAAAGACTTTTACCAGGAGATGGTTATCACAGGAGAGCCCAACTTTAAATGCATGGATGAAAATTACAATGGACATTTACAAAATGGAGAAGGTAACAGCATCTGTTAATCATAAGTTGGAACAATTTGATTCATACTGGGAAAAGTGTTTTAACTACATAACACCTCATAGGCCTGATTTTGTTCTCATAAATCAATATGTTG
Organism: Hypanus sabinus; assembly: GCF_030144855.1. Classification (NCBI taxonomy): domain Eukaryota; kingdom Metazoa; phylum Chordata; class Chondrichthyes; order Myliobatiformes; family Dasyatidae; genus Hypanus; species Hypanus sabinus. The sequence continues at coordinate 117,117,009 of NC_082713.1, read as the reverse complement.
TAAAAAAAAGATCACTCCCTACTTGTACATAGTTTTCTCCTTTTACTTGTTCTTTCTTTCCTCTCTTTTCTACAAGTGTATACCTCAGATAAATATTGTGAAGATTTGTGGCAAATATGATTATGATGTATGTACAAAATCTGAAATACATCTTATGGAAATGTTTGTTTGATGATGAACCAAAAAAAATGACAAAAAAAGACACATCTCAGACCTTCAATCTGAGCGCGTCCCTTCTCTGTCTCCTGCCTATCCTCTCTCTCGCACTGTCTAAAAGCTTTCTTTATTTGTAAGCCAACCTCCTCTTCCCCAGTCTCTTCAGTTCGGTTCCCACCCCCCCAACAATTCTAGTTTAAACTCTCCCCAGTAGCCTTAGCAAACCTTCCTGCCAGGATTCAAGTGTAACCCGTCCTTTTTGTACAGGTCACACCTGCCCCAAAAGACGTCCCAGTGATTCAGAAATCTGAATCCCTGCCCCCTGCTCTAATCCCTCAGCCACACATTTATCCTCCACCTCATTCTATTCCTGTACTTACTGTGGCGTGGCTCAGGCAGTAATCCTGAAATTACTACCTTTGCGGTCCTGCTTCTCAACCTCCTTCCTAACTCCCTGCAGTCTTTTTTTAGGACCTCTTCCCTTTTCCTATCTACGTTGTTGGTACCAATAGGTACCATGACCTCTGGCTGTTCTCCCTCCCACTGCAGGACATTTTAGACGTAATCTGAAACATCCTGGACCTCGGCACCTAGGAGGCAAACTACCTTCTGAGTTTGTTTCCTGCATCCACAGGATTGCTTGTCTGACCCCCTAACTATAGAGTCCCCTATCACTACTTCCTTTCCCTACCCTTCTGAGCCACAGGGCCAGACTCTGTGCCAGAGGCACAGCCACTGTCTCTTCCCCCAGGTAGGCTATCACCCCCTCCTCAACAGTACTCAAACAGGAGTACTTATTGTCAAGGGGTACAGCTGCAGGGGTACTCTCTAGTACCTGACTCTTTCCCTTCCCCCTCATGACTTGTCTGTCTCCCGTGGCCCTGGTGTAACCACCTGCCTATAACTCCTTTCTATCACCTCCTCGCTTTATAAGGCACTGGTGAGGCCTCACCTTGAGTATTGTGAACAGTTTGGGGCTTCTTATCTAAGAAAAGATGTGCTGGCATTGGAGAGAGTTCAGATTCACGAGGATGATTCCAGAAGAGGAAGGGTTATCGTATGAGGAATGTTTGATCGCTCTGGCCTGTACTCACTGGAATTTAGAAGGATAATGGGGGGGGATCTCATTGAAACCTTTTGAATCCTGAAAGGCCTAGCCAGAGTAGATGTGAAAAGGATGTTTTCCAAGGTGGGGGAGTCTACAACAAGAGGGCACAGCCTCGGGATAGAGGGACGTCTATTTAAAACAGAGAAATGGAGAAATTTCTTTAGCCAGAGGGTGGCAATGGAGGCCAGGTCGTTGGGTGTATTTAAGGCGGAGATTGAGAAGTTCTTAATCGGCCACGGCATCAAAGGTTACAGGAAGAAGACCACGGTGTGGGGCTGAGGAGGGGAAAAAAGTATCAGCCATGATGGAATGGCAGAGCAGCCTCAATGGGCCAAACAGCCTAATTTTGCTCCTATGTCTTATGGTCTAAATGCATCAATGTACATGTGATAAATAAATTTGATTATGACATATTCTGCTATGTCAAAATTATGATCCGAAGTGGCAAAGTATTTTGGCATTACATTGAGGGTAAGTTAGGAGGCCATGGATAACTCCTGCCCAGCTTATCCTAGCAGGTAGAGGAACTTAAGGTTTTCCTGAAGAAAGTATGGCAACTTTTTATATGTAGGTATCAGAGATTCCAGTGATGGAGGGAGATGTTTAAGTTAGATGCAATCTGCAGCCGTATTGAGGCTGTGCACAGCTGGTCCTCTGGAAAAGATACTATCTACATCAGATTGTGGAGAAATTTTGGTTTGGGAATGGGGAAGCATTTCTGGTTGCAGAATACTCATGGACTTACAGTAGTAGCCATGGATATAATTAGCTCATTTGGTCAGCAATGAACTCCAAAATGTATAACCCTGAGTAAAAGTCTCTGGCTACCACACGATCAATACCCCTCATCATCTTGTACACCTCTATCAGGTCACCTCTCATCCTCTGTCGCTCCAAGGAGAAAAGGCCAAGTTCACGCAACCTGTTCTC